>NW_027263575.1:0-351842 GCF_044049455.1 Aspergillus lucknowensis | reverse complement strand
ATTACCCGGCGGCTAGGCTTTACACATTGTTGACACTTGTAATTAAAGGCATTAACTGCTTTTCAACTACTATCTAACTGATTAATCTTTATATTTCACTATTTCTCTGATGTATCTTTGCTTGACGTTCCATAAGCTCTAGTTCTTTCTCCTCATTCTGAAGTTGTTTTGCCTGGTTTTGAAGCTGCTTCTCACGTATTTCTTCCTCTTTGTCTTTTAGTCGAAGCTCTATCTCTCGGAGTTCTAAAGCCCGTTTTTGTTGCTCAATTGTTAGGATATTCTGCGATGACACCCGGCGGAGGCTTCGGGAGGAGGTATTTGAACTGGTTAGTAAGTGGTTAGTACGTGGTTAGTAACTAGTTAAGATGCTTTATCTCATACCCTGAGGCCCGTGACTGCGATTGCGATCTTCGAGGCTCTAATTCATCTCGGGCACTTATTAATGATTGACTGGAAGGCGAGTGATATTGCTTACGCGACTCTAAGCAGGTAGAGTTATTAGGAAAATTTTGGTTGCGGTAAGTATATATATATATAATCTTCTTACCTTCCCGTGCTATACTTTGTAAGTAATTGGTTTCCATATTAGCTGTCTGATATGAATGGTGAATACCAAATCGAGTGCGATTTATATATTGAAGAATATCCTGTTTATCGAGTTTTGCTGAACTAGAAGCTAGTTTTAGTAACTGCTTAATAACTGCTTATTTATTAGTTTTCAAGTACTTACTTCTGGATTGCTGCTACTAATGTCAAGTGCCTGCCTGCTGCATTAGCCTTGTGATGTAACTGCTCAGCTGAGTTAGTATAACTCCGAATAGAATCATAAATGGTAGCTGGAATATTTGAGCAGCTTTTATTTAACCTAGCTTTAATAACTGGTTGCTTTTTATGCTCTGCCTAGGCCTGTACCTTTGGCTCCTCATGCCCTATATTAGTTAGCAACTACTTGTAAAGTAGTTAAGAAGTACTTACAAATTAGCAGATTACATAGCTGCTTATAATTGCCTTTAGATTTGCAGTTAATTAGGGCTGACATTCGGCTCTATACCCCCAACCCCTTGTTCTGATTTCTAACCACCTCTGTTATAGTTTGGAAGAAGTGAACATGGTAGAAAATAATAATCCCTTTTAGTTGCCACAGGATAGGTTGGTGGAGGGGATTAATTTCTTCAAGAAAGTGTTCAAGGCCTAAGTACTTAGTTAGTGCTTGATAACTAGTTCTGAACTAGTTATATACTAGTATACTGTTTCGTGTCCATATCCATAACGATCCTATTTATCCTAGTGGAATGGATAGAATTAAACTGTACTGGCTGGCTAGTTATTTTTTTAATAAGAGTAAATACCCTCTTAAATAGAAGATAATAGCTATCTGTTGAATCTTGGTTAGTAAATACTCGCAGAAGGGTAATTACTAGTTAACTGGTTAGCAAGTACTTGGGAAGTAGTTACTAGGGCAGGTACTAACTCTTCCCATGTTTATGGAGATAAGTTGCAAAAACCATCTTATTCAACTTCCGTTCCTTGATTCGCTTGTACGACATATCAACTTCAAATGAGATTAACTGGCTTAGCAGTTGAATCTGCTCCTTAAAAGCACATAGAATCATTATGCCATGGGTATTATAATATCTCTCCTGGATGTACTCCTGCAAGTGATTAGAAACTAATTAATAAGCACTTATTAAGTAGAGTTATACTTACCCTCATGAACAGGCTAGTATTATATATATATATCACATTATTATAGCCTTGACCTGCAGGGTAAGAAAGAAGTTGCTGCTTCTGAAGTATAGCAGAGATCTGATCAAGATTTGAAAAGGCTGCATGTATTTGAGCAGGTGTTGAGGCATTATATTGGGAATAGAAAGCCTCTAGCTCAGGGCTTCTTAGAAATTGAGCTACTAATTAGTTAGTAAGTAGCTTGCAAGCACTTGATAAGTGATTATAGTGTACCTCGGGTTAGACTGGGGTTCCTTATCTGCCTTATTATATTCTTGATATCTTTCAAAATAAGCTCTGGAGGCTTATGAGGTGGGGGTGGAGGATATTAGTGAAGGCCATGAGAGGTAAAAACAACATAAGGACAATCCTGGATATTGTTTGGTACTAGTGCAGTAAAGGTAACATTACACTTTAGGTGTTCCAATCTGCCAGGTCCCTGAATATGATCGAAATCTAAGTACTTGGTAAGTGCTTGAAAACTAGTTCATGAGTGGTTACAAAGTACTTACCATAATATTTTTGACGTGATGTAAGTGGTTTAATGACTGCACATTCTTCCTGAGATGGTAAGATTGCCTTATTAAATAGCTGCTCTAAGAACTCGAGATCAAGAGAAGTGTGGCCTTTAATAGAACCATAGTGATGTTTCTGAAGAAAGTCTGGTGATTTATTCACGCAGCCAATATATGGATGATATTCATCATTGACATCCTAACTAGTTAGCAACCAGTTGCCAACTACTTGAGACATCAAGTCCTTACTGGGTAAAAATGTCGTTTAAATCTTGGCTTACAACTTGGAAGTTGCTCAAGACATGCATGGCCTTTCTGGAAGAAAGTCTTTTTTGACTAATATAGACTAACACAATCAGTTAGTAAGTAGTTGGTAACTAGTTAATAACTGCTTGACTAGCAACTTACCTGTATGCATTACGCTTCCGGATATCTCCTTCAATCAGATCAATGTTCTTTCGAATATTCTGGATCTCCTTCCATGCCATATCATCTAGGTAGGTATGATAAAGTGTGTGAAGACTAGGCTTTAGATATTCACATA
The DNA here is from genome assembly GCF_044049455.1 of Aspergillus lucknowensis. Taxonomy (NCBI): domain Eukaryota; kingdom Fungi; phylum Ascomycota; class Eurotiomycetes; order Eurotiales; family Aspergillaceae; genus Aspergillus; species Aspergillus lucknowensis. The sequence goes on along the minus strand of NW_027263575.1, from coordinate 349,058 downwards.
TTAAAGCTCCAGAACACTTCCACATCCACTTTTTAACCAAGCAATTTAGAAATGATGATTTAACGCTTGCCCTTGCACCATGAATACTTGATCGAGAGTACTGTATCTTATAACTGGTTAGTAACTAGTTAGAAAGTAGTTAGCAAGCACTTACATCCTGAATTAAATGTTCTGCCTTGTGGAATCGCCCGCCAACAGATACAATATAGGTATAGCCATTAATATCAGTTTGTGGGTACTTAGGAAGATCATCCGTATACTCAATGTATAGCGTGCGAAGGGGATTTGCTTTTGCATCTGTTAGCTGAATTAATGCAGTTGGTTGCTAAGTAATTCCTAATCAGTTAGCAAGTACTTGGTAACTAACTATGTATATATCGTACCTCCTCAACTTCTTCGACTTCCTTAATATCATACGTGTTGATAGATATGTCTTCAAGCTCACCAAAGCTAAAAGAGATATCCTCTGAATCCATTTTGTTAGGGATAGCGTTATTAATCTGCAACTGATTAAGAAGTAGTTGAGAAGTACTTGAGAATATCGTGGGATGAAATAATTATTAGGGAAGAGAAGTGAACTCGAATTTCACGGTATGTGGGATTGTATTTAAAAGCTGAGGTGCCGCGCCGCTTATGCCAAGGCTGGTGGGGCCGGCTTGCGGCATTTAGGAAGCGGCACCTGACCTGCGCACTCCACTGCTTGACCAGAATATCAGGCACCGATATCTGACTCAGCAGTTGGCACGTATGTTCAGATCTGATCGATCACCCGTCTCGATCACTTCCTCGACAAGAACCCGATTATTCGCATTGGCCCAAAACCCACACTGACAGGCGTTCTTTACACATTCAAAGTTGTTGTCGAATATCAAGCCAAATTGAACGAAAACAAGATCAAAACCGGCACCGTCGATCACACCCTGCACAAGTATGTACAGCTCAAGGAGACGTACCCAGACATGGCCATGTCCAGATCGTCAACTGGCTGATGCTGAGTATCCTTGCCGGGGGGGATACCACCTCTGCCTCAATGCGTGTAGTGGTCTATTACCTGGCGGAAAGCCCAGACGCATACCGAAAGCTCTTCACGGAGTTAACTTCCGCTTCACTAACCCTGCCAGCCCAGTGGAAAGATACCCGTGACCTACCGTATCTAGACACAGTTATCGGTGAGAGTATGCGGCTTAACCCGGGAATTGCCATGGTCTTTGAGCGCGTGGCACCCGACGGTGGCTATACATTGCCCGACGGGCGGTATATCCCGGCGGGAACCAAAGTCGGTATCAACCCATCTGTCACGAATCGTGACTATACAGTCTTCGGCCAAGACGCAGATATCTTCCGGCCAGATCGCTGGTTAAGGCAAGAGTCGGAGGCTGCTGAAGAGTATCAAGAACGCCATAGACGTATGAATGACACTTGCAACTTTGTGTTCGGAGGTGGCCGAATCTGCATGGGTCGATACCTTGCCATGCTGGAAATCAAGAAATTGATTGCCATTCTTTATAGCACTTTTGATGTAAGCGGTGTCTTATACCCTCTTGTTCAGAGGCCTTGTACCCGGACATTCGATACGCAGCTTCACCCGGTTGACCACAAACACGAGTGGACATACCGCAATGCTTGGTTGGCTTATCAAAGTGATATGCCAATGACTATTACTCGGCGTGCGGTGTGAGTAGGGTACCGCTCCCATCTGGGTTAAAATGGCACCCTCCTGAGGTCCCAGTTGCGACGATGGTCGATGAAGATCACTGGCGTTCGACGGAGCTGGGATGGGAGCTTGGACCAAAGCTAAACTTCAGTCATGTGACTATATATTCGAGTGACCACGATATTTCCCGAGACAAATTTCGTAACCGTGTTGTAAGTGTTTATGTAAATTGACGAAGAGAATCCCTAGATCTGAAGTTCATGCAATTAAGGAGTAAGGAAACGGCTCTGTAACTCTGTTCTTTGCTCATGCAGCTATATATGTATAGTAGTATGTGATGTGCTCTAGAGAACCGTCCCCGCGATTTTCTAGGGAATCCACGAATGTCTCGACTCATCACGCATCCATCCCCCGCCGCAAGGACGATTCCAGATCGTTAGTGCTGCCGCCTGCGGCGAGTGCCTCCTGAGGCCGAGGCTCTTCCTGTCGCCACACCCCCTGCTGGTGTTCAGGAATGGGGATATTGTTCTGCTGCGCAATCTGCTGCTGTTGGGCCAAGGTCTGCGCCTGTGTCGGTTGGCGCACCTGCTGACGGAACTGAACAACCTCTTCGTAGATCATACGACGCATCTCCTGCACATCGTCGACGATCTCGAAGTGGAAATCGAACGTGGTGGGGCATGAAGGCTCGTCGGACGCGTCGTGCCAAATTGCTAGGTAAGGATGTTCCAATGCCTCTTCGACGGAGATACGCGATGAGGGATCAAAGGCAAGCATGCGGTCGAGCAGATCGAGGGCATCAGGGTTGGCATTTGGAAAAAGGCGCTGGAATGGAATTTTGGGCATGAAGGGCAAGTTACGCACATACTCCTGAGCACGTGGCGAGCCGATCCGGCTCAGAGTCTCTTCATTCGGAGTGCCCAGGTAGTGTAGGATCTGGTTGAGCTGATCAACGTAGTCGCGACCCTTGAAGAAAGGGCGGCCACCAAGAAGTTCCGCCAATATGCAGCCCACCGACCAAACATCAACTGCGGCGAGGTCAATGTGTGAAAGGAAGAGATTAAACAGAGAGGTATTACTTACTGGCTTTTGTGTAACTCTGGAAACTTAACATAATTTCCGGAGCACGGTACCATCTTGTCGCAACATATTCAGTCATGTAGCCTGCATTCTCCTCCGGGTCGATAGAGAATCCACGAGCTAAGCCGAAGTCACAGATCTTGAGCTCGCAATCCGCATTGACCAGCAAGTTCCCTGGTTTCAAATCTCTGTGGAGCACGTTGGCGGAGTGGATATATTTAAGACCGCAGAGGATCTGGTAAATGAACGACTGGTAGTGGGCGTCGGTCAACGGCTGTCCAGAGCGAATGATAGCAGCCAAGTCACACTCCATAAGTTCTGTTCAGAAAGCCAAGCATATCAGTTACTGAGCAGAACTAGTCGGGTTCACACAAAACTATCTCACCTTCGTAAAGATAAGTCTCATTGAAGTTGTCAGGTCGAGGAATATCCATATCGTAGAGGCATGTAATCTGCATCGCCTTAGTTGTATCCTTTCAGGAGCGGAGCAATCTCATATTCGGCATACATTGCGGTGGCCTCTGAAGTGTTGAAGCAGCTTGATTTCTCTCAAGGCGCGCTTGGCCAAGATCTTCTTGCTGAAGACATTGGTGACCTTCTTGATGGCGACGCCCTCGCCAGTCTGGACATTCGTGGCAGCACTGTTGGAAACGTGCTTGTTAACGTATAGCCCCGGAAAATCTGGCTTCTTCCTATTGAGGTGGGCTGCAGACAGGTATGGGAATGCAACCCCACCATACCAGTTGTCACAGTAAAGACCACAGAGGTTCAGCAAGCAGGACACCGCTGATACACGTACCAAACAATACCATAAGCACCCTGGCCCAGTTCCTTGGTCACAGTATAGCGGTCGTCCACGATAAAGTCCTGGTTGAAAACCTTGAAGACCTTTCGTCCTTGTAGGTCAGACATGGCGTAAGACTCCAAACAATCGGCGAGCAGCAGGAAGATGATCGAGCTCAGAAGATGATAAACAAGAGTGAGAAGGAAGGGTCAGAGGATGTGCTGGGAGATGCGAAGATTATGCTGCTCTTGTCGGGACGAGGGATGACGATGATTCTTCGCACCTCAAGGAGGAGCTGAAAGACAAGCCCGCGGGCGCGGCTGCAGGCGCAACTGCAAAAGTGAGGTCAATGGATCGACCGATGCCCCGCAGTGTCACGGAACGTGCTTTGCGTCTCCTGTAACTTGGCCAATCTCCCGCTTGCGGCTGAGTCTTGTAAGGATCTCCCACAAGTAAAAGAAAAGGTCTTAGGTAGATGATACACGCAGAGAACCAAAAAGAGAGTCAGGGGAAGAGCCTGGGGGACTGAGTGACCAGGGTCAGCTCAGATGTCGGCTGACGGGATTGGACCACAAAGGGGAAGCGCAAGAAGTGATAAAATCTGCAGGCGGTGGACAAGGGGGTGGGGGTTCAAGGTTGTTTTCCTGATGAATGCGAATATGCATGAAATGGTCCAAGAAATTCCTTTGAAATTTACTGCAACAAACAAAGAAGGGCCTCAGTCACCCAGGTTGGCATCACAAACATGTCTGTGGAAGGGGTAATTACAGGACATGCCTGATGGTGCCTGAGGCATGGTGTGGGGCACAGTCCAGAGTCAGCGCAAAAACACAAGCGCTGGGGTTATGCTGGTGGTGCGTATTCAGACCAAAATCATCTCTCTCCGCGGTTGGCGTGCCTCGGCCGCTGACAAGATGCTTCATGAGGTTTAATCCATAAGAACAGCGCTATTGAGTGTGGGACGTAATGTATATCGTGAAGTATGCAAACTAAGTATGCCCAAAGCTCCAACCGTTCGTTGTTCATGAAACATATAACATGCATTACCTCGCTCGAATATGATATTTAAAAAGAAAAGAGTAGCCGATCTAAATCAGCGGAGATAGACCTTCAAGGTCTAGCAGCCGACACCAAAGGATTGTATGATGCTTAGCCGTCCCTGAATCTCGGGTTAGAGGCACCATCGAGGCCTTGCTCGAGGAAGTCCAGGGCTTCCTCCCGGACAAGTCGATATGAATAATATAGCCAAAGTGGTAGCTGAAGAAGAGTACTTCGCGAAGCCGCTTGCAGTATACGTGCGAGAGCTAATGATAATAGCTTCTCCACCAAACCGCCATGCAGGCAGCAACAACCAGATCAAGCATCTTGATTCCCTCATCCTCAATGATGAGCTTTCCAAGTTTAGCGCTTTTCCCACGCATACCGCCGCCCGCTTTCTCACGAGCCAGTGAAAGATCCAAGCGATCTTCGCTGATCGGGCGGCGCGGTGGAGGGAGTGGGCCGTTCCCTCCTTCACTGCTTGAGCTGCTGTTCGACCCTCTGCGAGTTAGATTATGGTTTATAAAGTTAGCGAACGCAGCTCGCTTTGACGGATTTGTTGAGGGATGATAGTAGTATGGACTGGAGGCGTCGGAATTTTCGGAGGTGTGGTGCTGATGTGCGTGACCTTGTAACGGAGTGTTGAAGCGAATTTCGGCGACGGTCACAGCCGGATTCTCTTGCGTTGAGTGTACGGGGCTAAGATATCCAGGAGATGGAATCATATGCTTACACTTTAGACTCCGGCCGTTGACGCTTGTTAGGAACGTGCAGGTGCCGTTCCAGGGCGAAGTGAAAGAGTAATAGCCGCTTTTCAATTTAGAGTGCCCCGAACTATGCAAGTTGATGGGGCTGCTGGGGCCACCGTCTAAGGAGGGGCGGGCCCTTGATAAATCCAGCGAGGCGCGCGACTCCTCCGAATTATGGGGTCTGGATACAAGGAGCTTGCGGTGGAAGCGTCGGGGTCGAGACGTGTCGTGCAGAGCGGATGAATCGTGTGGTGTTGTAGACGGGTGTGCAATATTTGGGTGCCGCGAAAGTAAACTGCGCGCTTCAGCAGGAAGGTTCAAACCGAGGGACTCTAAAGAGAGTGGCTCGTTCTGGGCTGCGAAGCGACTATAGCCCGGGGTTGAGACATCAATGTCGATGCCACTGCCATCGGACCACTTCGCCGACATGGTCGCGACATTCCACTGGCTTCCGTGAGTCGGGTCGCGACGGATCAGAGTGATATGGAAACCCGGCTGATGTGGGGTAGTATTATCTCGTGGTTGTCGGCTCAGGGATTGCCCAGGGCTCCTCGTGGGAGACGGCGTAGGAGGATAATATGACGTTGGTGGACCGCCCGACGAATGAGGCCGCATTTGAGGTCGGGAGCTGTCAAGGCTGTGACGAATTGGGGAAGCTTCATATTTCTCCTTCCCGCGCTGGACCTGGCTGGAGATGTATCCGGAAAACGCACACCAGCGGTCGTTCTTCGTTGGAGGATTATCGCCAATGAAGAGAGAATCATGGCGTGGTAAGTTCGGCAACGATCGCGGGGGTATGGGTGGGCGGGCCTCCCCTTTCCCCGTCAAACCGGCCATCGCTTCCGCTGGACCCGAAGTCTCAGATACTGTCGGACGGGGAGGCAAAACGGGTGGCGGAACAAAAGGTTCGGCTAGAACCGGCGAGGTACTCCCCGATTGCTGATGCGACGAGACCAAAGGGCGCGAGGGCGCGGAAGGAGCAGTGTCAAAGTTGGTCTTATCCTTTACCCCAGCAACAGGTTTGCGCCGAACATTGTTCAACCTCGCTATCTCAGGCGTCGGCAGGGGCAAATCGGTGTCTTCCATCAGCTTTTTCTTGCGTAGCTTTGCCTGCTCTTCGCGCTCCTGTTCGTATTCCTGAATGAAGATCTCATCATCGGGACCGGCGACATGAAGGTAGTAAAGGGAGGTGTTAATCGCTTCGGCGGAGACGCTGGACTTTGTCGGCGGCTTGAGGGGCGTAAGAAAAACATCTTTGGGAGATCCACCGTTAGCGAACGCCTAGTTTCAGGACCCGACGAGAAAAAGCGATGAGCAAATGCATCGTTGAGGCGGGGCAGCGGCGAAAGACGGACACTGTGATAAGCATACCTTTGCTACCAGGTACTCTCACGATGTACAATACCAAGGGATCGAGCTTCCTTTGAGTGGGATTTCTCGGATACGCCGGAGGATTTGAAGCGATGGAGGTGATGGACGAGAGTGAGCGAGCTTCAACGGGCCCATGGGACAATGGCGCGGGGAACGAGGCGGACTCCCCATCCGCCGCGTCGACCTTGGTCATTTTCCGCGACGTAAGGAGGGAGGAGGAAAAGAATAGACTCCAACAGTATAGATCACTATGCAAGGCGAGAACGCTCTATAAACAACAATTAACCGCAGTCAAGGAGCATGGACGTGGAAGAGTAGGAACGCTGTGGGGAGGCCGCCAAGATAGAGGACCCATTAGGCATCGTCATCAGACTCAGAATCCGTAGGGCGTTGCCGGATGAAGAAAGGTGAGGCGAAGTTTCCTGGAGAATGCTGGAAGATCTCACAAAAAGTGGCTATGGCGGCGTCACGGCCGGCGTGGCTGTCGGAAAAGTAGTTGCCTGCTAATGGCAAATTACACCGGATGGCGGGCTCACGTCCTTCCTCCCCATGGATTGCGATTATTGGCGCTGACCAAAACTAGCCCTGCGTATATCTTTTCAGATTGGTATCTCAAGGATCGAAAATAGCTACAAGGTAAGCTTGTGTGGCGCCGTGCATAACTCGTCAAGATAAGAATGAAGATAGTAATAAAGAAAGTTAAGCTGAGTGCTTCTCATGCTGGATGCAAAGAGGACTAAATAATAAACAATCAGACAACTGTCTCGGATCGCTCGTTCTCACCAATAACTGGAACGGGGAGTCCACGCTCAGGACTCTGCAAGACCAGCTGCTCATGGCGTCGGGCCCGAAGGAAGTCGCTGATTGCCCGGATTAAGATGAACCAACCAACAATCATCAAAACATACGAAATCCACTCGCTCGTGGTGATTGCTGAGACACCGCCGCCTCCATCAACCCCTGAGCTCGCGCTCTCGACCACCTTGTTCGGGTCAAAGTTATGACTATTAGGGTCTGGCGGCGTAACGTATTCGTCCGAGCCATTGCCGTCTCCTCCCTTCGATTCGCTACCTCCTTTCATATAGAACCCATATTGCACTAATGTGAGACCGAGTCCAGCCCGGCTACCGTTCTTCGCCGCATGCGTGGTATGTAGTAGGTACGTGAGGAGGAAACCCACAAGTTGGAAAGACATAGAGATCATGGCATTCCAAATGAACGAGAAAATTGAGCCGACCGGCAGCCCATCCACATAGACCTCATCTGACGATATACCGGGTGCAACAATAGTCGTTTCCCAGTACGGGGGTGTCGCATCGGCAGCCGCTTCTTCGTATGACTATGTACACATCGTTAGTGGTCAACCACAACCGCAACGGTCGGGGAAACGGAGACATACCGGAGGTAAATCGTCAGTCTTTTCCCCACGCTCCGGCTTTGCAGCCAGATTTGCGAAAACCCCATCGTTGGAGGACGGGAGAGGACGCGTAGATCCTGAACCAGATGTCCCCCGGAAAAAAGGTAACAATGATTGTCTCCTTTGGGGAAGACCAGGCGGTTGGGAATTCGATTGCGCCTGCGGTTCACTGCTTGCGCCAGACGATGATGACGACCCTACTGTTTCCGCTGGTACGGATGTGTTGTCGGTTTCTGTCGGCGTCCAAGCCTCCGGTTGCGCCCGCATTAACCGCTGTCGGTCGTCGGGCTCATCACCAGCCTCGGATCCACTGTCATCGAACGCATCGGCGAGCGTTTGATCTGCACTATTTCGGTGTAAAGGGTCATTGCGGAGGAGGCGTCTTGAAGAGGGCGAGGTAGAACGTGAGCGGAATGAAGGAGGCGGAGAGGAAGGAGTACGCTGCAGAGCGATCGATAGAGAGGTGTCGTTATCCTCGTCGTCGTGGGCGTTTACCTATCATGAATTAGTGAGCCAAATCCCTTGAGCAGTAAGAACTAGACCGAGGTATAAGAAGCCATGCTCTTTGGCCCTGACACTGCTGGAGAAAGGTGACACTTACCCGCTGATAACGCTGCGAGCTCATGGCGAGCTGAGCGAGCGGAAGCGCCGGGAGAAGGTGTAAGCAGGTTTGAAGAAGTCCACTGAACGGGAAACACCTGGTAGGCCACAAGCGAGAGAGCAACTGGAGATATAATACGGCGGATGAGACGATGGGAGGAGAAGGGATGATGAACTCGGCAGACGATGAACGGATGACCAACCAACATGTCTGAGGGCTGACCAAGCCCTGGAGGTCATTCCCTCAGGCTGGGCCCCCCTTGAAGGGGTGTTTGATTCGCTGTGGCTAAGTAGGCGGTGAGCCTCTTGGCACCCTGGGGTGTTCGCGGCTCCCGTGACTTTATTTTTTGCCGCATCGAAAGCTCACGACAGAACGATCTCGAAACCCGTGGTCCAATTCCAATCACTAATCGGCTTCAATTACTGCTCGGAAGCGCCCCCAATCTCTTATTGTGCCTGTGCCAGTGGTTATAGGCAGTTACAGCATCCGCAAATTTTCGGCGATCTCACCCGAGCTTCCAAACCAAGATGGCGCGACCTCCGGTACAACTTCCAACATAGTTAGCAGAACACCCCCAAGAGAGCTAACAAAATGAAACTCTACAGACCGCGCAATCCCGGCTTGCCCTCCTCCTAAAGCATTGGCCCGCAGACCCTATTCGCCCGTCCTCTGTCTCCGTCCAAACCTACCTCAAATCCCGCCTCCCCGCTTCGCAAGACTCCACCACTCGTACCACACCATCCACTATCTCAGAACCTTCGCTTAACGCACTCTCATCGCTTCTAGAAGACCGATATGCGCGCCGGTACCCGCTATCGCCGAAGTTAAGACGACCGGCTAGTAACCCGGACCACTACGATAATCTTCTTCGGGAGTTTGAAGAGGCGCCGTCAAGAGATTGGTTTGGGAGATTACGGAAGAGGCTAGGGGGCTTGTTTAGGTTTCAGTAGGGATTAGGAGTGATATTGGTAATTTCTTTATGTGGAGTGTATCTCTATACGTGTATATTATTTTTTGGTATATTCGGGCGGGTCTTTGAGGAGGAAGTTTGATCTTCATGCCGGCCCAAATGTATTCCGAGCTGCGGGGCAGATCTCAATCAAAATCAAGGAGTAATGACTGTGCATGTTTACACTTAGTTAGAACATGAGATACTTAGTTTGTATGGGCGCCTTTCCTTGCTTCAAGGGCGACGCGTTGGTCCTCTATGATCTGTTGAAACCATTCTAGAAGGTGGAGAGAACTATCTTTCTCAGACTAGTAAGAGCTTTGGTCTATTTGGTCAAGTAGGGCTACAACGGATCCATAGATAACCCACGAGTTTAAAGCCAGAAGTTAACTTCGACCATGTCAATTCCAGAGTATATACAAACCAGGTGTCTCGACCAGGTAAAGCCCAAAAAGTCGAAAGGACGCCGGTGACTACATGCAAAAGGCAAAGGCAGACGCAATCACAGTCACATATACTACACCTACAGCATGGGCTTCACATCATCGGCAACCTTAAACGGCGCCTCCGTCTTAGAGCGGACCTCGTCGACGGTAACGCCATCAGCAAGCTCGACGAGAGTCAACCCGTTCGTGAAGTCGACGTCGAAAACGCAGAGTTCCGTGATGATGCGGCTAACACAGGTCCTGCCGGTGAGAGGGAACTCGCACTGCTTGACGATCTTGGGGTTACCCTTCTTGTCTGTGTGTTCCATAGTCACGACGACCTTTGTTGCAGCCGGGTTGGAGACGAGGTCCATTGCCCCGCCAAAGCCCTTGATTTTACCAGGGAGCATCCCTAAGACCGTTATCAGCCTAGGAAGAAGAAGGGGAGGAGGAGAAGAACTTACAATTAGCCAGGTCGCCCCTCGCGCTCACCTGCATGGCGCCAAGGATAGTAAGATCGATCCGACCAGATCGGATCATACCGAAAGACTCGTCGCTGCCAAAGACAGCAGCACCGGGGGCAAGTGTTACAGTCTCCTTGCCCGCATTGATCAGATCGGCATCCTCCTGGCCCTTCTTCGGGTAGGGACCCAATCCAAGAATGCCGTTCTCAGACTGTAGCTGTACTTCCACCGAGGGGTCGACGAAATTAGGCGCTAGCATGGGCATCCCGATGCCCAAGTTGGCATACATCCCGTTCTTGAACTCCTTCGCAGCGCGGCGGACGATACGCTCACGCTTCGCGGCAGTGTCCCCCTTCCCTAAGGAAGCAGTGTCTTCGCCCTCCTTAGCGAATGTGAATTTCTCGATATTCTTGGGCGCCGTGCTTTGGATGACACGCTTGACATAGATACCAGGCAGGTGGATAGCGGCGGGCTCGATCTCGCCAACCTCAACAATGTTTTCAGCCTCGACGATAGTCATCTTCGCGTTCCGACCCATGGCACCGTTGAAATTAGCAGCGGCATAGCGGAACTGGCAGTTACCCAGCTTGTCGGCCTTCCAAGCCTTGACGAATGCGTAGTCTCCCTTGATCGATTCTTCCATCACGTAGCTCTTGCCATCGAAGACCTTGACGTCACGAGGATCGCCGTACAGCGCAACAGTACCGTCAGAGTTGTGCTTGAGCGGCAGCTCACCTGTCTGGACAACTGTTCCAAAGGCAGCGGGTGTGTAGAAAGCAGGGATACCTGCACCACCAGCGCGACAACGTTCGGCCAAAGTGCCCTGAGGTGTCAACTCAAGCTCAATCTCACCGCCCAGATACATGCGCTCAAAGGTCTTATTTTCTCCGACGTAACTGGCAATCATCTTCTTGATCTGCTTCGACTGTAACAGTAAGCCCAGCCCAGCCCCATCAACACCGGCATTGTTGCTGACGGCTGTCAACCCCGTGATCGAAGGGTTATTCTTGACCGCGTTGATTAAAGTGTCTGGAACCCCAGAGAGACCAAAGCCACCGGCGAGTAGAGTTGAGTTGGACTTCATATCCTTGATGGCGAGATCCGCAGAGGAGACCACCTTGTTGATCTCGGACCGACGAACGCTCCTTGAGAAGGTACGTGCCAGTAGGATTCCATGCTGCACAGACCATGAACTGTCAGTAGTCACATTTAAAAACCATATTCGGGGTCAATGAGAGTCATACCTTGCTTGGATCGAGAGAAGCACGCCTAGCGAAACGCAGGCATGTCGCTGCTGGGGAAGGCATACTACAAGCTTACAAAGACACTCAGAGAGAGGACCTTTGCATGTAGAGCATTCCAAGGACGCTCGTTAGGGGGAGTGTTCAAAACGACCTCGGGAAGGGCGGGCAAGTGAGAGGGGAAGAGCTTCTGTTTTGTATGAGCGGCGTTGGGCTGGAAGCGGACCTGCTGCGGAACGCGATCCGCTCTTTGCGCCAGCCCCGGAAAATTCCCCGCAGCAAAGGGAAGCCGATCGCCCAGGGCGCGGGCGTCAGTCACCACAGATCGATCGTGGGAGGATGTGGTCGCGATCTCTTTATCCGAGACATATATAGCTTGCTCAGGGTGACCTATCGCTTCGAGCTACATGACCCTTGTCTCTCTCCGACTTTGTTCACTTCCCCGTCCACAAGGACAGTGTGCCGACTTAGGCTGCCGAACCCATGCGGGCGGATCTGGCCACCCGATCCGCGGGCCATTTCGGGATCTCCAGTTCTCAAACTACTTTGCTCCTCCACAGCTGAGGAGCTTGAAAATAGCAAGCCGATTTACATATCGGTCATCATCATCATTATCGTCATTATCATATCAACACTCGTATTTACAAGAAAGTTTCATAGCTTGACTGTCTGCGTCCGCCGAGACCCCATTCATGTGGAGGAAAGAGCAAGCGATTGGGACAACTGATAATCATGGTGACGTCGGGCTGGCTGCTCAGGTTCTCGGCGGTTTTTGTTCGTACTTTGCAAACGAGGCCAATATCGGAACAGGGTTGACAGAAGGTAGTCGGTGCATCGCCAGGCCTTGTTTAATTACATCATCCCCTTCCCTTTCGTTTCAGTGGATTCGGAATCGTGACAGTCGGCTCTACCAGTTCACACCGCGCATGTCAGTCCCGTTATGTGTCCACGGCCCAGTCTTGCCGTGCTCTGCGAGCACTGCTTTTTCCATTCCCGTGGCCTCGGAGTTAGCGCCCTCACCTGGTACAGCGTTACCGGTAGTTATCTCCTCATACGCCGGTGGGTCCATATCTACATCTTCCAGCCCTTGCGATGGAGTGGCGTCCTCCATTGCAATGTCACGCGGCTCTGGGTCATTCGACGGTGCCTCGACTATTTCCCTGCATAACGGGTTGACCAGCCGATTCTTGATAGCATCGTTGACATAGACTAAGAAATACGGCGTGGGAGGATTGTGGCGGTCTTGGCTTTTGAATATTTCGTCCAGATCGCGGACTTCAGTGACGTACGTGTCATTGTATTTGCGCCAGACGTTTCGCTCGAAGTCAAAGATATAGATATAGTAGTGGCCGAATTCGACCGAGCCATGATGAACAAAGACCGCGTACAGCCGGTAGGCTAAATGCTTGTAATCAACGAATTGGCTAGATATCATGGTGTGAGTATTCTTGATTTCCTGTTCGAGATCTACAGATCGGTCAGCCGCCGGTGTGAACTTATGGGTTCGAAGGAGCATATACGCTTCAGTTCGTCTTGAGCCGCCTGAGAGAGTCGTTCGAGCTCAGGAAGGAGTTGGGGGTCAACATCAATCGGGGCCACTGCGGCGTCGTCGTTATCTTTCATGTCGCTAAGACCACTCAAGATCTCTTTTGCACTGCTCAGAAGGGTTGCCGTATCTAGACCATCGGATTCCTAGGTCACAAATTAGCTTACATTCTTCGCAAACATTAAGACAGTTGGTTCGGCGGGTAGCCTCGTACCGTTTGGCGTAAGAGCTCCGCTCGACGAGCTTCAAGGGTCCTCAAGGTATCTTTCCATTCCCAGCACCGCCTTCGGCGGTTCAGGATCTCGGGGTGTCGGGTATCCATGTATCGATCGAGGTAAATTGTGTCTCTGAGGTCTAAGTGATGCGTAGACTTAAATGACCGCTTCTTGACAGCGTCGAATTGCACCCGTTGGACTTGGATCTGCAGAATGGGAGGGAGCTTGCTAATGGTAGCGTACTGCTCAGCGACTGAATCCTCAACATTGACTTTCTGAATATCGAATGCGCCATCGATAGCCGCATAAATATCACGAGGTCCAGTTGCCACGTCTATCTTAATATCGCACCACCACTCCTCCTTAGAACGCTCGCCCTTGTTAGAGAGTATATATGATATTGACCGGCCGTAGAACAGACTATACGAACAGTAAGTAGCTGGAGGCTTGGATATTTGTGGGGTGGTAAGCTCACTCTTTCACCTGGTCGAGCTGCTCCCCATCTTGCGCGATTGCAAGTGGCCGAATGGCACACTGGCTTTGGAACAGGACGTTGTTAATCACCTCAGTAACATCCTGCTGCGCGCCTATTTCAACTTCCTCAATAAGCTGCCTCTGGGGATCCACTTGTGTAACGGGCCTTGGAGGTACCGGCGGGGGTCCGCCAGAGGGCTCTACAGGTCCTGCAGCAGTTTGTGTATTAGAATCCACTGACGTTTCGGGACCCGGCTCATTCTGTTCATTGACCATGACAGTATCACCTTGCGGCGGCTTGTTTTCCTTATTGTCGCTCTGAGTGGGAGGTACGTCTTGTTTTACCCCTTCCGAGACAAGTGTTGCCTCACTGTCCTCGTCACTGGCGCGTTTGCTCTCATCTGGTTCTATAGGTATTTGGTCCTTGCTGTCCTCTTCCGCGATTGCCTGCGGGGGTCCCAAGGGCCCTAAAACCGGAAGCCCGTTCACCTCCCCCAGCCCTCCCGGTTTGCTGGCGGATATCGTAGACCTGCGACGGATAGCGGCTTCGTTGGAGGGGCTAATAAGGGTTAATCGTGCGAGCTCCTGACCAGGAGTAACGAACGAATTTGGAGACGATATCATATCCGAGAACAATGTACGCAGTTCCCTGAGAACTACAACAAATAATATAGCTGGTGAGCCGACATCAACCGACAAGGCAATGTACGAGTACTTACACTTCTGGGAGCGTTCAATCTCCTTCTTCGAAACTTTCCGAGAGCCCACCTGCTTTTGCCTGCAACTCTCGTCGTCGAGTTCCATCTTGAAATTCTCGAATTCTAGTACCATATTTCGGTATGGGCGAACTGAGTAATAGAATTGCAATAGGCTGTTAAGGTAGCAAGTGTTGCCAATATTTTGCAGTCCAACGGGCCACTCGGACAAATCACGATCTGATCTGGCTGCGGAGCCGGACAACATGCTGCTCAACAGCGCGCTGTTCGTCTCCCTCGCGAGTATGCTCAAGGCTTTGTTGTACTTCTCAGCCTGCGCCGGAGCCTCGTCGATACAGATCGTGTATGCAGCCATAATTGCTCCCTCATCCGCGGTTCGGTCAGGTATTTGCAAGAGTCGATATGCATCGCCGACATCCATCTCACCAGACGTCATCTCGCCTGTTTTGACGAAATGTTTCAGAACATCGGATTTTCGCGCCTCAGCTATGAGCTCAACAGCGCGCCGGGCAATATCCCTGCAAGAAGGATTATCATTCACCTACAGCACTAATCAGATTCGTTCCTCGATCGTCGAATCGGAAGCATACTGTACCTTTGCAGTATACATTGCCATGATGAAGTCATCCGCAGTCTCTTCGCTCACGCCAAGGAATACTTGAGCCTGCTCAGCGGTTGCAACCCCTATTGCGAAGGTCAGTGGATTGGCGTTAAATTGGGAAAGAAACGTAAAGCACGCTTACGATCCTCCGCTGCAGATTTGATGCGCTCGCTCTTTCGGCTGTCGCCTATTCTCCAGAGCTGTCTCCGAGTTTCGGTCTCCTGAGTAGTCGAGCTCAAATATGCGTAGAACTTCCCAATGATACTGTCTTCAGTAAGGCGCGGGTCATCATGGCTTAAACCAAAGTACTTATAGGCATCGGCAACGTCCGCTTCACTGTAAAGGTTGCCGTCTGCGGACGCCACCTCAACAGCACGGTCAATTGCTTCCGCATCTTCGCCACCTCTAAGAGGACCTATCTCCTTTAAACATCTTAGGTAGCCAGCGGCCCTGCCGGGATCTATTGAAATTTGACGGCTGAAGGCCTCAATGATTGAGGGTGTCGGCATATCTTCAACAACGCCCAAGTCCTCATAATAACTGCTTTTGAGTTAGAACATATATATGGGGAATTACAGATTGGGAGGGACCAACGGGGCATCTGCCATCCGGAATTCTTTTAATCTGGGGGCTTTGGGGTCTGGAATATAATCAGCCAACAGCATTGAAGATTGTTAACTGAACACCCACAGTCAAATGCGTCAACTGCGTAAAGAAGGTCATTCAATGCCGGTTGGTAAGGGTATTCGACCTGATTCCCCTTTTTCTCCATTAAGGGTCGTTGATCTATCAGTGCCGATAGTTCGTGGGTTACATCGTCAAGGAATATCTTCTGCGGGTCTTGGTAAGGAAACTCTGCCCACGGGTTAGGTCGAGGGGGTTCCCAAAAACCATTGCTCTAGATTCTGAATCAGTACCGAGGCTACCATCGTGAAGTAGGAGCGCAAGTACACACTTTGAAAGTAAAGCCAAGTAACTCTAGCAAGTCTTTACAAGGTCTCCCGTCAACACCGAAGCTTGTCATAAATCTCTTGTTAGCTGCAGAAATTGTTTTGCTCTGTTGGCTATTGTGGAGAGCATTATCGACATATGTACGAAGGTTCTGGAGGACAGTTATTGGCTGCGGGCGAGCCACCCCTTCTAGCCGCTCGGGATTCGCCGCGAGTGCTTCATCTGTGCGCCGCTGCAACAAGTCGGGGTCCGTCAGCAGATTGACCATTTCACTGGAGAGTACCGGGGAGACAACTCGTATCGACACCTTGATGCCGCACGTGGGATATGAACAATGGAAATGGAACGTCTCCGCTGTCTGTCCCTTGGGTGTCACTTCTTCCTGATCTTGACCACCTCTATGTCTCCCGTAGAAGTAAACGAAGTGATGTATATGTTCAGAGATATTCTTCGCTGATTGGCCGATGGGGTTGGAGTCCACCCTGAGCTGCAAATGGTGCCGACATTTTGAGCATACGGCAGATATCTTCGTGGGAGTTCCGGAAGTTCCCCTATCTTCTCCGGGAGACGGGCGTATTGTTTGGTTAGGTTTTGTAACATAACTATGGCGGCAGGCTGTGGGAGAAATGAAGTGTGGCGGTCCCTGGTAATGTTCTGGATAGACTGGGGGAACATCGGAGAGGAGGTTACGGCCTGTATCAGGCGGGTGGGCAGGGTCGTAGTCAAATATGTCCTGTACAAGACGCGGGGCAGTCTTGCCTGAGTGCAGATATAAAGAATAAGCGTGGCGCTGTCCCAAGGTTCGGCGAAACTACCTACCTGAGCTACGAACGGACGACATGAGTGTATCCGCACGTCACCTCGCTATCACTGCGGCGGGAAAACCGGCTTATAAAATGCAGATGGTTTGATGACTCTTCCATGTAGATAAAAAAACAGAGTTATTCGTAGCGCTCTCCCCACCGATGGGGCTTTTCCCTCTCTAGATACTCTTCGATCTGGCTGGAAAGCTGTCAGAGGAATGGATCGCGGGGAGGCACTTCAAATGCTTGAGCGGTAGGTAGAGGTGCGGGACTACAGCGCGAGTAGCTATTTGATCGAGGGCCAGAAGGTATAATAATCTCCCTTAGCAGCATCTAGAGATAGGATAAAATAAAGAATTAAAAGGCCGTCGGCCTGGGATCAGAACCAACTACCGACATCATCTGGAGCTTCAAAAGAAGGTGCCTGATGCGGTAACTCGCGGCAGAAACTCCAACTTCCCAAAACCTGGCGTGATGGCCCTCCACCGCAACCGATTTCGCCTATCACGACTTCCCATTCTTAGTCGCCACCATGGGCTCGTCCTCTGAAGAGCACGCTTATCACCCTCAGGATGCCATTGGGAGGACGCTGAAGACCACTGGCCTCACCGGCTCCGTGGGTCTTTTTGCGTCGGCTGTCCAGAACACCCTCACCCGAACCAACGTGGGACCATGGGGAATCTTCGTTAGGAGCGGTGGAACCATCGGTGTTTTTGGTATGATACAGTTCTTTCTACTGTCTATGTTAACGGTTCACTGACTTTGGATCTCTAGCCGCTATGGGAGGTACATACGAATTCGTGAAGACTGCATCCGCCAATCTACGAGAGACCGAGGACCACTGGAATGTCGCTCTGGGAGGCTTCTTCTCCGGCGCAATCCTTGGACTGCGAGGTAGATTTCCTAAACATTTGCTTTAAATTGTATTGAAGGAGGGTTAAGGATACTGATACTCCTCTAGCCCGGACATTCCCCGCCCTCCTTGGCTACGGCGCGGCGCTGGCCACCGCAATGGGGGCATTCGAGTACACCGGTGGATCACTGTACGGATACAAGAAGGATCGCAGCGAGGACGATTTCGAGCGGAGGACACGGTTGAGGACACAATGGAGAACCCCTGCCGAGCAGACACTGGCCGAGCTGGGTGAGGGGCGAGGTACGTTCACTGATGGATGACAACTAACAATCGTGCTGTACCATACTGATTAGGTCACTTAGGCATCTATGGTCCCGGTTATGCAGAGAGGCGAGCAGAGAGGATCAAGGAGGCGTACGGAATTGACGTTCCTACGTCAAAAGTTCCTGCATCATGAAATCGGTTTGGGTCGGCGTCTCTTGTCCAGTCTGTAAAATCACTCGCAATATACCATATGACCCCATCTTAAGACTCGCAATAAGATTTCTTTTGTACATGTCTATCTTGCCCCTCCACCCGACTTGTGAAGAGCCGCTAGCCAATCAAATAACAGTTTTGTCAATCATGCATGGGACCCTGGAATCGAGCACGTCCACGGACAACAACTGACAGGCAGGGCAGGTTAAAAGAGTCGTCTTGAACGAAGCAATTGATAAAACCTGGCCTCGAGAGACGCGTGATTCTTCCATTTCGCCCTGTCCTTGGCCTACCTAGGTCGGCTATGAGTAGCTCCTCTATAAAGCTCTCCTCCGCGAGCATCATGAAGCCCAATTACAATTTCGCATGGGCGAGTCAAGACATCGAACAAGGAAGGTCATACCCAGTTCCTGTCTCGAATGGCCCTCAGAAGCGAGACTTCCAAGCCCCCACACGACCTGTCCAACCGCTCTTGCTCGAACCCCGGAGTCCTCGCAAATGGGAGAGCACCAAAAGAGGTGGAATTTTCTGGAAAGAATTAATTCTCCCCTGAGGTCAAGGAGAAATGAAGACGGTACGGGCCTTCATTATACTAAAATTGGGTTGTGGAGTGCAGAATATAATGTGGTCTCCTGCCGCGGACCTGCATGGTGCTGTCAAATTTGACCCCTTATCCAGAACAAGAGAACCAATTCGAGGTAATCAGGAATTGGCTCAGCGATCCTATCTCGAGAATCGGGCTGAGGCGTCTCGGATGACAGGTTTTGAATGAGAGAGTTCGCTTTCCAGTGCACCGACACGTCAACAAGAAGAATTGACAGGCCGTCCACAGAAAGATGACAACCAAGTTAATGGGGAGAATTGCAAGCTCCAGGCTGGATCGACACTGAACGAACCATGAGATTCAGAAAATTGCTGTCCCATGCAGAGCGTGCAACCTTGGAACCTTGGAACCTTGGAAACTGGCTTTGACTACCCAAAGAGGTAAGATCCGCCAAGAGTTCTCCTTTTTCAACGATGGAGTTTGATCATTTGATGAGATTCGCCGCTAGCGCTGGAGAAAAGGGAGAGGAGCGATGGAGAAACGGAATTGCTGTGGGCGTTGCACTCCACCTTGTCATGGGCATTATTGGTCTCTCTGGAGCCCATCGCCACAAGCATCAGGCTTTTCGTCTCAGAGATAGACAATCCCAGGGCACAAGCCACGCAGGGGGACGTTGAATGAGAAGACTCCCGAGGAATGACGAGAACGACCTTTCTCCTGAAAATGAGCCTTGGTAGGAATTAATTGGGTGAAATATTTGGTTCTGGGGACGCAACGGGATTCTCCCTGAGTGCCTCCGGGACATGCCTTTGAGAGATGCACTCCGACGCCGACTTTGACTCTTCGTTCGGACAACAGTGATGGGAGACGTGACGAAGCCGATTCAAGAGCAGCGAGCCATGGTCTGAGCTCTCACAGGTCCGGAGATTCCGCCCGTGTAGTTCCAACTTTTGCCTTCCAGCGTTCGTCTTGGGCGTCATCGAGGGTCGCATTGCCCAGCGTCGACGTCATCCGCAACCGTCTGTTCTGCCCTGCTCTTCTGCTCAGCCCCTCGTTGTTGTCCTTATCAACTTCCTGATTCTCAGCTCTGCATCTCTGGATTCCAGATCATCTTGATGACTTTTATCTTCGCCGTCCATCGAGGACTGGGAAACCGAAGACATTCCCCCAATCCCTCCCCTTGTAGTCCCGGCTAGGTGGACCCAGACATCACAGCATTCTGATCGCCCACTTCCCAGCTCGACGGGAATTATCGATTGATTCCCCTGACATTGGCAATTTCTCGGCCTGTTAGGCTCCCATTATTCGCTCCCTGGCTTTGATGCGGAAACTACGAAAGTACCCCCGCGAAACAGTTCTGCCAACCATCGCCGTTCGCCTGGAAACCAACCTCCCTCTTCGATCGTAAACAGGGAAGGAAAAAGGGTCACTTTCTCCTATCTTGATAAGACCCGTTTCTCTCTTTTCTTCCCTTCAGCTACTCTCCCCCCTCTCGCTCCCTCCACCTCTTATCATTGACTCGGTTGATGGTGGCGTGCACTTGGGCTTGCACCGCCCCAATTCGTCTGTTGTTACGTTCACACCCCCGTCCTTGCGCCTCGGTCTTCACAAGCTTAGCACAACCCCGCCATGGCGATGGCATTACGGTCGCAAACGCCCATACAGGACGGGTTTGCCTCAACGTTACAGCACCAAGATACGCCGACGTCGCCTCGGGGCAATGGTGTACGATTAGGCTCTAGACCTAGCTCATTCGCCGCCGGTGGTTCCAGTTATAACGTCACACACGGAGCTGTCGAACCCTCCCCCCTCGCCCACTATGGTCGCTTCCACGAGGAATTTGATGCGACCAGCAGGCACGGTTCAATAGAAGGCTCTTCAGGGTTGCAACGATCAGCTTCTCAGATGTCACAATCCCGCTCCGCAACTCCAACCAGGTCCGGTACTCTGAAGAAAAAGTCGTCCCTCAGTAAGAGGGGCAGCATGCGTCGCAGCGGAAGCCGAAGGAGTTTGCGCGCCGGCAGTGTGAGGAGCTTGGTTTTGGGCGATAAGGAGAAGTATGCAGTGGATGGAGATGAGGACATGAACAGCGTATTCCATATACCCGTTCCGACGAGCGGAAGTCCGACGGAGGTCCTAGCGAACCGCTTCCAGGGTAAGCCTCCCTTCCCCAGCCCATATATGTCGAGATTGCCTTTTGCTAATCCTTGACAACCAGCCTGGCGCAGGGTTCTCAAGGATTTGGTCGTGTTCTTCAAGGAGCTTCAAAAATCATATGAAGCTCGAGCAAAATTGTACTTATCGACGGCCAACATCATGAACAACACGTCACTTCCTCCCACATTCCTCAAGTCAGGCGGCCTTGGAGATGCCAATGAAATTCTCAGAGACTTTCATCGTCGAGCACACTTAGAGGCGAATAAAGCCGCAGAGGTGGAAAACGAAGTAGTCAACCAACTTGTGGGACTCCGAAATGATCTGCAGAAGAAGACCAAGGAGATTAAAGCGCTTTCAGGAGATTTCCGCAACTCCGTCGATAAAGAAGTCGACGCCACTCGAAAGTCGGTCAGACATTTGCAGGAAGCTTTAGGTCTGGTCGACAGTGATCCGTCTGCCACATCGGGAAAGGGCGACCCGTTTATAGTCCGCCTAACCGTGGAGAAGCAGATTGAAAAGCAAATCGAAGAGGAGAACTACTTACATCGAGTGTGTCCGCCTACCCTTTCTGTGATGCCATCTGTGCTAATTTCGTTGTCAGGCATATCTGAATCTCGAGAACTCTGGTCGTGAACTTGAGTCCATTGTTGTTAGCGAGATCCAAAAGGCTTACAATGCCTACGCCGGTATTCTGAAACGAGAGGCGGAAGAGACGCTAGACACTGCAGAGAAGCTCCGCGTTGGCCCGATTTCAATGCCACACGATCAGGAGTGGAACTCCTTCGTCGCGGAAACCGACGAAATGGTGGACCCGCGTGTACCTCTGCGAGACGTCGACAATATTACATTCCCCGGCAAGGATCATCTGGCAGCAGCCGAAGTCAGATCCGGAATGCTGGAGCGCAAGAGCAAGTATCTTAAAAGCTACGCTCCTGGATGGTAAGTCCCACGCCGGCCTTAGCTTCTTGCCTTCCTAACATCGTTGCAGGTACGTTCTATCGCCAACTCATCTACATGAGTTCAAGTCCGCCGACAGAGTCGCATGGCAGACGCCAGTGATGTCATTATACCTCCCTGAACAGAAGCTGGGCTCCCACTCACAACCGGACTCGACCTCGCACAAGTTCATGCTGAAGGGACGGCAAACAGGAGCCATGCACCGCGGTCATTCGTGGGTGTTTAGGGCTGAGTCTTACGAGACCATGATGGCCTGGTACGAGGACATACAGGGGCTGGTCTCCAAGACGGGGGAGGCCCGAAACGCGTATGTTAGGCAACATGCACGGGCCGTGAGTGGAGTCAGCTTCCGGAGCAGCAGTGACGGGGCCATGGATGAAGACGAAGCAGATCGAACTCCGTATTCTGGCGGATCAGTCATGATGAATCAAGAACGCCCGGTGTCCCAGCCCCGCCAGCCGGGTGGGCGGTTCCCAAGCGATGTACAGATTGACCGTCATATGCATGCGCCAATATCACCCTCAAGTGGGGAAAGCTCTGGAGAGAAGGATATCCTGGCAGCAGCCGGCTCGTTGCCGGATGGTGCGCCATTTACTGCCCACCCGAGCAACCGGTTCTATTCTGAGCGGGACTCGATATCACATCCAATATCGTATCCGAGCAGATCTGCAAGTAGTACAACCGGAGGTGGTCATCGGTCCCCCATTGACGGTAACGGCGGCTACCAAGAGAAATGGATGACACCAACCGAGACCTTCCGCCAAAATCAACAAATCTCGCAGCCAGGGCCTTCCGTCGACAATCGAGACACCATCCCGTCTCCCAAAGAGAATCCCACAAATACTATGTTCGTCGCTGGCCTCGGCTCAACCTCAACTCAGGACTACGCCGTACCGCGCCAGCGAAATCGCGGTGAAAGCGCCTCAACGGCATTTACGAACTCGAATCTGACCAATCAAACGCATAGCACCGTTCCGACATCCGTTGATGAAGGCGAGGAGTCGGAAGTTGAGATTGAATCCATGAAACGAGGGACCCAGTCTCTACACTCAGACTTGTCGTCACTCCCAAACAGCGTGCGTAACTCGATCGACATCCCCAAGAGACCCGCAGCGCAAACCAAGAACAGTGCCTCTACGATCGAGCTGAGAATTCCGGGTCATTACCCACCTCAACAAGCCGCCGCATAAGTTCTCGCCTGTGAAGGTAGAGAAACAGCCAGGTAGACATCAGGCAGGATTGCAGCATTATGTTACACATGCTTTTTATCCACCCCCTTTTTCTTTTGTACATATTTTGCTTTCCCCTGCACTGTCTCTTCACCGCTCTACCCATACCTCTAGGCCGCGAAACACACTGCTCGTGCCCGCGGATTCGGTCAGATTGGATCAGGGTTGGCAATGGGGATAGGTTAGGCTGGCGACGATTTCCCTTTGTTGATGCTTCATTTGACTTCGTTCACCAGAGGTCTGGACATGTACTTACTTCTTCTGTACCATATTGTTGATATCCCTCTCATGCTAGGCTTTGGTTTCGGTGTATATGTTGCTTTTATATCGAAGTTGATACCTTGCAGGGCAAACAAAATACACGGGTTTCAATGCCGTCTTATCTGGGCCGCTTTATAAACAGTTGGGTATTGCGTTTATCCAGCTTAGTAGCGGGAGTGGCGACTACCCCTGCTCCCTAATTATACTAATTATATACCTTGGCCAACAACCCCGGAATGATCTCCAGATCTTTCGGCTTATATGTGAACTTCCCATACCTCGAGACCTTGGGCTCCTGCCCCCTTCTCTGCGTCTGCCGCACATTAACCCACTCCTCTGTTGTCAAATGCCTCCTCATCTCCGTAAAGTATTTGCTGTTAGCCCTCCCCTCTCGAGCACAGGACTATTCGGATCGGATCCAACGCAACATGATTATTCGGACGGGCAAAGTACAGCGCCCCCTATGAGCCGCGGCACGGAGGTGCGAGTTAACTCTTTCAAGATTTGTATCTCGCTTTCCGCCTCCAAAATTGGAACCACTTTCCACCTACTGAAATCTACTTGTCGCCGTACCATTGACCTTATGCCACTTCTTCAATTTGGACAGACTCTTAAAGGCGGGCTGGGAAGATATGTAATAAAGAAACGAATTCAAGACACAGTTTGGTTTACGGAGTATGTCACCAAGACTTGTGCTAAGCTTAGCACTCCACTGACTTTCATAGAAATCAATGCAAGGAAACCGTTGTGATTAAAGGAGTCTAGGGCAACCCCCTCGTTGAGAACGAGAAGACATTTTGCGAAAAGTCCAGCATTTAACACCTCATATAAGACCATTGCTTGATGAGGTTCAAGATCCTGCTGAACCACCTATCATTATGCTGAAACACCTTGATGATTACCTTCTAAATTCCTCGATAAAGAAAAGGCTTCATCAAAAGGAACTAAAGTATGTTGCGAGGATGTATACTAGAGGCATTGACTGCACTTCATAAAGAAGGACATGTGCATACAGGTAGGTTGTTTCAAATTTCCCTCTAGCAGTCTGCTAATAGTCTTTAACTTTGGATATTAAGCTTGACAATATCTTTGTTAACTACGAGAGAGGCCACAATAGGTTCTCCGAAGTGCAGCTTGGTGATCTTGGTGGCTGCTATAGCGTCGACAGCGGAATCGCTAGGGGAGGTACACCTGTAGGGGCGGCCGTGTGGTCGAGACCTGAAGTAATAATGGAAACACCATGGAATCCAGCTACAGACATTCGGTCTTTTGGGGCGGTGGTAAGCCCCAAGTCTTTAATTCAGGGAAGATGCCTTTATAGTTGAGGAGCCTTATATATGGAGGTAACTTCAGCCTGTTCAGGCCACTTGCAGTTCCATATGGCCATGAAGAATACAACCTAGAGGTTTTGAAGCAGCAGTCCACGTACCGTTATTTTGGTCCCTTTCCAGCAAAGTACGAGGAGATTGCGAGCCCAAAAACCATCACAGCAATTTTATACCTAATGCATAAGATTCCTCAATCCGAAACAACTCCTTTTTCCCGGACAACAAAACGTGAGGTGTCTCAGAAAGCAAAGAATTCTTTTCGAAGAAGCTGGATTGGAGAGATAGGCCTACAGCACAGGGACCTTTGAAGGATGGATGGTTTCAAGACAGGTGAATTTCTGTTATGCTTGCAAGTCTTTGCTGTCCATGTATTTCGCTCATGAACTAAGAGGGGAAACCTCATTCAAGGCTGCTAATCCTACCATGAAAAGATTTTGGACACATGCTGATTGTAGTCGTCCTATCCTATGGCCGCACCCATTTCTACTATTCCTCAGCACTAAGAATCTAGAGAGCCACGACAGGCTGCGGGAAGAGCAGTGCGACGATCCCCAGACCGGTGTGTCCGAGGCAATATACGTCGTCGACGAGCTTATTCTCTTCCGTGCTCCGCGCGGCATGGTGCACGTACCGCAGGTGATCTTCACCTTCGACATCGTACCGCTGGTCGCGGACGAGCTGCTCTTCGTCCGGTAGCTCGAGTAGAATGACGACGAGGTGAAGGAGCTTCTCGATGTCCTCGGTGTGGGCATTTCCGGGTGAAGGACTCGATTTCGGCGACGTACACGGCTAAGATGGGCGGTTGGGCGTGTGGGTGGTGGCCGTTGGATTTGGGGATGCTGTACACTTGCACGTTGTCTCTTATGCCGTTGCCCAGGCTGCCTTTTTCTCAGTTCTTGTCCGAGTGTTGATAGTGGGAAGGGCCTTACATGCGATGCCCTGCGGGTCGGTACCCGTTATACTCGCCTCTCTCGAGATCGGAGGAGTTGTGGTATTTGAACCTCTCCTCGAGAGGGAGGGCGTAGAATTCCCGTCCAAGGGCAAACTGACGGTCGACCTCTTCTTGGCTGATATTGAAGTTCTTGACGTAGAAGAAGCCTACCTCACTCTGTGTTTGTGAATGTGAATCAGAGTATGGCTGTCCTCACCTACATACTGAAGAGCATGCTCTAGCCGTTTGACCAGCTCATCCTTACCACCTGGCTGGTCATACTGAGATCGATCGTCGCCAGCTCGGCCAGACGACTGCCAATTATTCTTCCACTATATAATACCAGCAAGACTGAGTATAGACGCACGCTCCTCCTTCGTCTGCGGAACTTGTTCATATCGCGGAAGCCTGTCGGCCCGCAGCAATAGATTCTAGAAGAATTCCGGGCCGATGTTGGCCTTGTGTATGAAGCCCACGCGATAAAGAGAAAACCCGCATGGAATTCGCAGGAGGAAAGGTCTCCAAAGAGACATAGGGATCTAGAAGATGCGGTGGGGATTCTCATATATCTTTATTGTCAGGGATTTAAATATGACGTACCTCCCTGCGATAGATTTCATACCTTTTTCTCATCTTTAAGCATCTTCATACGTCTACTTTAGACATTGCTAATAAATCGTTTCTTGCTTCTTCCACCAAATACTGGCCGTAGCCGATGAATCTCAAGTGTGGTCGCCACGGCTGAGAATGTAATAGGATATAAAATGTTCTTCGACAATGACTCGAATCCAAGACCCCTCTGGCATATATATATATAAATATAAATATCTACCTCAACTCTACCCCGCTGTGCAGATATGATGCGATTATCAATCATGCACGCAACTCATGCACCTTATGACCCCAAATACTCCCTCTCCTCTCCTCTGCCTTATTCCTTAAACGCAGGTCAGATCAAGAAGCCTTGTGAAGTTTGGATTGCGTCAAAGAAGCCAATATGCAGCAATCGGTGACTGGGGGTACGTAGAAGCTAAGTGTTGCAGGTGGAGGCAGATAGTATCCTCAGGCAATATAGGCAGCAAGACTTGGATCAATTGGGGGCGGGGAATGGACAACCAAAGCTATTTATTCTTTGAGAGGCAGTGTCTATAGAAGGTGTGATAACTATAACCAATGTACTATGGTATCTGAGCGAGTTGTACGAAAAGATCGATGATGTATGTATGCTAAATGGACCAGGGAGGTATGCCAAACAGGAGGGAAAGAAAGAGGAAGAAAAGGAAAAGGAGAGGGAAAGGAAAAGGTAAACAAAATAACCAAGCACCAGAGCGACGTAAACTACCCTAAAGATGGTGACCATCCATCTCGAATTGGCCTATCAATCAGCATCCGCCATGACAACTTCCCTGTCCTCAATACTGCAGCCAGTCGACCTGCTCACGCTAGTCGTGGCATCATTGCTGTGCCTACTACTCGTAGGCACGAGCACAGCCGGCTCTCTCATTGTCTTAGAAAGGCGGCTAATGATCTTAACCTGGTGGTGCTCGAAATCCCAAGCGACGATGTGCCAGGATTGGTCTCCGTTGTTGTCCATGACTATGAAATAGAAGTCGTGACTGTCGGTTCCATTCCGAAGACACGGCAGTCACGTTTACCGGCTTGCTTTCGTGTTGTGTGTATCCTCGCTGATCAACGGAGTGAGTCTGAGACCATAGAGATGCACACGATACCAAGGGTGAGAATCTTACCCATTGATACAAGGGCCAAGTCACGGCTGAATCCGGCACAGCCCTTGCTTATCGCTTCCACAACCCCAAGGTTGGTCTCCAGATCGTCAGGACTTCCCACAAAAGACAATAATGGATAAATCCGTTCTGAAAGAGAGACGCATTATTGTGCCCGGCAATTTTTGAGACTTGCTTTTCTACGGCCCAGCAAACGTTGGCGATGTTCTCGGTGACATTGCTAGGGAGCTCTACGGAGCGCTCGTATGCTAAGCGTTTCTCCTCTGCCAAAGTAACAAAGAAAATGGCGTCAAGTCGTGTCCGGATCAGGGTTTCGTTATTGGCCGACGCTCCAATCGCGGCTGGATAGCAATCGAAAACCAGCGCTACGAGAGCGTCAGTTTAAGCTGTCTGGATAGAGGGAGGACAAGGGAAGACCAACGAAGCGGCACGGGCTTGCAAATAACTCTTCAGGTCGCAAATCCCATACGGGTCCACTCGATCCAACGAGGTGTCGCCCAGGGATCTAATTGCTAGATCAGGGATATCTCCGGCTGGTATGGTACGGAAGAGCCTCGCATGTTCCCTGAATTGTTTATTCTTCTCCTCGTCAACGTTCGGTTTATAGCTCCGTCGAACCAGCTGGAAAGCCGGTTTAACCAATTCTCGTACTCCTGGGGGGTGAGCGTTCCGATTTTCTCGGCGCCATCACGAAGGGGCAAAGGTTGGTAAAGAGTTTTTGACGAGGTTGGAGGGAACATGAAGAGTCGCAGGCATGTGCGTGGGTTCGAAAAAGGCAGAGAACGGTGGAAGGGCTTCAGTGGAAGAGGGAAAGTACCTGAAGTGGTGAGATATCCATATTTTTTGGCAGACCTCCCGATATCCTGTGGCGTTGATGGACCAAAGGTTGTCGTGCCTGGTCAATAATCAACAGGGCGATGGGATAATAGGATCGTGTTATCATGAAGGACGCTTCAAGTTGCTTTGTTTCCATTCCTTTGTCCTGAAGAGGCTGCTCTTCACCATCACCAATTGTGAATGGAAAGGACCTGTTCGTGCCTCAGGCTCGGAAAGGAGATCAAGAGGCCAAACCCGAGCATTGCAGTCACCAGTATCCTCTCTGGGAGTCAACAGAACCGAACTCAAAACTTGCGAGGGCCATTGAAACCGGGGTATCTCAGGCTTGTATAGTGGATTTGGCGTTGCCAGAATAAAGAGTCCATTGAGCCACCTGGCATACTGTCGAGCAGACGGTCATGGTGCCATGGTGAAATGAGATTTGCAGGACGCGACACGCACAAGCCAGAGAGGCCATGTGGAGTTTCCGGTACTTGAATGCTATCCACTCAACATTTTCTTCCCTCTAATTCCGGTGATGTGGAAGAGCTTGCCCTGCCCCTGGCGCCTGCGAGACTTGTCGTCTGCAGCATACTTTTCTGTGACCTCTGCAAGCACATCCCCGCCGCGTATCAAGTCCGAGCCAGTACCGGGACTGAAACACATATTGGGCTGGTGGCATCTGGGAATTACATTACTAGGTCTCAAGGAGGTCGAAATATGCCATTTCAGAGCAGAGTGTGTGTTGGATTCTTTTTTTTTTCTTACCTTTGTGTCGCTCAGCAGAACAGTCAGGGTTTGTTGGGCCGCTGTCCCTCATTGCTTCCCTGTTATACCGCGTCACGACAGAGAAGGTGGGAGTATATCATAAGGAGGGTGGATGAAACTTATGTGTTCAATCAACGCAGGCAATCCGATTTATGTTATCCCACAAGACCTAATCGCCCGAAAACATGCGAGCAAAGAGAGCCAGAATGGAGAAATAGCTGCGAGTATGGTTGAAACAGATCAAATGAAAACAGATCACAATAACCCCAGACAAACCATCCCATGGTCCCGAAAAGCAACTTCGTAGACTTTTTTCGTCCCTCCTCATGTTTCCCGGAGCGGTGAAATAAAGCATAGGAGAAATGCGGTAGAATTACATGATCTGATCCTGGGTGATTCCACCAGCTGGTGGGGCGTCTTCCAGCATGTCACCCTGGCCCGGCGACGGGTTCAAATATTTGACAAAAGTAATACCAAGGGGCCGGCCACCGTATTGATAGCCGGTGAACTTAGCTATAGGATGATTAGCGGCCTTCCTCTAGAAGCACGAAGTGGGAAGCACATACAGATGGCAGTCTCTGCTGTATCACCATTGTCAAACTGGACGACACCAGTTCCACGAGACCGGCCATTGGGCTCATACTGGATCTCGGCACGTTCCACTTTCCCAATAGTCGAGAATAGGTCTACCAAGTCCTCGTTGCACGTGGACCACGGCAGCTACCGTTCGTCAGTCCCCATCCTCGACCACTATTCAAGACTCCGGAACACTCACATTGCGCACATAGATCACAGGCCCTTTCTCTCCTCCAGAGGTAGCGAAGTCAGTGAATGGGTTCGGGGGTACTGACGGCGCGGCTTCGAAGCCGGGTCCAGTGGGGGGCCCGCCGTAACCACCACCATAGCCTCCTCGGAAGCCGCCACCAAAGCCACCACGGCCACCGAAACCTCCACGACCGCCAAAACCGCCACGTCCAAAACCTCCGCCAAAGCCACCGCGGCCCATGCCCGGTCCTGATCCCGCAAACCGGTCTTCGCGAACCTCCAGGTTACGTCCTTGCCAATCATATCCATTAAACTGTTGGATGGCGTTGCGGGCGTCGTCGGGTGATTCGAAGGCAACGATACCAGAGCCCTTTGGGCGGCCGGAAGCGTCGGTGTGAACATCAGCACGGATTACAGCGCCTTGCTGGGCTATATTGGGTTGAAAGGTCAATAAAAGATCGCTTTTGGGGAGAGGTAGGGATAGGTAGACGGCAGGAGGAACAGCAAAAGCTGTTCAACATAAGGCCTGACACCCCGGTCTTACCTGCTTGGCGGAAAAGATCCTTCAAATCTTGCCAGCCAACGTTGAACGGAAGCTAAAGCGGGAAAAGAAAAAAAATTCAAGTCAGTATCCGTGCCGCTGCCAACAGCATCGCGTCATGGGTAATATGGAGAGGAAGCATACGTTCGATATGTAGAGCTGTCTTCCTCCGGCGCCGCCGCCACCACCACCGTAACCAAATCCACCACGGCCGGGGCCGCCACCAAAGTCCCCACGAGCAGGACCGCCCGAGAATCGCGGCTCGGGTTCCCGGTCCTAGAAGTAGAAAAGGAAATATCAGACAGATATTCAACGCGACAGCCAGGTGAAGAGGAAGAAGGCTGGGTACCTCGCGGACGTAGACTAAGCGTCCCATAAGGTTCTGGTTACTGAGCGTGTTGACCGCATTCTGCGCTTGCTCCCTGGTTGCGTATTCCACAATCCTTTATATAAATCAGCTCTTTTCTGTGGGCGAGCTTGAGAAGGGGATTGAAACTCACCCGCATCCCTACAGTAATCCCGGACAGCCAGGCCCAGCCCGTCAACCCAACAGTCCAAGCAAATCGAACCAACGGGGGTGAGAAGAAACCAGAAACAAAGGAAAGAAAGGAAAGAACCATTCACGCTACGCATTGGCGCCCACCTTCGACATTCCATTGGGAAGAAGCAAGACGTCGGCAAAGATGACTTCTCCAGCTGTAAGGACGACGCGGAAAGACAACCCCCCAAAGTCAGCCACACATTCCAATCCATAACAAATGCTCATCGCATTGCCGACACGATATGACCCTGCTCACCCTGTCTCATGAAATCTTTAAGATGATGCCATTTAACATCGTAGGAAAGGTTCCCAACATAGACCCGGCGGTCTTGTTGGGACGATTCGCGCACTGATTGCATCATTTGTTCTTTGGCGACTGCACGGTCTTCGAACGACCGAGGGGGAGGCGGGTAGCTGCCGCGCCCACTATATCCCGAACCCGAATGACCTCCAGATGGTCCCTGGGTAGTACTCATAGGAGAGCGAGAACGGCGATCGCTGCGGCGGTAGTCGTCACGATCACGACTGCGAGATCGACTGCGTGGCGAATACGAACGGCGACTCCGTCGAGGGCTACGAGATCGACGGCGAGGAGAACGGGACCTCTCACGCTGCGCGTGGTCAGTATCGTAGTCGCCGGGAGGCATTGAAAAAGGAAAAAGACAAGAGAAAGGAAAGGAGAACGAGAACGGAGGAGAAACGGGATCGGAAGGAAAAGAACCGAGTCTTGGGAACAGGTTGGATGACTTGACCTGCGACAAGTGGTTTTGCGCGACGTTGAACCTTGGGTGCACGATTTCGGAGCTGAGGTCATGTGACTGGGAAATGGAGTTCCCTCAAAGGAGCCGGGGAGAAAAGGCGCCGCCTAGGTGGCCCTAGCGCAGAGGTTCCAAAGTACCAGGTATAAACGAGGTGCAACAAAGGAAATGCACAGAGGGCGAGCGGGGAGCAAGAGATAACCGAGTCCCATCTCATTGTACATCAACGTGCCCTCCCAGGACGCAGACCACAGTCAAGCGACTCTCTCAGACACCCAGCTAGCCTCACTTACTAGCTAACAGGATCACAGTGATGGGCAGAGGAAGGGGTAGAGAGCCAAATGGCGCATCATCCGAGACCAAGGCACGGCGAATTTTCACCACAGAAAAAAGATTGCCAAGGGAGACGAAATGAAAAGACGTGACTTACTTGATATGGTCGATAAACGTCGGCTGAAGTTCGCTTTTAGTGTAAGCCACAAGTTCTAGTTGCGTTCAAACACGAAAGCAGCTCAATAAGGATGAAATCGAAGCAGTAAAAATAAGAGTAATAGTCAGACACGCACACACAACACTACACAGGGAGAGTGGAGGAGGAGGAGGAGAGGGGAAGGAGAGGAGGAAGGGGGAAAAGAGAAAGGATCGAGGACAGGAAGGACGATAGCGGGGGAGCGAAGGGGGGAACAAAAAAGAAAGCACAGCTCCCACAGTACGAGCTGTGCAGCTCAGCCTGGGTGTGTCTGACAGACCAGCTCCGACAGAACGCAAGCCACAGTGTGATTGGTGTTCCCGTTGGAATCCGAGACGCAGTCGCAGCAACAGTGGATGGATGGAACCACAGCACGAACAATGGCAATGACAGGATGGGACAGAGCAGCAGGAGAAGGGGGAAAGGGAAGAGAATGCCGCAAGAAAGATGCAAGACCAAGCAAGGTCCTGAGCACATCAGCTCTCGATGAGGAGCGAGAGAAGCCAAGCCTGAAAAAGAGGGGGGGAAGGAATAACCAGAGCCCAAATAATAAAAATAATAATAAAATGGAGGAGTAATAATAGACAGCAGTAAGTTGTAGGGGAGTGGGGAGGGATAAGGCTGGGGAATGGAGGAACCAAGGATGCAGAGTCAGATTCGAAAAGGTATGACTTTTGGCCAGAGCCCAGTTCTGGAATCCAGATGCCCATGAAGGAGTACTTCGAGACAGAGGGCAACGAAGCTCATCGTGGTGATCGTGGTGCTGGTGCTGGTACAAGAAAGGCAACGGAACACAGAGCCGGAAACGAGAAGGACCACATACCCATGATGCTGATGGAGAGCGCAGTTGGCACGACGAACGAGATCAGGAACGGAGACGTCGTCTGGGGGTATCTGTGTTAAGAAGGAAGAGGAGAGGATGGGAGAGGAGGAGAGACACGCGCAGATGACGACCTCGGGGCGATGCTTGATTTGACAGCGAGAAAAGGTCTGGAATTTGGGCCTTCCAATTGGAGAGGAAGAAGTTGCAGTCTGGAGAAGATGTTTGAGAGAGGAAGAAGGATTGCAGTGTTTTGGCTGTCGCAGAGGGAAGGTCAATTAAAGGATTCCTGTGTTGCTTTGACGCTATCAATTGGGCCAGCTTCCGTCCTTAAATTATTTGATGCTCATTCACTCCTTTCGCCCTGTAATAATTTGAATTAATTCAACAATGCAATCCCGCTTTCGGCCAACCTGCCTGAACTGATCCATCATCTGAACCTATCCAACTTCCACCCGCTTTCCACCGCTTGAACTCATCTCACCATGGCACGCCCATTCTTGCGCCCACTGCACTATTGCCGCAATCAAATCCACTCATCTTCATCCCCATCCTCATTCTGTTCCGCCCGCGTATTCCTTTTCTCGTCACGCTCCGTCATCCTTCAGCAACAACACTGCCTCCGCGGAGGACCCCTCCTATCCCGCTACCGCCATCTCTACCACTCCTCCCACCACCCCGACACCCCACCACATGAATACACAAACTCCCAGACAACGATCCTCACCGCGGCCCTCAAGCATGTGCCCGCCCACGGCTTCACGCGGGACGCCCTCACCCTTGGCGCCCGCGACACAGGTTTCCTGGACGTCTCCATCCAGCTCCTCCCGCGCGGCGAATTCGACCTCATCCTCTTCTGGCTGGCCAGTCGCCGGGGCCTCCTTCGCGCAGCGGTTGAGCGAAATGGTCTACTGAGACCGCTGGAGTCAGAATTCGTCTCCGTTGAGGAGAAGACCCGGACGTTGATCCTAGAGCGGTTAAAGATGAATAATTATATCAGGCATCAGTGGCAGGATGTGCGCTCCCCTTGGTTCAGAAAGAGAAGAACAAGAGATTGAAGAGCCATTGATACTAATAATAACAAAAACAGGCACTGGCACTCATGTCCCTCCCCTCCCACATCCCCCTCTCCCTCTCAGAGCTCCACGCCCTCTCCTCCGATATCCTCTATCTGGCCGGTGACACCTCCGTCGATTCATCCTGGTACACGAAGCGCCTTTCCGTGTCTGCAATCTACGCCTCCGCGGAGGTGATCATGACCCAGGATTCGAGCCCCGATCTCTCCGCAACGGAAGCATTCGTTAACAGGCGGATCGAGGATAGCAAGGCGATTGGAGATAAGCTTAACAGTGCTAAGCAGTGTTTGGGATTCATGGGTTCGACTGCTATTGGGTTGGGTAGGAGTTGGGGGCTGAAGATTTGAACATCTTGACTAGAAACTATCTCCAGTTTCGACCCGATTCGTATGGTGCTGTCCTGTATGATTATTTTCCGTTGGAGGTTCTTATATATGTGAATCATAGACTCTCTCATTATTCGCTCGCGACGCCATTGTAAACCAGAGAGGAATGCTTCGCAGATCACAGGTTGATGAGTACTCTTCGACTGTATGTATAATCGGGCGCAAATTGTCGCTTTATGACTCGAGGTGCGTAGTGAGGTGGTTCTCAATCGCATCGATGGCAGGTCTAGGTGTGGGCCTGGTGGGTGAGCTCGAGCCCGCCTGCAGATATATCTGTCTACCCGAGTCCAAGGCCTCGGCTTTGGAGCCCGTTCGACTTCGTATCCACGGCTCTACTAGGCGTTAGAAAGGTCTGCGATCCTTCAAACTAGGCTTCTAGGTAATGAAAAAGGGATTACGATCGATAATATACTTGTACGCCGGGGCGTTATGCAATCCCAGCATCTTCGACGCATCCGAGCTCGCTACATCCATAAGCAAATCTTTCCACTCGCTGTGCCACCAGCGACCCAATTCTTGCTCCTATGAAAGACAGCAACAGCTGGGACGGCCGTGATACCCTCACCCCCCAGCTGGGCAAGCTGGTCTCCCGAACCACTGTAAATGTCGACGAAACGGTTCATGTTGCCGATAGAGAAGCGTTGGATGGAGGATTGTGGATTGAGCTGCCACTGGGGCCGAAGGCTAGCCATGACGTATTAGCATAAGCTGGAAATGAAGAGAGGGGCAAGGTGGAGAGCAAGAGCGACGTACATGGTAACCCATCGACCTGTTTGGCAGTTATGTCTTACAACTGTGTCAGGCTTCATCTGCTGGTCACTGAGTGTGTGCCCTGGCTTCCAAGAAGAGATGCCCCTTGCGCTGAAATCGTATATCTTCAGTGTATCGTCGTAAGAAGAGGTTGCGATCTGCCCCGCGCTGTTGAAGGCAGCGTGTGAGACCGAAAGACGGCTTGTATGTTCACCGACGGGCGTGGGGTGGGAATGAGAGAGTTTTCGGAGGTCCCACAGGCGCATGGTGCGGTCGAGACTGGCGGTTGCAAAGTAATGCGGGTGCATTTGATAGAGGGAAAACCCGCCAATTTTCTTCTCCGATAGTTGCCAGGTTGCGACCGAGCTTTGTTGCTTTGTGCGCATGTCGTACCGGCCGAACGCGCCGTCTAGGGTCGTCCAGTATATGGTGTTTGGGTCTCCAGCGGCCATATCGATGCCGGAGACAGGGACGTCTTCAGACGTTGATTCCGGTGCGTACTTCTCCACCGAGGAGGTCTTTTCTAGGTCCATCTCGCGGATGGAGCTGTCGTAGCTTGCTGTATATAGATGTGTGGGCTTTGAAGGATGAATGGTCATTGAACTGATAGTGCGCGTATGGGGTTTGAGGGTAACGAGAACTGGGTCTGGGTCATCGTCATCGTCACCGTCGTCTTCGTTCTTCACGGCAGATATTGACTTTGCTTGTGATCCGTCTAGGATTCCGAGGTGGCCCAGTTTGTCTCCTGCAAAGACCAACGGCTTAGCCTCTGATGGATGGAGAGTCATTGAGTAAATTCTCTCGGGTGTGAGTTTGATGCCTGCAGGTTTCGTCCAAAGTCAATGTCAAATCCATATAAAGGGCAAACAAGGCCTCGTACGATTCGGCTCCCAGGCTTCCCACAACTTTAGCCCGCTTAGTTCTTTTCGCGCAGTCTTGAGATCCTTATCCGTTGTTGACTTGATATCCTCATCCCCAAAAGTCCGCTGATATGGTACAGCGACCCCTTTTGTGATCACGTCCACACCAATTAGGGCGTCCCCATCTAGTTTCTGGCCCGACACGAAGATGTCATTTAAGGAGAAAGAGTCCGATTTGCGCACCCGCTTTGCTCTCTCCTGTTCTTGCCTGCGATCGTACTCCTCGTCCGCCTTTCGCTTTGCAATCTCGCTCTCCGCCGCAATGCCTCGAAGTCGGGAGGACGTGCGGCGAGGAAGTGGAAATTCTTCCTTCTTCACTTTGGACGCAGGCTTTTTCTTCGGTTTTGGTTTTTGGTCCGCGGGTGCGCCTCTAGGCATAATCGGAGGGAAAAGTCCTGCGGACTGTGCATCCAAACTGAGTTTCTTGAGAAGCGCATCACGCTCCGCGATATTCGCGAGGCGCTGCTTCTCGAACTCTGAAAGTTCTTCGCCAGCCATAGTGATGAAAACAGCACGGCCAACCGACCGAATGGCAATTCCCGGAATTGCGTCTAAGAATGAGGATTGAGGCGCTTTGCTGTGTTCATCCGTCCGCCGTGTCGCGGATACTCAGGGAAACGCGTCCAGGCAGCCACGTAGTCACGTGAGTGCGCCTTGTCCTGAAATATTTTTGGCCTGGCAGACGAAAAACTTCCACCCAGGCAAGAAGATGAACATCCAGCGCCGCATACCTCGAACCTGGCTGGCTCAGGTACAGGCATATACACTACGCCAGTCTCTTGTTCCTTTTCTTTATCAGACTCATACCCTGTCCGCTTTACCTCGCGCGGTACGATCTCCGTCGCAGCCATGCTCCCGGTATTCGACCTTTGATACCCCTGAAAAACAGGTCCCGGCTGAACCACCCACTCCGGTCGGAAACGATGGCTTATCCGCATTAATACAAGAAGACGAAAGCCAATCTCCGAGCCTGCCCGCTACGCCCCCCCGAAGCAGCTACATTCGGAAAAGAGCGTCTGGCGTGACCTGGCGTAATATGCTCCGGAACGCCAGTGCTCGCAAGACACGGTCTACTTCCAGCCCAGACCATCCGGAACTGGAAGGTATTTGGATGCAGCATTGGCCCAGCAGAGGAGGCAGGCGGCGACGGAGCGTATTCCTCAATCAGTTCCGAACACCACCCCCCAAGCCGCTCACCAGGAAGACTCGGCCCGAGCCGCGCGATGAGACCATGTCTAAACCTAAAATGACAACTCAGGAGACACGCGCGCTTGCGAATCTCTTTGGGCAGCTTGAAGAGGAAAGGAGTCTAGATCCAAAGGAGGGGCCGAGCCCGGGAGAGCGAAAGTTGGGCGAGTCGGAACGGCAGGAGATGGAGCAGATCTCTGCAATATTTGATGCGGTAATGCACAACATGAAAGATCGAAAGGGACGGCGTGCTTCGAGAGCCAGGACAACAGAGAAGCAGGATATTACAAGAGGGGCAGACACCGTGAACCTTCAAAACGGCATGTTTACATTGCCCTCCGACGACGAGGAGCTGAAGGAGCTCATCCTTAACGATCGGATAACCCTAGCCCAGGTAATTGAGCGGGTAGTTGAGCGAGAGGCCTCCAAAATTGAAACAGCACTCTACCGCATGGCTGTGGACGAGGGGCGAGGAGAAATTGGGATTTGGAAGATATGTAAGGAAAGAATATTTTCACTGGTGCAACACCTTGAAGACAATGAGCGGGCTGCATCTGTGCTGAATGAGCTTCAGTTTCCCGGTCACCAACATGAGGATCACCCTACAACCGAGGTTGCAACTCCAGAATCCCTGGATGTACCCGGATGTGTCCCCATTGAAGCTGTCGTTACCGCACTATATCCCAAGATGCTCCTCTCTGCATTCCGCCTACTTAACCTCCACTTCCCGGAATCTCCTCTGATCGGACAATTCCGATCTACCATCCGCTCTCTCGGCCGCGAGTCAACCGTCCTCGGCACGTCCACGGAGCTCTATAACGAGCTGATATACTTCTACTGGCGTGGGCGCCACGATTTGCCCGAGGTGGTGTCAATATTACACGAGATGGAGGTCACAGGCATCGATCCAGACTCTCGCACATGCGGGATCCTTGAAGCGATTGTGGCGCAACGACACCAAGAGCAGCTGCGTGGCGGTAACCAAAGTCACGAATCCTGGTGCGACCTCCCACAGAACCGCAAAGTCATCCGCGAATTGCTTGGGGATGAAGGCTGGATTCAAAAATTGAAGATGCGGCTGTATGAGAGGCAGAAGAAGCTGGCGTGGATGCAGAAATGGCGAAAGTCATAACTGTGACTAGGTAGGGCAAAACCCTTTGCTGCATATCACGCTTGTATTTGTTATTTATATAGACACAGACATAATTCCATGGCTCCTAGAGACTTAATATATCAATCACCCTTTTGATGGAAATAGGAATTTACCACACGAAGAAGTCAGCCGAGGCTTGCACATAACTACGAGTAGAAGAGCAGGAGATAGATTTAATCATGGCATTATCTGCATCAAACTGCATGCTCATTTCATCTATGTCAATGGAAGGAAGCTTGTAGACTATTTACATGAATTATCTAGAGTTGACCGGCTGGGTTTGCATCCAGGGGGAGAGGAATCTTCTCCTGCTGCTCGTTTCAGTGGGTCTCTCGACTTTCAGAGACAAACAAAGAGCCATCACAACTGGGTATCAACACCATAAAAAAATGCAGTCCAGAGACAAGAGGAGGAAGGGAAAAAGGTGAACATCATTCATGAACATATATGGTGTTGCAAGGGGAGGGGTAGAGGGGTGAGAAGCATGACCAGGAAGTAGCAAAGTATATACACCAAAGATGCAAGATTTTGCCAAGGTCAAAACCTTCTTGTTATACAAGGTAACCGACGGAAAAAAAAAAACAGATCCTTGTTCTGGGTCCATCTGTATTTCGCCTTTCGTTTTAGTCAAACCGCCCCGATCAGTGGCGGTCAAGGGATATAGTGACGGGTGTCATCATACAGCTGCCTAAACGTGAAGCATTTCCCGTAGTTACAGGATCATGTAGAATTCATTCAGTGTCTGGCACTCTTGGCGAAAACCGCATGGTGAACATAATCAGGGCTCGTTTCGTAACTCTTCGCGTGACTGTTGCTGGCTAGTATCGCGGTCCTTGCCTTTACGCCGAGATGGTGCAGGCACGAAATCGAAGAAGCCTCGGTATTTACTAGTCGTCTCCCTGGTGATACTGGAATGGCGGGACTTGGAAGCATCGGGATATTCAAGGGAATATGTTGAGGAGTTCTTAGAACTACTTGTACTATCACGAGGTTCAGACCACCTCGGGATTGAGAAAGGCACCCTGTTTTGGTCCCAGGCTGCCGATGAGGAACTCGGTGGTGTCTCTTCGTCAGCTTCAGGGCCATAGTCGGTAGAACGGCGGGGGAGGGAGGGTCGAGTGGCGAAATATCCGATGGAGTTGCGGTGGCTTCCTGTAAGAGTGGCTGCTCCCGACATGACAGCCTCCGCAGCAGGAGTTGTAGGCTTGGATGGGCTTTCATCATAGAAAGTGGCGGAGCGTTCCATGGTGTCGACGAGTTCCTCCCATTTAATCTCCAGATTACCGCTGGGGCGCTCTGCTTGTTCCGCCCTACTCAGGCATTCTTTCGTCCGTTGTTGTAGACGGACCGCCAACTCATGGAATTTCCGGACGGCAGGATCTAGCTCATCTAAGCCCGAAATTCTTGGGGGTGCAATGTCGAGCCAAATTCGGATCAAATTGGCAAAACTTCGTGCATGATCAATCAGGTAAGGAAGACTAGGGAATCCCTCGCGAGATGGTGGTGGTAAACGGCCAAGGATCTGAATTGGGGTGGCATAGGATGGCGTGACAAAGGGAGCTGGTCGGTCGGCTGGGATTGCGCAGATGGAATCCACGAATTCCCTGAACTCAGACCGATGACTGACCAGGAATTTGTTCATCGGCTCCATCCAAGGCTCCTTACTTCCAAACGTCGTCATATTGGCTAGGCCTTGCAAAGCTTTCGCAATAAGCGTTAGGGTTCGTTGAGCGCGAGGGCGCGGATGATCTAGACATGGGTGAGAAATGTGCCAAAGTCGAAATGCTCACGACAGGGAAAAAGTAACCGTACCTTTAAGCATTCCGAACAACTTCGGGTTCAGAATTGCCGGGCAAAAGAACCGCAGGAAGAGGAAGCCAGAGACACTGCTATATGTTACCGAGCGAAGAAAATCACCATAACGGTCATCAGCACAAGCTCGAATATGTCGAAATATGAGTCGCAACTCCGCAGGGCATCGCGACGCAGATCCCGCGATCGACTTCCAAACACTAGTTGTAAGGCTGACAAGGTTCTTCCAGTTCCGCTCGAGATCATCCGATCGGTGTATTCGGGACGGGTCGATTTCGCATTCCGGGTCCGTTTCGTCAATCTCGTGAAGCCGTTCACCGATGGTTTCCTCCAGGTATTCTTTGCCAAGGCGGCGCATGTGGTAATCCAGAGCCTTGGTGAGGAGCGAATTTCCCCGAAAGAGAAGATTTGCCTCCACTGTTGCTGTACGACCAAGGTCGCGGACTAGGACCTCTCTATCCTGGCCAGACTCCTGGGAGTTGTTGGAATGAAGCCGTGTGGTATATCTCAGTCTATTCGCTGTAGACTCTTTGTGAATGCCATCAATCTCATCCTCAACAAGGGCTGATATCCACTCAACCGTAGTTCCGGAAACTTGGTAGATATTCAATAGCGCCTCGGAAAGTTGATTGAGTTCGGAAGACATGAACTGGGCCATATTCACGGTAAGACCGTTGGCAAATGAATGAAGAAGTTCAGACATCGGTGTATACTCGTGAGACATGAGGACAACCGTCTCCTCCATCCGAGCCTTCATCAACATTTCCCCCACGGGCTGGTCCTTATCGTCAAGAATAGGCCACCATTTCTCGGCCTCTATACCCGGTTCAAGGTCATCCAGCCTGATGTCCACCCTCCCATACATGGCGTCGTGCGAAGACACCTCAACATCATCCAACAGACGCATCGGGTTTGTGTCCTGATTCAGGGCATACGCACCATGCGCCACGAGTGACCAGTCGCGCTGCGCTGGATTGAGGGTTTTGACCATGATGGAAACCTGTGATAGAACAGGAGGAAGATCATTGAATGTGAAATCCTCCCTCCAAAAGGGATTAGCCGTACGATATTTGATAGCAGTTTTTGCTCGGATTTCTCCATCCAAAAGTATCTCGGTATAATAATCGTTGGTTGCAGATGCCGCGGCCGCAGCAAAATGAGAGCGAGACTGTTTACGGCTCCTAGGAGTATCTTCTGAACCTTTATTGCCAAACAGTTTCGCCTCCGTAATTTTGATGGTGAGCATCCGCTCGATTCTAAACATGTCCGCGAGTGAGGTGACGGTAGTATTGGTCGCGTCAACTGGGGTCGGGGTCTGTGCGGAATCGTCTTCAGCCGGAGTCGCTGGGCCATAAAGTTCCGGTGTCGTAAAGGCACGCAGAAGCACAAACCATACTTCGAAGAGAACCCGACTCTCGAGGGCGAGATAAAGCGGACGCGTCAAGCCGGATGCAGAATGAGCGGCATATTGAGGATAAATTGCAATGCAAAACTCATCTTCCAAGACAGAAGATTCTAGTTGCTGTATTGCGCATCGTGATAGTTGGGATAATTGGATGGAAGTGACAAGAGTGATATCAGGATCAGTAAAGAGCCTGAAGGTACCATTCTCCTGCAAAGTGCAGCTGACTTTTTGCCAGCATGAAGATAGAGCGCGTTGTTGCCGAAACGTCGAAATCCTACGGCCTGAAGATGGTCGTACACCTGAAGCACTCGGTCTATCCCAAAGAAGCATTTTACCCACTTTGATGATGGCAGCGTCCTTCTGAACAGTGCTTTCAGAGTTTCTGCGGCGATCTACAAGGCGACGATCGCTTATTGTGACTGACTGCGGCTTCGTCATCTTATTCTGCACGCCCTTGGGCCGGATTGGCTGCCAACATAAGAGCGCTGCGAGCCAGGAATCGAACGTTTCGCTCACATGGGGCCGTAACTCCACCCCAAGCCCGGACGTGAACGTAGATACGCTGAGATAATTTGTTCGGGTTTCTGAATCGACAAGAGAGCGAACTTGACAACCGCGTAAATCTGGAATTAGGGTCTTCGCCAGCGCAGGCTCGCCTTTAGCTTGATATATTAGACTTCCCATAGCGACATTGATAGCACAATAGCCCGATGTCCAGGCGGTTGTGGACGACGTTCGGAACGAAAGAATGCCGTGCATTCTTCCGCATGTCGTCTTCATAAGGTGCAGTATTTTAGATGCATCCGTATTCGACAACGAGGAGGCGCGATGGCCGGGCACCAAACCCGAACTTCCGGGTGATCTACTTAACCGTTGACTGCTGGGTGTTCGGGTAAAATACGTGGGAGACTGTATTGAGGGATAACCGATTGATGAAGCGGCCTGCTCTTCCGGGGACTTTGGTTGAGGAGTACTGTTAATCGAACCTAAGCGGTTTCGTGTTCTGGTAAGGAAAGAGCTTGAGGATATATCGCTTCGCTGGTCATCCAACGTTGTGGTGCGAGATCGGGCCCGTTGACTTCTCAATTCCGAATGTGTGTCGTCTTCATCCCCTGTGGAGTAATAGAGGCTAAAATCGCGTCGAGATTCTCGATCGGAGACTCTTGTACGGGCGGTAGCACGGGGAGAAGGCGCAGCGCTAGAGGGGAGATACTCCACCTCCGAGAGGGGCGAATGGTTCCCAGGCTCAGAAGAGTCCGGCGTCACAGTCCGAATAGTCGTTTCCCTGAAGCTATCCGGATAGACCATACCATGCCGGTCCTTCGAAGATGACTTTTTGCTGGGGCGACGTTCCACCGGGCGGCTGTGGACTCCTTGATGCATTGAGTTCCGCTTGTACCCATTCGAGCTTTCCGGATCCATTTCTACCCGCTTGCGGCAGCGACACTTCGAAAGAGGTTGCTATACTGCGACGCAGCCAGGCGGATACGCATAAAATCGATGATCGTCCGGATACGTTACCGTGCAGCGGCAGATTGAGACTCAACACACACTGCGCTACCAACCTCGAACAATTGAGAGCCTTGACCGTCCAATGGG
This sequence comes from Aspergillus lucknowensis, assembly GCF_044049455.1. NCBI lineage: Eukaryota > Fungi > Ascomycota > Eurotiomycetes > Eurotiales > Aspergillaceae > Aspergillus > Aspergillus lucknowensis. The sequence goes on along the minus strand of NW_027263575.1, from coordinate 305,727 downwards.
TCCCTAGGTAAACGCATGGAGTCCGGATGGGGGGTAATGAGTAGAGTCGCACATTCGGTCAAGCCGGGGATGTCAGGGTACAGGCGAGAGCTGAAGAAACGACACGGACCACCGAGAGTCCTGTGGGTTCAGGGGGACGTCTTGGTGGTCAAGGGATGAGGTGAGCGAGATAAGAAAGAGAACGACGATACCGGGGTCGAAGGGAGAGAGGTCGTTAATATAGCGGTCGGGAGAGTGGCCTTTCGACGGTCAATTTAGCATCGTGGTGTCGGTACTCTGGTGGAAGTGGGTTAGCTTCTTGGGGAGGGGAAGAATGTGGAGGAGCGAAAAATGTGGTACGAAAGCACGAAGGCCTGCTGAGCGCGAGCGCCAGTCCGCCAAACGTGATATCATTGGGCTTCGCCGTCGGAGAGGGGAAACACCATACCTCCTCCAAGGCAGGGACTCGGTCCTCAGGAAGCTCTCGTCTTTGCCAGAGGTAGAAGATGTCCTGGCCTAATTGGTCGTGAAACAGGCGATCGATCGATTGATTTTAATTTCGTCGCGATTGCGCAGGTTTGGAAAGCTGCAGGATCCACGTCGAGACAAAATTCCGGGAGGCGCTGAGAATAACTGCTTTTTTTTTTCTTTTTTCCGGCCCTGAATTTTGGTACCTTTAATATACCTTGAAGAGTCCTTCTGTTTGAACCACAGCGAGTTTGGGTGTTGGGTAAGCAAGGAGACCTCCGGAGGGTCACAGAACGGGCAAACGGGGGGTGGGGGCAGGAGAAGAGAGAGGGAGATGGAATAATAAGAATAATGGAGATGGAGGACCTGTTGCGTGAAGGAAGCGTTGAAGATGACACCAAAGATAGCAACACTCCCACTTAAATTGCTCGGGGTGGTTTTGCAGACGCAAATGAGAGCGCGCCAAACAATAAGAAAGGGAATGTTCTCTCAGGAACAGGTGCACATTGCTGGTGATTATCCTTATCCTTCCCTGGAGATATCTCGTCCTTCTACAACTTTGGACTCTGTGCTGGTGACATGTTTTGGCCCTCTTTATGGAGTTGCCAGCTTGGATACGAACTGGGTTCCCATTCATGTTGAGTTCAGCCCTTTGATGACGAATCCACAGGAATGGTGACGGGTGAACTCTGTCCCAAGCCAGGGCTGTCCGAGCATGCAGTCTCGAAAAATCTACGATTCTACAGATCCAATTGAGCCCCTCTTTCTCCCCATAAACGATAAGAACGGCTCTCGGCCCCTCGTGCAGTTTCTACGCTTATGAATCATTGACAGAGAAATTGATGACAGCAGAGACGAGAACTTGAGTCGGTGTGTCGAGAGAGTTGATATCCCGTTCTTATTGGAGCCCACTTTCAATGCAAGACCCTTTTCTATCTTGTCCATGGTCGAATCACACCTGCTCCTCTGCAGGAAGCCTCCCATATCTCGACGAAAAAATGGATTCCCCTCCCTTTGCTGTTCCGTGCTGCTTCCTTCTCTCCGAGCACCCCGAGAGCACACACGGGAAGCTTCGGCTGACTTCAATTGCTTTATTTTGGCAGGGCTCAGATAAGAGGAGGCTGAAGGAGGAGGCGAATGCCGGCATCCGTTGGAGGAGCTCCGGACTCGTCGCGAGGGGAGCACTCAACGAGGAAGACAAAGACTGGTGCCTCTGACCTCCTCGGGCGGGAGTTGGCTTCTTGACGAGCAACTGCTCCCCACTCCCATCGATGATGGGGTCGTTCCAAGAATAACATTGCCGACATTGATTCCGGAGAACCAACCGCCACGCGAATGCCATGATTCAAGTTTGTCAATCCGCCGGCACCGTGATTGATTCAAATCGTTTCGGGCGGAGTCAGCAGGACCAGAAAGTACAGAGCAAGGCCAGCCGAGCCCACCTGCGTTGACTCCGGTGGACAGCGGACTTCCATCTTCTTGCGTGCAGTACAGCCGAACCTTGGAAGAAGAATCATGGATATGTCTCACATCCTGTCCTCGGCATCTTTCCCCAAGAGCTGTAACCCTGAGTTTTTGTACCTCGATCTGCAATAACCTCGCAGTACTTCTGCCGAGTATATCTACACCTCGTGAGACTACAGAGTATGATGAACTTTGAAAGGAGAATTAACCCGATCATCAACTCTGGAAAAAGTCCCCGCGCGACCCAAGGGGTCTGAATTCCTTGAGGACCCTTATTGGTGCTTCGATCCCAGTGTCCAGACTCGTGTCGTCAGCGACTTTCGAGTTTGCAATTCGAAGTTCTCGATGATGGGGACTAGGGGAGTCGGACGCCTCTCAATTGGGACAATCCAAGTCTGTGGCCGACATCCTCGTTGGAGAGGGTGTCCGACGATTGCATTCCCAAGATGGATGCTCCGCACAGGATGTTCTGCGTCATCACATGACCGACCCAGCTTTCTGCCTTAGGCAGTAAACCCTTTCCACTTCTGACCGCCTGCATCATACCTGCCAAGGTCCCGTGTTGGGATCCAGAGCTTCTATCAATGTCATGAGATCGAGGCTGGTCATCAGCTGCTGCTGGCGGTCATCTACTCCAGCGATCCTCACGTGAACAGCAAGTCTTCAATACTGGAGGGACAAACTTCAACTCTTAACTGTCGCTTTTCCTTACATATCGCCTTCATTTTACTTGGCAGTTGGAGCTCATCTCAGTATCGCTCTTGCGACACCTATCTCCGAGTTTGGGCAACCGCAAAACGTCCGCCCCATCATCCGACGGCCCGACACATGAAGGATGTATCTGGCGTATCGGCCGTTTTTGCATGAGTGTTTTTCGTTTGCTCATACTGATGATCGGACCTTTTGCCTCTCCAGACTTGAATCAAGATGATGGCCTCGAATGTCCTGTCTCGCTTCCTTCCTCCGAACGGCCCTGCGTCAGTATACGAAACCATCCGCCAGCACGACGATGATTCGGATACTTCTGACGTGGAGGAGCGCGCAGGCTTGACATTCGAAGATGACGTCGACCAAAGGGACCAGTTTAGTGACCGGGAGCTTGAGGATGCCATGGCCGACGCTACGAGAGAAGAATCGCCGACTCCAAGCGATACCTTTCTAACACCCCAGAATATGCAGAGGGATCCGCAAGAAGGCTTGGGTACCCCTGGTCCATGGCACCGTAAACCAAGCAATCCTCGATGGACACAGCCGACATCTCCCCGACCTAGTCCCGTCGATGATGATGACAATGACAATGACCACGATGACGACGTTCCGGCTTCTCTTTTGATGGAAGGGCATCAGGATGATGATGATGATGACCTAAAATCGCGGCTACCTCCCCCACCCTCACGCCACCTTTCTGACCAGTCTCCCCATCGTTCTGCACGTTCGCCCCGCCGCGAGCACATTCGATGGGATAATAGCGAGAATCAACGGCCGCCACATATATCCCGCCGACCAAACCGTCAAGGTGCCCTTTGGTTCGCTAGTCACCCTAATATGGCCTTAATAGATCCAAGGGAAAAAGCTATGTGGATGTGGGCAAATGTGGAAAATCTAGATAACTTTTTGAAGGATGTCTACACATATTTCCTCGGTAATGGAATCTGGTCTATTCTGCTGAACCGGGCGTTAAGTCTCTTGTGCGCTCACCTGTCCCATGACGGTCAGTCTAGTTGGAGGCCGCTAGCTAATCGTTTACAGAACCTTTGCATTTGTCATGGGATTTACCACTTTCCTATCAAACTGCATCAATTACTCTAAATTCCGCGGGAGTAAAACATTGGACCAAATATTAATCCAAAATTGCACCAAGAAGATGACCATGTCTTCTACTTTCTTGCTCTGGTTGCTTTGCCTTTTCTGGATTGGAAAGGTCTTCCAGTGCTTGTTGGATATCAGGAGACTCAAAAACATGCACGATTTTTTTCACTACTTACTCGGGATATCCGACACGGAGATCCAGACAATTTCCTGGCAAGAGGTTGTCAGCCGTTTGATGACCCTGAGAGACTCGAATCCCGCTACTGCCGGAGCTATATCAGCGAAACACCGCAAGTACATGGGTAGCCAATCCAAACAGAGGATGGATGCCCATGATATCGCCAATCGATTGATGCGCAAAGAGAATTATCTGATTGCATTGGTTAATAAGGACATCCTAGATCTTACACTTCCGGTGCCATTCCTGAAAAATAGGCAACTATTCTCTCGGACCCTGGAATGGAATATCAACCTGTGCATTATGGATTATGTTTTCAATGAGCAAGGCCAAGTACGAACGCTATTTTTGAAAGATACCCACCGAAAAGCTCTAAGTGATGGTCTGCGACGACGCTTCATGTTTGCCGGATTTATGAACATTTTTGTAGCGCCTTTTATCGTCGTCTATTTTATGATGCATTATTTCTTCCGCTATTTCAACGAGTACAAGAAGAACCCAGGCCAGCTCTCCTCGCGTCAATATACGCCGCTCGCCGAATGGCAGTTCCGAGAGTTCAATGAGCTGTGGCATCTTTTTGAACGGCGAATCAACATGTCGTACCCATTTGCGACTCGCTATGTGGATCAGTTTCCCAAAGACAAGACCGTCCAGGTTGCTGGCTTCGTGGCCTTTGTTTCTGGCGCACTCGCCTCTGTTTTGGCTGTGGCATCCATTGTGGACCCAGAGCTGTTTCTGGGATTTGAGCTGACGCACGATCGAACGGTTCTCTTCTACCTTGGCCTCTTTGGATCCATTTGGGCATTTGCCCGGGGTATGGTTCCCGAAGAGACGGATGTATTCGATCCAGAGTATGCCCTTCTTGAAGTGATCAACTTTACTCATTATTGCCCGGGCCACTGGAAAGGAAGGTTGCACAGTGACGATATCCGGAAGGAATTCGCGGTGTTATATCAGATGAAGATTGTCATCTTCCTCGAAGAGATCCTCAGCATGATCTTCACACCCTTCATTTTGTGGTTTAGTCTGCCCAAATGCAGCGAACGCGTTATCGACTTCTTTCGGGAATTTACCGTCCACGTCGACGGTATGGGCTACCTCTGTTCTTTTGCGGTGTTTGACTTTAAGAAGGGCACAAATGTCATCCCTCAGGAGCATGGAAGCAACCGCAACAACGTGAGACAGGACCCACGTGCCGACTATTTCTCGACGAAGGACGGCAAAATGCTTGCTTCATATTATGGGTTCTTGGATCACTATGGAGGAAACCCCCGTGCAGCTTACCAAAACAAGCGCCAATTCCATCCCCCGCCCACGTTTCCGTCGCTTGGATCTCCATCATTAGTCGGAATTAGTAACTTCGGAGACAGACACGACATCTCCCAGGCTCGCATGGGACCGGCCGCTCCAATTGTTGGCCAACAATCGATGTTTAATGCCCCCCGGCTTGGGTTACCAACAGCTAGTGATGCCGGTTCTCCTGCGCCTTCAGTCCTCCTTGACCCGCATCACCAGCCATCAACGTCGGGAGTCCGAACCGCAAACCGCATCCTACTGCAACAGCGCTATCGGCCCACGCGTCCTCCGCCGCCGCCACCTGTATCCGAAGTTATTGCCAACGACAATGGTGCGTCTGTGACGGTCAACCGCAGACCTCCCTCGCGACCACGACCAAGGCCACTCCATGGGGCATCAAGTGATAGCCACCTGGGGGACTCTTGGCGAATGAATATGGCTGGTGACGAAGAAGAGGACGAAGAGGCTGCGGAAGGGGAGAACGTAGACGCCATAGTAAAGGGTGCGGGTGTCTTAGGGCTGATACAACAGTTCCAGAAAGCGAACAAGGACAATCGACCCCGCGCAACCGTAGGTCTCTAAAGAATACTTGGATATTGTCACGAGATAGAAAGCCCGCGAATTAAGACGAAGCATAGGTCTTTACATGTCCCCGGCCCATACAATTCAAAGCACCCAGGAGTGGATGCTAACAAGGCCGTATGACCACGACGATACCCCCAAGCCGAGCCTGGCGGGGTGATGCTCGCTTGTCGAAGGTTGAACACAAGCCGGGTGGGCCAGACTCGATTGCATGGGTTAAGAATAATATTATTATAATGCAAATTGACGGCTCGTTCAAGTTTTCCCTTCCATCAAATCTGCCAGGGTTCTCTTGGGCTTGCCTGAAAATATACCAGGATGAAATTACCGGCCTTCTTTGGCTCAGCCACCTGGGCAGGGTCTGCGGCTGCAGGGGCTGTACCGGTTGGTAAAATTACGCCCAAGTTTAACGAAGCTGAGACCGGACCCTTGGACCCTTTTTCTGACTGCTGAAGAAGTAAACTTCTCCGGAATCACATCCGTGGACACCCCAAGTAACGACATGGACACCCCATCATCCAAATAAGGTTTAGCGTGCCTAAATAGGACTCGTGTGTTATGGCTTTCTTATGTCCTGCCTTTCATATCATTCTCCAGTGACCTTTTGAAATGGGAAGGGGCAAGGCAGCAGGGCGAGAGGCTGCAGAAAGTTGAGAAGTTCTAAAAGGATCATAAATGAATCCCAACTTATAATTGGCCAGAATACAGGTCCTGAGGGTTTGAATTTCATGTAGAAAGGCAAGAATTGTTGATTTCCAAGGTGAGGTTAAGATTTTATTAGCCCAAATAGGATTAGCGTACTGTTTTCTGACTTAGCACTGCTTTTGGAATGTCCATGTCGTTACTTGGGGTCCACGTATAAGATCCCAACTTCTCCTGACCCTCCGAAGTCGTGTCCAGACAGTGCAAGAGACCCGGGGACGAATTCAAGCTCGATCCCTCTTCCCTTGGATTTCTGGTCAATCAAGCCCCCAGTCGAGTTTCGCTTTGACCCCTTCGAGATTCCGGACTCGGAACGGTGCCTCATGTCTCCGCTCCTCCCCTTCCCAGCTCCCTTCCCGAGCCACCAGGGTCTAGGCACTTGGCGACAACCACAGCGGTCCAAGAGTTTTAATTAAATTCACCTGCAATCACAGAGAGCGAATCAGTTGGCGGTTTGAGAAATCAATTCTGTGTCCTTTTCTTGGACTTGCTGCCAACACGCGACCTCACGACCACTGCATCTCAGGAACCGAAATGACTTGAATTGGCTGCTGCCATCGTCCTCGTCGTCCCTCCCAGCGCCGCGGCGCCTCCACCTTCTGTTCCTGCCCCGGACCACACATTGTCCCCCGTTCGGTGATCACCGCTACCCCGTCACTTTCGCGAGTGACTCCTCGACCATGTTGCGTGCACGTCGCTATCGCATTTCCTTAGTATTTGCCGTCGTATTCGTCCTCCTCATCCTCCATTTTAGCCGCTCCCAAGATCATTCCACGGTCTCGCAGGTTCCTCGGCCGCCGGCGCCTGCCGATCATCATAAACCCTCGTCTTCTGGTCAGGGCGTGAACAGCCAGGTCAAGGATGGCGATGGTGAGAGCGAGAGCAGGAACCCGGTTGTCCCAGATTCAGCGCCGGAACCACAGCAGCAGCAATCACAGCAACATCACCAACAACCATCCTATGTTCCACCTCCAGATGATAGCTCAACCCGTCCACCGTCGATAGAACGCCCCAGTGCTTCGGACGAATTACCATCACAGGATCAGGAACTTGGCGGCCACGAGCCTCATACGAATGCACAAACCCAAGGGTCGCACGATCATGAAATTGTCGATGATATTCCCTCGGTTCCTCACTGGAAGGCAACACCTGAACAGCATCCCATCGACCCCAAGACACTGATTAAACTGCCCACTAAACCACCAAAGTCACTCCCTCGGCTGCAAGCAAAATTCAAGGATGAGTCTTCCGCCGAGAAGATGCAGCGTCTACAAAAGCTTGACGCTATCAAGTCAACCTTTACACACTCCTGGAACGGTTATAAGGTCTCTGCCATGGGTCATGACGAGCTCATGCCGCTCCGTGGTGGATACAAGGACCCATTCAATGGTTGGGGCGCCACACTTGTTGACTCCTTGGATACGCTGTGGATTATGGGTTTGAAGGACGAATTCTCCATTGCAGTCGACTATGTCAAAAAGATTGATTTCACTGTGAGCAAAAGGAAGGAGATCCCGGTGTTCGAAACCGTCATTCGCTATCTCGGTGGATTGCTTGGTGCGTATGACATTTCAGGGCACAAGTACGACGTCCTCTTAGACAAGGCTGTTGAGCTCGCGGAGGTCCTCATGGGCGCTTTCGATACACCAAACCGGATGCCATCACTCTTTTACACGTGGAGCCCCGAGTACGCATCTACTCCTCGTCGGGGCGATGTCAGGGCGGTCCTCGCAGAGCTAGGATCACTCTCCCTCGAGTTCACACGTCTGGCGCAGCTAACCAAGGACGACAAGTACTACGATGCGATTGCCCGGATCACGAACGAGCTTGAAAAGTACCAGGATGGAACGAAGCTTCCCGGTTTGTGGCCTCTGAATCTCGACGCATCTGGATGCAGAACACCTCCTAAATACGATCGAGAGACGGATCAAGAGGCTTCTGTGGGACAACCGGTCAGAGGTTCGGTAGTCTCTCATGAGGCAAGATCCAATTCGACGAGTCCGGCAGCTATTTACCCAAGGGGCCTTCACGAAGACGCAGAGCCCGCGTATTATGACGGTGACGTTCCCTCGGAATCAAGTTCGGAATCCTTGGATACGCGGACGCCTCCACCGAAGCAAGACTGTTTTGAGGGACTCAACAATGTACTCTCAAGCTCTGACAAATTCGGATTAGGAGCTCTCGGAGACTCCACATATGAGTATTTGCCGAAAGAGTACATGCTGCTTGGTGGTCATAATGAACAGTATCAGACTATGTACAAAAAGGCCATGGATGCAGTACGAGAGCATCTTGTTTACCAACCAATGCTCAAGAACCACCGTGATGTCCGGTTTTTGGCCACAGTCACTCTGTCAAAGAACGTCAACGCGAACCCGCCCGGCCGTACAACATTTGCTTATGAAGGTACTCACCTTACTTGCTTCGCCGGTGGCATGTTTGCCGTAGGGGCCAAGTTGTTCGGCATCGACAAGGACTTAAGTTTGGGTAGTCAACTGACTGATGGTTGTATCTGGGCATACGAGGCCACCAAGACTGGGATCATGCCAGAGGCATTCAAACTAGTTCCCTGTGTCAAAGGCGAGCAGTGTGAGTGGAGCGAAGAAGCCTATTATAAGGCTCTAGATCCTTATGCGGACAAACGGCAAAGGTCACATGGCAAGCGGTCTGCTGAACCTGAGAAAGGGAACTGGCATGTCGTCGCAACTTCTGAGTCTGCTACGTCAACCAACAACCAAGGGTCGGGGACATCGACCACTCTTGAGGGAATTGAGGATAGAGATGCCGACCCAGGTCCATCGAAAGACGTATCGTCGCATGAAGAGTTCGTTACAGCAAAGATCCTAAGCGACCGGCTTCCACCGGGCATGATCGGGATTTCGTCTCGCAAATACCTCCTCCGCCCAGAAGCGATCGAATCCGTATTCATCATGTACCGCCTCACGGGAGACTCTTACTGGCGTGAGAAGGGGTGGAAAATGTTCAAGGCTATTGACCAGGCCACGAGAACGGAGTTAGCCAACTCAGCCATCGCCGACGTTACTGTCGAGGACCCACGACCGCTCGACAGTATGGAATCGTTTTGGCTGGCGGAGACCTTAAAGTACTTTTACCTTCTGTTCAGTGACCCGGACCTGGTGAGCCTTGATGAATATGTGCTGTAGGTGCCCTCCTCCCCCGCGGCAAAGATCCTCTCCTGAAAAGCTGACCTACCTCTTCCACAGCAACACTGAGGCGCATCCATTCAAGCGCCCTGGGTTCTAATGGATACAAATACCGATACCAATTTTGCAATCGCCCGTATCAACTGTCTGTAGAAGTATCGATACCACTTTTCCGCCAGTCTTCCTGAAACCCGACTGAAAATCTCCACAGGGAACTTTACTTCGTCTGTACCTTTTCCGCTTCATGTTTGTTATCTTGTAGATTATTGCCCCTTGGTCGACATTCAGTTTCCATTCAGGCATACATGGGTTTCACAAACAGTAATTATATAAGTAGATCGTAGAAGCTGTTCGAATAGTTATAGTTGTAACTTGTGAGGCGGGAAAGAGTGGGAGGAAGTGCCAAAGTGGGTTTCAGCCACATGCTTTGTTCAGTAATTCTTGTCATCGTCATTGCCATCGTCAACAAGGCAATTCTGCCACGTTTACCCCCTCTTACTTGTTAGTCCTTCTCTGTGCTCTTGGTGGCCTTTCACTCGCCTCTTCGTAGCCTTTCCTCTTATCACCATCGCCCAGAAACGGTCTTGCCTCCCCGTCTTCCTCTCCGCTGGAGCCAACTGCCAACTTCTGTGACGGGCGCACGACGGGATGAGTGCGGCAGAGACCCAACAGGCCCGAGGACGACGACGATCGAGTTGTGGGAAATGGAGCTTGAAGTCTCCGTGGAAAACGAGCAGCAATTCTGGACCAGTACGCCTCTTATTATCCCCCTCATTTCCCGCGATCTCAGCACACCAGAACTAACTGGTCCGACACCGCGCAGACATCCAGGATATTGTATCGGCCCCTTGCTCCTCGGAAGACATAATCGATAACGCTCTGCGAGCATATTTGAGCTTAGCTACCCAGTATAAAGGTAACCAGGCACATTTCTTAGAAGACTATGTGGACCACATGGGCTAATCAACTCCCAACCACTCCAACAGAACAGTATCTCCATTCCGAGTTCGAGGTCGCAAAATGCTCTTTCAAATTGATATCGTCGGCGATCTTCGTAGCTCACACGGATTATATACGGCGACAGATGATATACGCCCTACTACAGGTACGGCCATTCCTTCCGTCTCTGCGAAGCCCCTCCACTCATAACTGAGTCAGGAAGATGACCCCGCGACCCTCCAAATGATTGCGTCCTTTCTCCTCCTCGACGGCCGGCAACATGAAGTTTCATTCCATACGATGAATGAGGAGGGTGTATTTCCGAGGTTGCTCGAGTTGCTCCAGGCGCAAACCGCACACAGGGAGAACAGTATCGCTGGTTTACATCGGCTTTTGATGGACCTTTTGTATGAGATGTCGAGGATACAGAGGATAAGGATCGGAGATTTAGGTGAGTTGCCGTGGTCGGGTCGCGGGTGCCCGCATGAGGCGCACTCCATGAGCAAGTTGTTGACGTGTGTCTCAAAACGGTAGTTCTTGTGGATGACGAATTTATCGGGGGGCTGTTTGATACGATCGAGAATCTGTCGTATGATGTTAATGATCCATACCATTATCCGGTGATTCGCGTACTTGTATGTCGTCTGCCTAACCCCCATTGAAGAACAGAAGCTAATTTGCACCATAGTTGGTTTTGAATGAGCAGTTCATGATCTCTGCTCATTACCCGAATGACGATCAATCGCCCTCAAATTCGTTGACCAACAAGGTCATTAAAGTTCTATCCATGCATAGGAACTCCTATAAAACATTTGGCGAGAATATTATTCTCCTCATCAATCGAGAAGGTAGTCCTGCGAATCACTCTTTATGCATGAGTTTCTGACAGACAGAACAGCCGAAACCTCGCTGCAGCTCCTCACTCTTAAACTCCTGTACCTTATCTTCACGACCCCGAGCACTTGTGAATACTTTTTCACAAATGACCTCCACGTCTTAGTCGATATCCTGATACGGAATCTCCTCGACCTCCCAGAGGAGGCCGCGGCCCTTCGACATACCTACCTCAGAGTCCTCTACCCGCTATTAGCACACACACAGCTGAGACTACCTCCCCATTATAAGCAGGATGAACTCAGGCGTATGCTTAGCTTGCTCGTTCGGGGCCAACTAACTGGTAGAATTGAAGCCGATTGTGACAAGATCATGCATTTTGATGAAGTCGACGAAACAACGCGGAGGCTAGTTCTGAGATGTGCATCCGTTGACTGGCTACGGGATGAAGCAGAGCCGTCCAAGACTGTTCGATTCCCGCAGAGGGGAGATAGCCTTACTTCGTCTTTGCCAACAATCGACAGTACTCTCCTATCGGACGCCGACATTGGGACCTCTCTAGAATCCTCACAAACGCTGTACTCCGTCAATACGCGGGAGAGCTCCCCGGAGGGCCTGCCGCTCACTTCTGTCGATAGATTAAACTCGCCGGTGTCCGCTAGTGAAACACCCCGAAAGCAAAGCCAAACTAACAGACTGGGAATGCATCTCGATCCAGCCTCGACATCCTCCCTCAGCGTGCATGAGGTGGCCTCCCAGCGTGAGAAACCGGGCGTCATCACCCCAAGCCTCCATCACGGTCACCCATTAACTGAAGCCCAAACGAGTCCAACGAAGCACAAGGTCAAACCCCTACCTCCAAAGACGAGGCGCTGGCGTGGAAGACAGACGATAGGTGACGAAGAGCCCGCTACAGCCGTCGCAGCAGAAAGTATCGCAGAGGAAGACAACACCAGCACCGGGCCAAACAGTCCCATTCATCTCTTGTCTACCCCCGTCATAAGCTCCACCAAAGTAATCTCAGAAACAGAACGCCGAAACTCTACAGCCACACAAAATCAAGTCCCGCCCCTGCCCCCTGCTCATCATCCCATTGCCCGTCGCTCCGCATCCAACCCGCCCCCAGCAGTTCCGCCGCCTCGGCGCTCCGCAATCCACAATCAGCTTTCTGCCTCCAGCCACTGCACACCCCTAACAAGCCCCTCGCGCGCCCCAGGCGGCGAAGGTCAAGGCCAGAGACAGGCTTATAAGCCCGAACCACCTCCGACAAGACGGTGGGGGCGCAAACACACAAATACGGATTCCTCGGATAAGTCAGGGGAAAGCCATAACAGCTTCAGCAGCGTGAGTAGCATTAATACCACCGGTACCTCGGCCACTTTGCTACACCCGGACGATGCCTTTGAGAACGTCTCTCCTGAGAAGACGAGGAGCACGAATGGACACGCTACGATAAGTGTTGAAGAGGCAGTCCAGAACGTCTCGCTACACTGAGTTGAGATCTGCATCCGGGTGTATATAGACGTTAAATCTAATGAAATCAAATAGCTACTGATAAAACTTGCGTCTTGTTTCCTTTCGGCTTGTCGAGAGCTTGGTTGATGAGTTGTTGGGGAAATCTGGCCGGGTTGCCGTGCCAACCACGACTTCCGTCAATCACATCACAACTCCCCCACCAACGAGTTGGGCTTTCTTGGATCAGCTTATTCTTTGCTTTCTCCCTCTGCAGTCTCATGTAATTACGACGTCGGACATATCGGTACAGCCCCAGAACTGAAAGCGGGAGAGGTGAAAGAGTGAGTTGCCCCCTCTGTCTTGCGACGCCTCACAATCTCCCTCTCTCAGGGCTTGAAAGGTGCGCCGGGAACAGAAGGAACGACCCGCCACCGACCACCAGCGGAGACTATAGAAGAGACCCGTGGGCAGAATAATGGCACGACTCAACACGAGAAGTCAGGCCAAGCTGGGTGAGCCACAGGAAGGGACAAGATCGCGAGGCCTGACCGCAAGGCATCCCGCCGCTCCAGGCCCACCGTCGCATGCACCAGAGGAGCATCACAAAGAGTCACGGACAACCGAAAGGCCACCGTTGATGAGGAGCAAGTCGACAAGGACAAGGGCAAAAACAGTATCCGAGCAGACTTTTGATATATTTGCCGACAGCGATGGGGCGAGCGAGCGTGACACGCCAAAAGCCAAGAAAGCAACACCTCTGAAGCTGGGGCTGGCACGAGCGAATTCAATAATCCTACCCCTACCACAACAGCCTCGAACTCGGACGAACCGGAAGTCGGAACTATACAACTACGACAAGGAGAACGACCCTGCGGAGGAGGAACTCGACGCAGAACCTCCTTCTCTCTCCAGGAACCCTTCCGATGCATCCTCTACACGCTCACCTGTAAGGAACAGGAACACGCAGCAGTTCACAGCATACCGCCAGGCACATCCCGAGTCGGAGAACGAGAATGACGACGACAGCTTCAATTCGCTTGACGACTTTATTGTTAGTGACAATGACGATCTTAGCTATCACGGCACATCGGACGACGAAACAGAAGAGGAGCAACACAACGTGTCTCCCCCACTAACACAAAGGAGGAGACTTTTTCGGGGCAGACGGCCAAATTCGACTATCGACCTGGAGAATGCTCTGCGCGAGTCTTCACACCGGCCAGGCCTCCGACTGGAACCCTCCCTGCCGGAAGCGATTGCGACTCCGTCTCTAAAGCCGGATACGGTCTCCAGGAAGCTCTTCCAGGCCGATGTCTCTGAAAAGATGAAGAGCCTGAAGCTACAGGATAACTATGACCCTTCCTCCCAACTTCAGCTTGACCTGTTTGAGTAAGTGTTGTCACCGCTATGTTGCCCGCCCTACAGTCAATATAGTGCAGATCTAACTCCAGGCAGGGCCACAGATGACCACAACCCTCAGTTGCAGCCTGACGATTCTCCTTTCTGCACTCCCCCATCAAGTCCTTCCAGAAATCTTCTGCGTTCGCCAACGAAGGAGAGGGTCTGTATCCCACCCACTCCTCATCGTGAAAGCACCGATGCGTTCTGGAGCCTAGAGGTCACCAACAACTGGATTGATGAACACTCGCCACGTAAAACCAACATATTACTACGAGAGTTTGACGAGTCCGAGTGTGAATTAGAGTCTATGTCGAGGCGCTCAGGACCCAAGATGCCAGTGAAGGGCCCCAGTAAGACGGCCCTAAAAAGAGCGGAAATCGACGCTAAGAAAGCTGCACTGGCACAAAAACGGTCATTTGATAACAAGAAAGCCGATCTTGCGGAGCATTTCCTCAAAACACTAGATGATGCAGTTTCTGGTGGTGAAGTCCAAAGAGTTTCTGCAGAGACCGGTGGGGTTCATGTTGTCTGGAGTAAGACGCTCCAGACAACTGCTGGACGAGCAAGCTGGAAGCGAGACAGGCGGTCGGCCTCCTCTTCTCCCTCATCTTCTGGCAGCGAGACACCATCACGCGCCGTCACCAAGCACTTCGCCACAATCGAACTGGCGGAGCGTATCATTGATGACGAGGACCGGTTGATCAACACAATGGCTCATGAGTACTGTCATTTGGCCAACTATATCGTCTCGAATGTTCGCAATCAACCGCACGGGGCTAGCTTCCAAGCGTGGGCCCGTAAGTGCAAAGACGCCTTGAAGGACCATCCGGTGTACGGCGGCGGACGCATCGAAGTGACCACGAAGCATAGCTACAAAATCGACTACAAGTATGTCTGGACCTGCGTTGACTGCTGCCAGAACTACGGGCGGCACTCCAAAAGCATCGATCCTACTAGACACCGGTGCGGGAAGTGCAAGGGCCTTCTGCAGCAAATTAAGCCCAAACCCAGGAGCGTTTCGCCAAGAAAGAGGCCGATTGTGAGTTCACCGAGCAACAGGTCGAAGCCATTACAGGTAATCAGCCTGAGCCCGTAAGGTGGATTGCGCGCTATACGGTGTTAATATTTGGTTGGTTATTGTAAATTTGGAGTTCGTTGGAGGTTAAAGACGGTTTTTAGCGAGGACAGCCCTCTATTTTTGCCAACATCCGAATTCCCTTACATTTTGTGATCGTGTCTCTGGCTCCATCTGAACGATTTCTGCGAAATGTTGACGAAGGAGGGGGAGATGACAAGTTAGTAGCCACTACTAGTACTGCAACATAGCTCATGGAATGAACACCTCGTTTGTGTGAGGCGATATCCCTCTTAGTAGATGAACACTCCATCGTCAGGGTGGGTTGCAGCCTTGGGTGAGCCCAGGGCTCGCCTTCGGGGCGTTGGGCGCGGCCTCGACAGCAAGACAGATAACGACAAAGCAGAGACGAAGAAAAAAAGGGTGTTGGAAGACGCCAAATGCTGAGGATTATTCCCCCCTCCTCCCATGTGACGTCAAAATTAATGTAATATACGCCAAATTAGCTACTCCCATTATCAGTTTGTTTTCTCAACGCTCCCTTCATCCGCTCCAGGCACCCAGCACCAACCCCCAGACCGAATGCCGTTTCTCGCTTCAAACACTTAGAGGTACTGTTGCTCTCTCCGGGGCGCCTCTAAATTGCCACGTGATCCTGTACTATCATTACTGTTCAGCTATCTAGCGGATGACCTTAGCGGCGTTTGGGTGGTTCAGGATATATATATCCCTCTCATTGAAAGGACCTACAGTCTTATCGAAATGGTGCTAGTTGGGCAGTTACATATACAAATAAAGACTTTATCCTGGGACGTGGCTGCTTGTCTTCCTAGGAGAGTATCATGTCTAGGATTGGTTGGACAAGGAGTCTCTATAGCCTACAACTGTATAACCAGGCTGGAGTGGTTTCTGGCCGGCCTGCCCTCGACCTGACGTGATATCCTCACAACTACGAGCGATGGGGAATTTGGAATAGGGGTAAGATTAGGTAGTTACCGGACTTCTAGCTACAGCAGCGGGTGGCGGTGCCCGGGAGGATTGTAGAAGAATGATATAGATGACGCATATGCACATACGCGGAAACAAGCACAGAACTAGAACGCAAGAAACCAGACCGTCTACGCAACCTGGGCCGAATCGGCACCAGTTTAAAGTAGAACCATGGCAGCCCCGACAAACATAGCGGTTGCCACGTAGGCGCCGATCTGCAGAGCCCCAACCTGGACACTGCTGGGAGTAACGGAGACGCCAGCACCATCCGAGGTATCCGCCGCGGCATTGGAGCCGCCCTGAGCGCCTGCAGCCGTAGGAGACGCATTAACGGTGCCCGTTCCCGAGGTACCGGCGGCGTCAAGCAAGGATGAGCAGTCGCTCTCCGGTTCGGAGGAGCTCTGCGATTGTGCGGCACCATCGAAGTCGCACGCGTTATCACCGTTCCCTTGCTCGACCTGGGCCTGGTAGTATTGGTCCATGGCGAAGGATAGCTGCTGTTCGGGTGTGCAGACGCTGTACGCCCCGTATTTGCCAGAGTTAGGGTCCCCACTGACGCCCTCGCAAAATTTCCCTCCCTGATACCCGCAGACAGTGCTGAAGGTTGAGGAAAGTTGTTTGCCGGAGATGTCGGATTTTGCGACGCAGGTGAGCGATTTCATCATGCAGGTGCAGAGGTCCTGGTTAGGAGAGGGGGGCAGGGGGTCAGAGGCTGCTTGCCAGCCTTTGCCGACGGTCGGGCAGGAGGCCAGGGCTGTATTTGTTGGGTTGTATTTGCCCTTCTGGGTGCCAGTTGGGGTTGCACTGGCGAGCTGCTCGGAGAGGTAGCTGTAGTCTGCGCGGGTCTGGACCTTACCGTTGTCGACTGAGATGAGACCTTTTGTACGAATTTTGGTTAGCTGGGGGAATGACTAAATTTTTAGGGGGTTGGGAAAAGGAGTTTACCATAGTTGTTTGCCTCCTGGAAGTACATATACACGATGCCGCCGGACCAGACTTCAGCCATCTGGTCGCCGTAGAGGGCCCCAACTTCGGTGAACTTGCGGGGTTCGACTGCATTGCAACCGTACTCGGCGAAGAAAACGGGGACGGAGTAGTCACGGAACTCGTCGGTACGTGACTTGTAACCAGACTTCTCATAGTTAGAGTCACCGCACCACGAGTAGACGTTGTAACCCCAGAAGTCGATGCTGTCTTCCTCGTTTCCACAGTTGAAGTAGTCGGCCATATCTGCCCGGATGGCCGAGTCGTCGTTGGTAGCGTAGCCGATGCCCATGGTCCGATAGTTCTTGGCCTTGATGTACCGCTTCATGTCACGGACGGCGGCCTTAACAAAGGCGCTGGCGTCGGTAGTCTTAGGGTCATTTGAGACCTCGTTTCCTGCGAAGAAACCCAGGGTGTTGGTGAACTGGGACAGCTCATCGATAACCGACGCATAGCGTGAGAATAGATCGTAATCCCACTTAGGGTCGTTACGGATGATCGATTCACTAGGAGAGGAAAGGTCTACAATAACGTAGATGCCCGCATCGCTCAGCAGTTTCATGCACTCGGTGTGGTCTGCGTTAGGATCGACGGCATAGACACGGATGGTGTTGGCATTGAGCTTCTCGAGGTAAGGGACATCACGCTTGCATGCCTCGGCATCGGCGAGAGGATCCTTGTAGTTGTTATCGCCTGAATTAGGGCCAGTATACTCCTCTACAAGTTGTTAACATTGGGCCCGCTCACTCAGAGGATGGATCAGATGAGACACACGTTGGTAGGCAACGCCGCGTATGTAGCTGAAATGGCTGGTTAGCAAAGCTCAGGAGCCATGGACCTTACAGGACGGCGTACAATTGGGTGTCATTGCTCTGATAGAAGAACTTAGAACCCTGTAAAATAGGTTAGGCTGCGTTGACCCCCTTGACCGCAGTGGTATATCGTACCTTGATTACAATTGGGTCGAGGTCAGCGGCGAGAGCGCCGCTCAAGAAGAGAGCAGTGCCCGCAATGGTGCTGGAAAGTTTCATGCTGAGGTTCTAGGGTGCAGGTATTTGATGCAGGTTGGCGCGAAAAGCTAGCTTTACAAACAAACAAGTGGAAAGATATCGGCTCTGAGATGCTCCAGAAAGTAGACCAAAGTGAGTGTAGAGAATGAACAGCATTAAAAATGAGAATATAGCATGGAGGAAGGCAAAAGAGAGCGACAGATTCCCAGAGATACGAAGAAGGAGAAGAGAGAGTGATCGCAGAAGGGCCTTTTGGGCACTTTCATACCTCTTCCATTGGAACCCCAGGCTGCAAGGTATCAGAGCCCGCACATCTTCAAGTCGACCAAGAATTGGATGAATGAGTGTTGAGAGTGTCCACTCTTGCGTGCTCTGAGCGGAATCCGCAGTGGTTGATCGTTGGGGATTTTCGATGATGTGCACTCATCGTCACTATGATTTGTGCAGACACCCTCTCAGCATCTCCACGACGGGTTGCCGTGATATCAAAAGGTCTGAAACACGCAAGCTGGTTCCACAGCCGTCGAGATTCAGGGGTGAAGGGGTTCCAGGGAAAAGCTTGTTTCTCTCCTCGCTCAAGGTGTATATAAATAGAGACATTGGGATGGACTGTTCACGCAATTGCCGACGTCACCTCTCAGATCCTGGCTTGGGATGCCCCGAGGTAAACTGGGCATGGAACGAGGCGTGGACCCAGAAACGGATGGTCGCCATATTGTGTGAGTGAGAGACGCCCAACGCTCGCTAATGGAGGATTCGATGCTGTTTGAACCAAGATCGCGTTTGTATCTTGTATAGAATGTCTAAGGTGCTATCTTATAGTTGGTGTGGGTGCGTCCGAACCGCAATCGGTGTGCAGTGGAAGGTTCATTGAAGTTTGATCTGGATGGATTGGTGAAAAAATGGTGACCAACTCGGACTCAGCGGCTTCTGAGCTCGAGAACAGCACTCCCCGCTGCACGTCGGTCGAGAATCGAATGCTCTTGACGGTGCAGCTTCATGTCTGTGAGACGTAGGTGTGGCAAAGCAGGATGGTCTCGTCTGCCGACTCAACTGGAAAATCCTGGCCCATGGATGCCAGTGACGATGGACCCGAGTCCTGCAACTTCTCAAAGCGCCCCCTTTCTCCGGTCAACCACCAACAGCAATGCACTCGCCACCGGTAATACCGCGTTCAATACAAGCGCCCACCGTGTCCAACCACCGCACCGCCACCCTTGTTTCGGGATCGGCCGAGAATTGACATTTTGAAACAATCCAGCTGCGTGGTGATCCAATGAATGTCTGGATTCATGGATGAAATTGATTCGAAATCTCGCTGCCTGGACCTGGGAGGTTGATTTCGGTGACGGCGTTGTCTGAAGCCGATGTGTTTCTCAAAGAATTTGGGAAACTGTCTTCTGGCGCCGGAATCCTCAGTGTCTCAAGAACAAACAGCTCGCAACCGTGAGGAACCTGAGCGGCCGCTCGTTCCTTGGAGGTGGCTGTCAAATCCGACGCCAACGGGAGAACGTCAGCGTCCCTCGTTCAAACATGGACACCAACAATTCCAACCAGCCTTTGGGAAGGTTGTGGCTGACGCGCACTTTTCCTCTCTTATTTCAAGTTCCGCTGTTCGCAATTCGGCTTTTTGAAAGATACCGTAAGAAATCTAGCAGTTGATGACGGGACAAGACCAGTGAGGTCTGGCCAGTGGACGTGTGGACTTTGACGAGAGGTGGCGTATGGAAGACTGCCACGGTCGTGCTTCAACGGATCTCACGATCTCCATGTTTTTGGACTCTTGACGGATAAATAATTCGACGCATGCTTGTGGGCATTTACAAACTATTGAGAACTGTGCAGTTTCGCCCTAGGCCATCAAGATCACTTCCATCTCTCTGAGGTACATCAAACTGAAATGAAAGTTCTCCTCCGTCCTGAGACTTCAGAGTGCAGGGGCACACACATAGAGGCTTGGCAAAAATCAGGATCATGGAGTTGTGGACCGAGATCTCAGGAGAAGAAAAGCCAAGGACACCTGAGCCAAAGCTGGCCAATCTGATGGATTTCTCTTGTTCCTGCGCACTTGGCCAACACTTGCAGCTTGCCAATCTGGCAGGCCTTTGAAGCTCTGTGAACATGATTCTGAGCGCCGATCAAACGGAGCCAGAAGACGGCCACTTCATCGATCAAAAACTAAAAGTTGGGCCACAGTGGGGTCTTTTAATTTTATTCATCCCATTTGATCGTCGGAGATGAGATCATGGATTCGGTTGTTGGCCACCGCGTTTGTTGGTGTTGTGCCAATTTCTTTCTCAGAATTTCAGATTTTGCAGACTCGAACCTGGGGTGAGATTTACCATCTTGTACAAAGCAGAGTGGCTCTACAATCACAAAGGAAGGGGACCAGCAAATAATTGGCGAACTGGAGGTGCCTTGCGGTGCCTGAAAATTCTATCAATCGATCGGACGCCCGACCGACCGGCCGGTTGGTCTTGTCCTCAACTGAGGAAACATTCTCTCTCTCAGCATGGCTTGGGTTCATCCTTTGTGAGGAAGCAGTCACGTCTTAATCGGAAGTATTTCCCTCCCGTCGAGCCTGGCAAGATGCTCGATAGTGGTTCCTTGCGCACCTCAGTTACTCCCTGACTGAAAACGGGCGACTGGAAGGTTTGTCGTTCGGATTGAATTACCATTGCAGGATGGCTGAGGTGGATGGTGGTTAGAACTCGGGAGCATGGCCTTGGTATGCAGTATGGACACTGGACCCCGGAGCTGTTCTTTCTATGAATTCTCGCCCACACTTGCGTAGCGACGCATGCATCAATCTGTCACTGGAGGGTACGATGGTATGGGGAAGTGGCTCGAGATGAATGCTGTTGGATGGCAAGACAGGAATTGTGAGGAATGAGGAAGCACCCCTGCATTCCACAGCAGAGCAGTCGCGGGGCAAGGGTAGTAAGAAAATCCTGGTAAAACGGTTACACACTATCAACGGCGAGTCGCGCTGCATTCAGCCAATTGGCCAAAGAACAATGTGGCGGGTCTGGTTCAGGGGCCGCTCTGGCGATTCCATGGATTCTCGACTCTTGCGCTTTGAGATATTTATTTGTTGGTAAACCAGCCAGGCTTGTCCGTGGGCTTTGATTGATGTACATCAGAGAGCTTGAGAGCCTCCACAGAGCCAGAATCTGCTTTTCCAGACCATGGGCCTGTGAATCATCAGGTCAAGAAGGGAGAACACAGCACCATGACTTCCATGAAGAACCAAGGAGTCCGACGAAGTCCTCATCTCACCACATCGAAGACAGTGACGGATGTCTTCGGAAATTGAATACGTCGCAAGATCAGAATGCTTGGACGATGAAGATCAACCAGGCAGGACAAGTGGACGGTCAGTTTACACTGGCGGAGGATAAATACCAGAATTTTTGCATGTCAATAATGGCTCATTGAGGTTTCTCTTTCAGTCCAGATATCATTACGTGGAACCTCCGTCTTCGGTTCAAGGTTCCAAGGTTGGGTGGGTTCATTGACGTTGTTTCGGTGGTTCCAGGAGTCCTGAGTGGTACGGGCTCTGTATGGGAGCCACCGCTGGCTCCGGCGTCTCACCAACACTACAGGGTATATTTGCGTATCAGGACGGTAATTTAGCAGATCAAACTGGAAACTTTAAGCCCAAAATAGTCACAGCCCCCTCTCAGTGGCCAGCCAGCCAGTCTCGTCTGGCTTTCCCTGTCGATTCCCTTTTCATGCTGCTGACCATCCAACTCAGGCCTCTCCTCCCTCCCTTGGTCCTTGACTTGGGTCCCATTCTTTCTTTTTGCGGCCTCGCTTTTCCTTCTTCCCCGTGTTTTTTGAGTCCCAGTCCACTCTTTTATTGTTTGCCTTCGAAAATTCTGTGCTTCCACACCTACGGACCTAGCACTCTTCTCCTTCCTTCCGTCTGTCTTTCGTTCTAGGAAAGGAAGAGGAAGTGACTCGGCGGACTGCGGTGCTCCTTCCTGCCTTCGCAAACGGGGTTCCTCTCGTTACCATTCCTATTTCCTCCATTCGTTTGACAACCTTAGAGCACCGCTCAACTGCACCTTATCCAGCCCGAGGCAGCAAAGGGATCTTTTTCGATTGAACTTGATTCGTATATAGGTTCGCGGACAGGTCCGGAGCCTCCAAGCGACAATCGTCAAGTTTGAGGATATTCCACGACGCGCCTGGTGCATTGTCTCTTCGACTCCCTCTCCCAATACGTCTGAATTATCGCTCATCCATGCTATAATCCATCGAGATTAGTAAGATTAATCTTTAATGGGCCGTTGCTTTTGTGAGTTTTCGCCTTGTCGCCAGAAATATCGGATGTTTGAATCCTGATTGTGGGAGGGGCTAATGTTCCTCCAAGAGAAGCTCAGTAATTGTCGCTAGTCAGAATGTCGGGCTATCCACAAGGCTACCAAGGCCACTACGATGATGGCTATGACCATCAAGGTCACGACGCTTACTATCAAGATGACCATAACCAGGGTTATTATGACAATCATGACTATGGCGATGGCTACTATGATCGAGGGTAATAATCCCGTTGGATCGTGGTCTGAGAGACGAAAATGACTAATATTTCAATAGCTATAACTATTCAGATAACCACGGGTACCAGGATGGTGGCTACTACGATGCCGGCCACCACGATGACTACTATGGCGACACATACTACGACCAAGGCCAGGGTTATGGCAGAGGAAGGCGTGCTCGTGATTCTGAGGAAGAATCCGAGACCTTTAGTGACTTCACGATGAGATCTGAGACCGCTCGTGCTGCCGACATGGATTACTACGGACGCGGAGACGACCGGTACAACAGCTACACTGATAGCCAGTACGGCCGCGGTTACGGTTACCGACCCCCTTCTTCACAGGTATCATACGGCGGTAACCGCTCGTCTGGGGCCTCAACTCCTGTGTACGGAATGGATTACGGCAATGCCCTACCTGCTGGCCAGCGATCCCGAGAGCCCTTCCCCGCCTGGGCATCCGACGGCCAGGTCCCAGTTTCCAAAGAAGAGATCGAAGACATCTTCATTGACCTAGTGAATAAATTCGGTTTTCAACGGGACAGCATGCGGAACATGTACGACCATCTGATGACACAGCTGGACTCTCGTGCTTCCCGTATGACTCCAAACCAGGCCCTTCTCTCCCTACATGCGGACTATATCGGGGGTGATAATGCAAACTATCGCCGCTGGTATTTCGCTGCCCATCTGGATCTCGACGATGCCGTTGGATTTGCGAATATGAAACTGGGTAAAGCCGACCGGAAGACAAGAAAGGCACGCAAGGCTGCCAAGAAGAAGGCGGAGCAAAACCCCGAAGATGTGGAGGGGACATTGACAGCGCTAGAAGGCGACAACAGTTTGGAAGCTGCCGAGTATAGATGGAAGACACGCATGAACCGGATATCTCAACATGAGAGGGTGCGCCAACTCGCTCTCTACCTGCTGTGTTGGGGTGAGGCAAATCAGGTTCGGTTTTTGCCAGAGTGTCTCTGCTTCATCTTCAAGTGCGCAGACGACTACTACAACTCACCAGAGTGCCAGAACCGCGTGGAACCTGTCGAGGAATTTACCTACCTTAACGAGATTATCACCCCTCTCTACCAGTATTGCCGCGATCAAGGCTACGAGATTCTGGATGGAAAGTATGTTCGCCGCGAACGTGACCATAACCAGATTATTGGTTATGATGATATGAACCAACTGTTCTGGTATCCAGAAGGCATTGAGCGCATTGTGTTGGAGGATAAAACTCGACTCGTCGACCTCCCCCCCGCCGAGAGGTGGACCAAACTGAAGGAGGTGAACTGGAAAAAGGTCTTCTTCAAGACCTACAAGGAGACTCGCTCATGGTTCCATCTCATCACAAACTTCAACCGCATTTGGGTCATCCACTTGGGTGCTTTCTGGTTCTTCACGGCGTACAATGCTCCCACCCTTTACACCCAAGGCTATCAGCAGCAGCTAAACAACGAACCACCAGGCTCCAGATACTGGTCTGCCGTCGGCTTTGGTGGCGCCGTTGTTTCATTCATCCAGATCCTGGCAACCCTCGCAGAATGGTTGTATGTTCCCCGTCGTTGGGCAGGCGCTCAGCATCTTACGAAACGTTTGCTGTTCCTCCTCCTGGTTTTCGTCATCAATCTGGCCCCTGGCGTCTTTGTATTCGCGTTTGCCAATAAAGTCGATAACAAGATTGGCCTCGCCGTTGGTATTGTCCATTTTTTCATCGCCCTCGCCACCTTTTTCTTCTTCGCGGTCATGCCTCTTGGCGGCCTGTTTGGTAGCTATTTGAAGAAGCACGGCCGCCAGTACGTTGCCAGCCAGACTTTTACTGCCAGCTACCCAAGGCTGAAGGGAAACGACATGTGGATGTCTTACGGTCTCTGGGTCTGTGTCTTTGGTGCGAAGTTGGCCGAATCGTACTTCTTCTTGACCCTGTCCATCAAAGATCCAATCCGGTACCTTTCGCCATATAAAATCCATCAATGCGCTGGTGTTACTTATGTTCCAGATGTACTGTGTCGCCATCAACCTCAGATCCTCCTCGGGCTCATGTTCTTCATGGACTTGACTCTGTTCTTCCTCGACAGTTACTTGTGGTATATTATCTGCAACACCATCTTCTCAGTTGCCCGGTCATTCTACCTG
Source organism: Aspergillus lucknowensis (assembly GCF_044049455.1). NCBI lineage: Eukaryota > Fungi > Ascomycota > Eurotiomycetes > Eurotiales > Aspergillaceae > Aspergillus > Aspergillus lucknowensis. The sequence continues at coordinate 280,718 of NW_027263575.1, read as the reverse complement.
GGTGTTTCTATCTGGTCGCCCTGGAGAAACATTTTCTCTCGCCTGCCGAAGCGTATTTACTCCAAAGTCCTTGCCACCACGGACATGGAAATCAAATACAAGCCAAAGGTTTTGATCTCTCAGGTTTGGAACGCTATTATCATCTCGATGTACAGAGAGCATCTCCTCGCCATCGATCACGTCCAGAAACTTCTCTACCATCAAGTTCCCTCCGAACAAGAAGGCAAGCGAACTCTGCGCGCTCCTACATTCTTCGTTTCGCAGGAAGACCAGTCCTTCAAGACGGAATTCTTCCCACGCGGCAGCGAAGCCGAACGCCGTATCTCATTCTTCGCCCAGTCACTATCGACCCCAATGCCTGAGCCTCTCCCAGTCGATAACATGCCAACGTTCACTGTCCTGATCCCTCACTACAGCGAGAAGATTCTTCTCTCTCTCCGCGAGATTATTCGCGAGGACGAGCCCTACTCCCGTGTGACTCTTCTGGAGTACTTGAAGCAGCTTCATCCCCATGAGTGGGATTGCTTTGTTAAAGACACAAAGATTCTGGCGGACGAAACCTCTCAGTTCAACGGAGAGCCCGAAAAGAACGAAAAGGACGCTGCGAAGAGCAAGATTGATGACCTGCCTTTCTACTGTATCGGATTCAAGTCGGCTGCTCCTGAGTACACGCTCCGCACTCGTATCTGGTCCTCTCTGCGCTCTCAGACTCTTTATAGAACTGTCTCTGGCTTCATGAACTATAGCAGGGCCATCAAGCTGCTTTACCGTGTTGAAAACCCTGAAGTCGTACAAATGTTCGGTGGAAATTCTGAGAAGCTGGAACGTGAACTCGAGAGAATGGCCCGCCGCAAGTTCAAGATCTGTGTTTCGATGCAGCGTTATGCGAAGTTTACCAAGGAAGAACGGGAAAACACCGAGTTCCTGCTCCGAGCCTATCCGGATCTTCAGATTGCGTACCTTGATGAAGAACCCCCAGCGAATGAGGGTGAAGAGCCACGCCTCTACTCGGCTTTGATCGATGGTCACTGCGAGCTACTCGAGAATGGTATGCGGAAGCCCAAGTTTAGGGTTCAGCTCTCTGGTAACCCGATTCTCGGAGACGGGAAGTCTGATAATCAAAACCATTCGATCATCTTCTACCGTGGCGAGTATATCCAGGTAATCGATGCCAACCAGGATAACTACCTTGAAGAGTGTTTGAAGATTCGTAGCGTTCTCGCCGAGTTTGAGGAGTTGACGACTGACAATGTTTCACCCTACACCCCTGGCATCCCCACTTCGGAGGAGGCTCCCGTTGCTATCCTTGGTGCTCGTGAATACATTTTCTCCGAGAACATTGGTGTCCTTGGTGATGTTGCAGCTGGTAAGGAACAGACATTTGGTACACTATTCGCTCGGACTCTGGCTCAAATCGGCGGAAAATTACATTATGGTCACCCTGATTTTCTGAATGGTGTCTTTATGACAACCAGGGGCGGGATATCCAAAGCCCAGAAGGGTCTCCATCTCAACGAGGATATCTACGCCGGTATGAACGCTATGATTCGCGGTGGTCGCATCAAGCATTGTGAGTACTTCCAATGTGGTAAAGGTCGTGATCTTGGATTTGGCTCTATTTTAAACTTCACCACCAAGGTCGGTACTGGTATGGGTGAGCAAATGCTGTCAAGAGAGTACTATTATCTTGGTACTCAATTGCCTCTCGACCGGTTCCTATCCTTCTACTATGCTCACCCTGGCTTCCACGTCAACAACATGTTCATCATGTTGTCTGTACAGATGTTCATGATTGTTTTGATCAACTTGGGAGCCTTGAAGCATGAGACGATAACCTGCTATTACAACTCTGACCTGCCCATCACCGATCCGCTCCGGCCAACGTTTTGTGCCCCTCTTACTCCGATCGTCAACTGGGTCAACCGATGTGTGATTTCGATCTTCATTGTTTTCTTCATCTCGTTTGTTCCGTTGGCTGTCCAAGAATTGACGGAGAGAGGAGTGTGGCGCATGGCCACACGCCTGGCCAAGCACTTCGGTTCTTTCTCCTTCATGTTCGAGGTATTCACCTGCCAGATCTACGCTAATGCCGTCCATCAAAATCTTTCTTTCGGCGGAGCTCGCTATATTGGTACGGGCCGTGGCTTCGCAACCGCTCGTATCCCGTTCGGCGTTTTGTACTCTCGCTTTGCGGGGCCGTCAATCTATGCTGGTGCACGTTTGCTGCTCATGCTGCTTTTCTCGACCTCCACCGTCTGGACTGCCGCTCTCATCTGGTTTTGGGTTTCGCTCCTCGCCCTCTGCATCTCGCCTTTCCTCTTCAACCCTCATCAATTTGCATGGAGCGACTTTTTTATTGACTACCGCGATTATATTCGCTGGCTTTCACGTGGTAACTCCCGCTCCCACGCGTCCTCATGGATTGGATTCTGCCGTTTGTCCCGGACTCGCATCACTGGTTACAAGCGGAAGCTTCTGGGCGTGCCCTCGGAGAAAGGATCGGGCGATGTCCCTAGGGCTCGCATCACCAACATTTTCTTTAGTGAAATTGTCGCTCCCTTGGTTTTGGTTGCGGTGACTCTTGTTCCGTATCTTTTCATTAACTCTCGGACCGGAGTCGAGGGCGCCCAACCTTACAACGCCATCGTGCGCATTGCAATTGTCGCATTCGGACCCATCGGTATCAATGCTGGTGTTGCTGGTGCATTCTTTGGCATGGCGTGCTGTATGGGGCCTTTGTTAAGCATGTGCTGCAAGAAGTTTGGCGCTGTGCTAGCAGCTATCGCTCACGCTATTGCCGTTATTGTCTTGCTTGCCATTTTTGAGGTCATGTTTTTCCTCGAGGGTTGGTCTTGGCCCCGGTGCCTGATGGGCATGATTGCTATGGCATCTATTCAACGTTTCGTCTACAAGCTTATCATTTCCCTTGCTCTTACGCGAGAGTTTAAGCATGACCAGTCAAATGTTGCCTGGTGGACAGGAAAATGGTACAGTATGGGGTGGCATTCCCTGTCTCAACCGGGTCGCGAGTTTCTCTGCAAGATCACGGAACTGGGCTACTTCGCAGCAGACTTTGTCATTGGCCATGTTATCTTGTTTGTTATGCTGCCCGCGCTCTGCGTTCCATACATCGACAAGTTCCATTCGGTCATCCTCTTCTGGCTGCGGCCAAGGTAAGATTTCCGACTCCGCCCGTTAGTGTTAGTTTTTTCTTCCTTTGATATCTGACTCGAGTCTAGCCGGCAAATCCGTCCCCCAATCTATTCGCTCAAACAGTCCAAGCTTCGCAAGAGAAGGGTGATTCGTTTCGCCATCCTGTACTTTGCTATGCTTGTTCTGTTCCTCGCCCTTCTTGTTGGGCCGCTCGTTGCTAGGAACCAAATCGATACAAAGTCGCTTCCTTCTATCCCGATGGAACTCCTACAGCCCCTTGACAAGAACAACAACGACACTATCAACAGTTACACTGGATCCGGTATTCCGAAGGGCTGGAAGCCTGTTGCGTCGCCAGGCTCGTACTAGGTGTTGCCTTGTTCCTTTCGAACTGCGTTCTGCTACATTATCTTGATATGGAACATGGAAATGAGATGTACAAAGTATCCGGCGCCTTTGAAGTTACTGCTAAGCCCCGTTGATTGTGCTGTTCTCCTCCTACATCCTCTCGTTGGCCATCCCTTTGAGAGCATTAATGGATCCAATATCTATTTGCTTGTTCTGTAGTCGCGAGGTGTCTTGTTGTTTTATTTATTATGTGAAACCATTAGACTAGCAAATTTCCATCAACTGCTTCTCGTTGTTCAATTGTATGCTTGTAGCCCCAATGTGAATCCCGAGTAGTGATGATGAGCGAAGCAGGAGATTGGTGAGGTCACGTGCTGAATCCTGTCGGAAATCGAAACAGGCGTCCAGCTCTGGTGGTTAAACGGGTGAGAACCAAAAACCCCAAAGCCATTCTCCGTCCACCCCTTTCCATTCCTTCAACGCTGGACCGATGTTATAATCTTCCCTTTTCTGTGGGGCTTACTGTTATCATCTCTGGCCTCGTCTCGGCGCTCCGTGCGCTTGTGCCTGATCTCCTTGACACCATGGATGTCCACGAGACCCAGCGCCTCCTTTCTGAGTACCTCCATGAGCTCGCCAATCTGTTCCATCGTGTCCCGGGCTCGGCCATATTCTTGCGCTATGTGAAGTCGAGTTACCAGAATGACCCAATTCGCTCCGCTGTCGAGTTGTTCCTGTTCCTGTTCGCCGTCCGCTATCTGCTCGCCCCGAAATATTCCACCAAGCCCGGCGTCGTCCAGCTCTCCGAGGATGAAATCGATGACTTGGTGGACGAGTGGACACCGGAGCCGCTTGTGGGGAAAATGACCCCTTTAGAGGATATGGAGGTTGAGAAACGAACGGTCATCGTTGGGTAATACCTCGGAGCCATACTCTAGCATTTTTCTGACGGTACTGACTTAAGAAAAATTACAGACCAGTCGGGCCCAAATCAAAGTTGTCAAACGGCCGGACTGTGATGAATCTCGGTTCCTACAACTTCTACAACTTCAACACGAACGAGTCTATCAAAGAGAAGGCAATTCAGACACTCCGCAACTATGGCGTCGGGCCCTGTGGTCCCCGGGGCTTCTATGGCACCCAGGATGTCCACATGAAGACCGAAGCGGATGTCGCTTCCTTCCTTGGTACCGCTTCGTGTATCATCTACTCCCAGGCGTTTTCAACTATCTCCAGCGTAATCCCGGCATTCTCCAAACGAGGCGATATCATTGTTGCGGACAAGGGCGTCAACTTCGCTATTCGGAAAGGTATCCAAATTTCTCGGAGTATCGTCCGATGGTATGAGCACAATGATTTGGATGATTTGGAAAGAGTTCTGGCAAAAGTTACCAAAGAACAGGCCAGGAAGCCGCTTACTCGAAGATTCATTATCACTGAAGGTCTGTTTGAGTCATACGGTGATGTGTCTGACCTGCCTCGGATTGTCAGTGCCCTCTCCCCGACCATTTCCTCTGCATACCGCGATGCTAACTGGGTACAAAGATTGAGCTGAAGCTGAAATACAAATTTCGATTGATCCTCGACGAGTCCTGGTCGTTTGGAGTGCTTGGAAGAACGGGCCGTGGTATTACCGAACACCAGAATGTGGATGCGGCTGAAGTTGACATGATTGTGGGTTCGCTGGCCGGCCCGCTGGTTGCTGGTGGTGGGTTCTGTGCAGGCTCAGAGGAGATTGTTCACCATCAGCGTATCTCGGCCGCTGCATATACGTTTTCCGCAGCACTGCCTGCTCTTTTGTCCACGACTGCAAGCACGACGATCAATGCCCTACAGAATAGCCCCGAGACAATTTCACAGCTACGGGACCTCACTAAAGTTATGTGGTCGCAGCTTGATCCTCGCAGCGACTGGGTATACTGTACAAGTGCGCCCGAGAATCCAGTCATGGTTCTTGTGCTTAAGCCTGAAGTGGTTGCAGCAAAGAGGCTCTCTCCCCAGGATCAACAATTTGTTCTCCAGGATGTAGTGGACGAGGTACGGATTCCCAACCCCCCGAAGTTGCGCTGTTGACTGAGGAGTACTGATCGCTTCCCTCGATGTAGTGTCTGGCGAACGGCGTCCTGATCACTCGCCGTAAATACCTCGATGATAACTTTGAGCCGAAGCAAATGGTCCCTCCCGCTTTGAAAGTGTGTCTCACGATCGGGTTAACGAAAAAGGAGATTGAGAAATCAGGAACTATCATCCGCCACGCGATCACGAAAGTCCTGAGTAAGAGGAGGTAGAAGTTGTAGGGGTACCTCTTCCTCTGCTTCCCTCGCAACGACGTGATCATGACACATTTAACGCGACTATGATTTTTGCCGTCTCAGCCGACTTTCCTCCGTCTGTCTCCCTGACGATATTTAAGTCTGCCTCCATTCCTGTACAGAATCAATTTTGTGCGGATGCGCTGGCACTGACGAGTCTTCATTCAGGTACAACGGCTTCCTATGGACGTGCGCAACATGTTGTCTCCTTTTTTCTGGCCAGCGGACTCGGGCCTACCTAATCACCTACCTATTAATAGCTTTTCGTTTCCTCGCCCTTGTTGAGGGTCGTTATCACCTGTCTGACATGGTTGCATTATTAGAACTTATATTAATAAATGGAAATGGATTGGTTTCGTCTCTGGTTCATCAACTGTTGGAGCTGTGAGTCTGCGCGGTATTGTGCCATGTCGTCTCTCAATAACCTGCTGAACGGCTAGTGGTAGTCTGTCCTCGACATACTATATGGAGGTCTTGAAATTGGCAACGTTCAAGACTTTTATGGCTCGAAGTCGGGACGAAGCCAAAGCACAGAATCTAGTTTCGCTGCCTCCTAAGAATGTGACCAAATTTCACCGAAAAGGCAAAGCTACGTTTCGAGGTTGGGTCTCATATGCAATCTGAACTGGTAAAGTTCGTTTCTTTATTCACATACCAAGGGTGCAAGAAAGCAGTCTACCAGGACTCTAGCTATTGAAACGCGCCATAGAAGCCCGAAGTGCCGAGAAGAAAATATCATCCCCATTAAGACAACCCTCATCACCTGCCAACAATCTAAGTGTTTTCGTGACCTGCACAGAGATAACGATGGTTTGTCAACCGGCAAAGTCGGATAGCTTATGCCAAGGGGTGTGCTGAGCGCTTTGTTCGACATTGGACGAAAGAAGGAGGCTCCCCAGGTGGGAGAAACAAAAACAGCGTCAATGTCTCTCGATTCCCCAGAACTTCTCCGCCCCAAACGTCCACCGATTATCCTGCTTCCATAGATCGTCAAAGGCACTGAAAAGGACGAGATCTCCGTGGTTGTGGGAGAAGGCACGGCGGAGGCTGTCGATGGCTTTTCTTTGGTTTTCTGGGGAAGGCACGGCCCGGCCATTAGCTTGTCCGTCGTGCGGCCAGCCGGACTCAGTGATTACCGTGCGCTTTCCGCCGGAGATTGAGGAGAGCCGGCGGGATATATCGCGGACGTAGTAGCCAGCATTCTCTGCCGCTTGTGTAGCGTCGAAGAAGGCGTGGCAGTTAGCGGCACAGTAATCCGAGACCTGGCAGAGTTCCGGGTTTTCAAGGACTTTGGAAAATGTATCAATTGTGACTACAGGACCGTGGTAACCTGCTGTACGGAGGTAGGCGCGAGCATCACCAACAGCATTTGTGACATCGCCGACAGCGTTTTGGCCGCGGTTGAGAAGTTCGTTACCAATTGAGATGGTGTGAAGGATGGAGAGGTCCGGAGCCGCAGCGTCAATGATGGTCTTGAGACTTGCATGCAGGTCTCGAAGATCATAGACGCCTGCAAAAACCTTCATGTTGTGGGGTCGGGCTGCGTTGACAACTTTGCGGGCTTGATCGCAGTCTACGCCGTAGATACGGACGAAGGCGTAGTGGGTTAGTTTGGCTATGTCGTTGTTTACCTGGACTTGCGTCTTGCAGGAGTTATCGTCATTGTAGGGTGAGTAGGATATCCCGAAAAAGTGAGTATTCTGGAAGGGATGTGGGTGATCCTCTTTGTAGTGTTTGGTGTTGACGTCGACATCTGTTGCAAGAGAGGGGACAAGGCCATGCGGTGCATCAAGATCCGGGACTGCTAGAATAGGAGGAAGGCTGGTATGTTCCTACACCTCAGATGAGACTGGCATTGTCGCTGAAGGGCTTGCTTCTGATACTCACATCGTGAGCGATTGCGATTGGGCGATAAGTTTCAGTCGACAGGGCCCGTCCGTTCTCGTCTACCCAAACGGTCACTTCCGTCACTGCTTCAGGTCCAGCAATGATATCTCCTTCTTCGTTGGGACGAGGGGTATCTTCTTGCAGATCAGTGATCGTTCTCCTCAACACTCATGGTGCTTGGCGCGAGAGACATACCAAATGGATAAGCTGCAGGTAAAAAGGCGAGCAGAAATGCAATCAGAAGAGCGGCAATGTACTTCATGGCGTGCTGAAGGCAACGAATCACCGCCACCCTCAAGTTCGAGATCTGTTACCAATTTGACACGTCTAGATATAGAAGAGTACAAGTAACCACAGCTCGAGGGGTGTTTATGGGGGGACACGGGAAGAAGAGGAGTCCATCACAGATGAAATTTGACAAGTTCCTTTATGGGAAACAGAAACACCGGACCATTCACTTCATTGGAATTGTGTGGTGAGAGAGGATTGAACGAGGGCTGGGACCGCTGGGCTGGGAGCTCAGAGGGCCCCAGCTCAGCCAGATGTGAAGAATGCACTTCATGAATCTCGATCTGGTAAGAATGTTGGCCATGTCTCATCCTGGAAATTGTGCTTTCACGAATCCACGCTGCGAGGAATGAAGAATAAGACATGACGCCCCTTCATTTCTGGTCGGAACAGAGTAGGCATCAAGGCACGGATTCCGGGCATCTCTGGGTAGATAAATCCAAAGAATTGATGCAGAATTGTGAGCCATAGAAGATCGAACTCAGGCTTCTTTCGTCAGTGTAATTGGCGTGTCTCATTCCCTCTTCGAAGCCCCAAGTCCAAGGAAAACTGGCGAGTCAACTCTTGGTCACTTTTCGCGATCCTGAACCTGGCACGAACTGTGAGTATCGGTGGCTATGTTCCTACCAGGTATGGCTCATACCTGACTTTGCGTGTTACCCGGAGTCCGGGCAGATTTGTTGTTGAGGTTGATCTCAATATGTTCAATGACCCGGTATGTGCAAATTTCATATCACAATCCATAACCCAGCACAATCAGTATGCAACTGCAAGCCACCGATAATTCAACGAGCAGAAAAAAGAGATTGGGCAGGAATCAACCCCCAAACAGCCCCCAATCCACAATTTCTAGCTTTTCCGCCAACCCGTCAATAATCTCACTTGCCAGCTCTTCCTCGTTCGACAGCCCCCTCGGGTCCCCCTTTTCGTCAAACTCCTTATGCGGCACGTTGAAGAAAACCAAAACATCTGTCTCCTGCTCCTCCAGCCTAACAAGCAAGTAATGCACACTCACGCTCGACCCCAATGAGCCGTCCGCACTCGAGCCCGCTGCCGCACCTCCGATAGACGCTGGAACCCCAGAGCGCGTTCTTTCAGACGAGCTTATCACGCAGATACCCTTGTATGCCTTGGTGCTAGGCAATTTCGCCAAGGAGATAGAGTGAGGTGGAGTCACGATGCGCAGTACATCACCATCCCCATCGCGGATATCGTGTAGATGGTACAGCGCCGCCGCCTTACCGACGGTTTCTGGGCTGGACTCCGGGTTGGGACCTAGGATTTCAAGGTGGGGGGTAGATTGGAGAGAAGAGAGGGCTGTTTCTTTCGAGACGCGCTCGTTGATTTCAAAGATGAGATGAGAGAGAGTTGTTGGGGAAAGGAAGAGTTCTTGGTGGTCGGGGACTTGTCGAAGGTCACTAGCTCATGAATATTACTGTCAGTGAACATTTCTCTCTTGGAACGATAGGTTGTGGAAGGGACCTGATCTGGCGGAACGGTTGATGGCGGGGTAGCAGCGCAACAAACCTTGCGTCCAGCCAGCCTCTGGGGATCACGGCTTTGATTGCACCTCCGTAGAGGTCCTTGGATGTAGGTGTGGGCATGATGGAAAAAAAAAAAAGGAACAGAGGCACTTGAAGCTAGGAGAGCTGGGAGCAAACAGAGTTGAAGCTTTAGAAGCGCTGCTCGACGGAGTGAGCTGGGTGGATCTCAGTGGATCACGTCACTCGAGGCTTTGAAGGCAAACCGTACCAGGCTCCCGTGTGCTACAGAGGCTAGATATGCATGATGCACAAGCGTTAGAGTAAATACGACCGAGAACTTTCAACGGTGTCCATTTCTGGTACTAGAATTGAAATATCCTCTATCCTTTACAATGTCCAAAAGTTCCTCGACGTAGTCATCCAGAGCAATCATCTGGAACTGACTCCCCCACCGCGCACGAAACTCTTTCCTGCGATAGGAATAGCTCGTCACCTGAGAGAAGCTAACCAATTCAACCCTCCAGCCGCGCTGAAGAGCTCGATCCACCATCTTCATGAAGCCACCGGAGAACTCTGCCTCTGCAGCATCTCCGGTGGCGAGTACCATCGTAGTCGGCTCGTCTGCATCCACCAGGCTTTCCAGGATCTTCAGGTGTAGAACTTCGTCCACACCCTGCTCGACCCAACGCTGTTCGGATGTATCGTTCGTTTCAGAACTATTACCATCATCTTGTAACGTTGCCCTGGGATTTCGGCGGAATTTTAACTGACGAGGCGTGAGTTGTTTGACTTTCTGAACCCGGTCGAGGATGTTCGTTTCGTATCCGAGGTTCTCGCTTTCATTTATAGCCGCGTAACGATCTGAGCCAACAAGAACTCTTTTTGCGGCTGGCCGGCCCCGCTCTAGTATCATAGAGAAATTCTGAAATGCAAGCGGAAGACGACGTATTCTGGTGCTAACGGGTATGTTTCGCGAGATTTTCATCGTATCGTGGAACCCTACCATAATCTACAAACAGGTTAACTTTAGCAAGAGAATGATGCTCCAAGAGCAATCCACGTACGTTGGACATATCAATGAATACGTGAATTGGTTGGGATAAGATATCCCCTGGCTTTGGTTTTTTAGATCGCCCGGCATGACTTAGAAGTTCAGCATAGTCCGGAAAATTCATCACAAGCTTGGTTAAAAGTCCGACTTGTTGAGCAGTTGCTGTCTTATATGCACGCGGCTGGACACGGATCGAGCTTGGTAGACGCTTGGCGGCATCAGGAAAGAGCCCATCCGACTCATCGAAAGAGGACGGGGGTGTTTCAAAGAGCCCTGTTGTAACCTCTTTAACACCGACCTGCGGTGGGATCATTGGTAAGGTACTCTGCGGTCTTGAAAGCGGCTGGTCGAAAATGCTGACACTGCCATCTGACTTCCCCGCTGCATTGCTTTCAGGCGAAACGGGTCCATGTTTGACCCTATCCCGGTGGCCATGCCGATAAACAGGCAAACTTGGGCTGATTTCAGCTTTGTTACACAGGGGAGGGTTCCCAGTGTTGGGGGCGATGCCTGCAACAGGTATTGGCTCCGGAGCCGTGACCGCTGATACGGCTCTCTCGACGACGGAATCCGATATACAAGGCCGGTTGAGGATTACAATTGGTTCTCTTGGAGGGTGAAGCTGCTTTGACGACTCTGGCAGCTCGTGCTGCGGCTCGTCGCGCGCTGGAGACAAGCTTGTTGTGCTCAACAAGCTGGTGGTACTCAGAACCTCCCACAAAGAGCCGAAATCCCCGTTCGGCGAGTTAACGGACTTCTCTGGTCCATATTCCGTGATTCTGGATGATGACTGTGGAGGGACCAGATCTTCTGGAGACGATTTCAGAGTTGATCGTTCACCATTCTGGGATGTTGGTGATCGCAGAAGGTTGATCACTGGAGTGAAATCCCAGTTCGAAGTCGATGTAGGCGATGGTGACATTGACAAGTGTCTGGGTATTTCAGACCTCGTTGGACGTTCAAGCGTCAGAGCAGATACTTAGAGTGGCGGTTGGGAAAAACCAATCATACGAAAACTAGAGAGCAGGTAAATGGCTGGAGGCAAGATAAAATGTTGTGTAAATGAAGCAGATCAACATGGTGATGGTCATGAGACCTCAAACAAAAGTAGCAATTGTCTCTGATCAATTTGATGACTCGAAGGAGAAGACTTTAAGATGACTCTGCTTTGTTTGGCATGGAGGTTGAGGTGCCCAGGTGGAGGTAGTGGCGGTGTGAATTCTGCCCATACAGACCGCTAGCTTCGGTTCCTCGCCCTCCCGATGCTCAAGGGATTGCCGGAATAATGAATATTCCGAATTCGATGTGACAAGAACCGTGGCCCAAACTTGACGCTAGACCACTTTCGGGAAGAAGCTTGTCATCACGACGTCATCCCCGAATCAAGCAAGAAGTTGCATCCAAACGCGAAGCCACAACGATGCAGCGGGGATTTCCATCGAGGATTGGTGGTCCATGACGGCTGACCCAGGCTATCGCCGTGTCTGGACCCCGCGGTACTGATGCCTATTTGCTGGACCTGATGACGTGCTTTGGCCAACTCGAGAGTGTGCAAAGATCTTCACCAAGGGTAACATCATGAAGAACCTACCATGGTGTGCCTTCTACATTTGGTAATATAACGTCATATTCAGACATTTCATAGGCACCGGGAGAGGCCCTGAAAGCTATATAAGCCTCTCCCACGACCTGGACAATTGGTCTTCATCACAGCGTCAATCGCAGATACTCAGAGCCAATATCAACTCGACAATCACCAAATCCAAACACCAACCTAACTCCATAATGTCTGACACCGGTCGCAAGGATTTCTCTACTAGTAAGCCTACAAGAAGTTCCTTCTCAGCCTTAGTGTTGCCGGGATCGCGATACTAACAACCCAATGCAGAAGCCAAGGAGGAGCTCGCTCCTGACTCCACCAAGTCCACCCAGGACAAGATCAAGGAAAGCTTCACCGATGCCACCGACCGCATTTCCCGCGGCCTGCAGCCCGACGACCAGAAGAGCACTATCCAGCAGGCTTTCGACAAGAGCCAGCGCAGCCACGACAACAATGTTCACGGGGGTGCCACCGAGACTATGTAAGAGACTTTGGCTCGGTTTTCTTTCATTATCATCGTGCTAACAACCTTATTTAGCACCGACAAGGTCAAGAAAGCTGTCGGCCTTGGTGACCAGTAGGCCATCGTTGCCAGTCTTATAATTTGAAGACGCGAACTGCTATGCTTTCTTAGTTTTTGATTGCTGAATGTGTTATGATGAGTTGACAATACCATACCTTCTGGGAGTCTCTTTGCCTGTACAATAACCCAATCTCATTCACTGAAGCAATGAATTGTTTAAACCTTGTTGTTGTAGTAGGTCGTATCAGCGTTCCACCAAATCTTCGAACATGGAATCGCGCTGTAGAGTAAGCTGTTCCAACTCCGCTTCGAGCTCTCTATATTTAGCACGAGCACTGTTTATTTCCTTCGGAAGGTCATGAAACATCGTAATCCTGGTTTCAAGGGACTTGATTGAGTCCATCATCAATCTGAGCTCCTCCTCTTCGGACACGACATCGTCAAGGGTGAGCTCTGTATTCCGTGTTCGCGAAAAGGCTGCAGTCCTCTCGCGATATTCGTTGACCTTCGCACCGAGAAGTTTCGTACTCCTTGTCCACTCCGCCGTAAGTGCGGGAAGGTTGGCGGGCGTAGCAAAGACCGAATTTGAGTTAAGCTCGTCGAGTTGTGCGCGTAGAGCAACCAGTTCCGATTTCAAATAGCTGCGTAAGCCCTCAATCTGCCTCATCTGTTCTTGTATTTCAAACTCCTCCTTTGTCAATTCAATGATCGACTGGCTCACATCTCTTGTTCGAGTACCTAACGCGCCCAAGACGGTGGCTGTCTCTGCCAGATCCTCGAGGTCTCGCGCTCCATTGTCGTCAAGATAGTGCTCTACCTCGTCGAGAAGCTCTACCTTCTGTTTCTCCTCTGCCATTTCTCGAGCTTTGAATCCTTCAATCGTTTGTTCGCGGGTATAATGCAGCAACGCCGCCTCCTCGTCTGCTGCGTCATTGGCTGCAGCTAGCGCAAGGAGAGTCCGGAGAGTATCTTCATTCCTCTCAAACTTAGGAACCGGATTTGGCGCATACTGGCGACTCAACCAGGAGTTCACATACGCCCAGTCTTTGGCCTGGATGGCTGCTTGGCGCGCCTTTGCTGGAGAGGCAAGCGGGTTGTCCATCACCAGGGTCCGTTCGGGGTTGCCAGGTCCAACTCGGCTGTGAGCAACTCGTGGAACCTTACTTGCTTGCTCGCTGGAAAGACTGTTGAACAAAGGGTGCGATTAAGGTGCAGCATATTTCAGGTTACGGGAGAAAAGGGAGCTATTGTTGACGAACAAGGAGTTCCTGATTGTTAGTCTGCCTTCTTGGCCTTCTCGCCTCAGGCAGTCAAATGCCGCACCTGCCAGCTTTCCCCGGACCACATTGAGGGGAAAGATTTCGATTTTCCTTGCTGCACCCCTGGACCAATTTGAAGTGAATTATAGTTATTTATGAGTCGGCTCTTTACGCTTCAACGCCGCTTGCTATCCGCCATGTCTGCGTCTTTCGGGCCCACTTCATCGCCCTTTACTCGGGCCGTAGTGAACTCGATGAGGAGGATGTAAGCTTTGCCTGCTTGTGGGTTGGAGAGTTCTGCACAAGCTCTTTGCATATTACGCCAATGTCGCAATTGCTGATTGACAAAGCTATCCAGAGAGCCTAGCTGATAAAAGCTTTGATAATACCGGCTGTAAGTGATCAATGCTTTCTTAGGCTACGCAACTAAGCAGCCATACAGTACTCCTCGAAGCACCCTTGAACCATGCACGGAGGCAAAGGAATTCGGTGCTCTTGACAATTGACCTAACGAAGGCCGTCGCCGATGAGGCCATCGCTCGCAAACATTCTGTCGTGGTAGCATACCGTACGCAAACCCCCGTACCAACTGACCAACTTGAAAGATCGAAACAACGTCTCACAGCAATCTCCAACAGACCCGATCATCTTCCGCGGCCTCAAATCTCTCACATTCAACGACACGCAACAACAATCTCTTCTCCGGCTTGCTCAAGAAGGTATAAGCGTCTACTCTCCTCATACTGCCGTCGATGCAACCCCGGGCGGGATGGGTGACTGGCTCTGCGACATCGTCACAGGGGCAATCACATCTTCCTCCTCCAATCCCGAAGTAATCCCCTCATCGTCCAAGTTATACTCTGCCCCTACATATCCGCAGCCCGGGCCGGTATCTTTCTCCTCCGCATCGGCAATCCCTCACATAAAAAGCACACTCCACCCTTCCCCTCCACCGATCCCGGCGGGCTTGGAGGATGCAGGGATGGGCCGACTAGTCACTTTCAACGACCCGCAGCCCCTCACAACCATAATCGATAATATTGCGCGGGGCGTAGGCTCCCCTGGTGGGATCCCCGTCGCAATCCCGCAATCTGCCACCGTAAATACAATTATGATTCGCACAGTCGGCGTATGTCCCGGCTCTGGATCAAGTATTCTACTCAAAGGCGTCTCCCAAATCCCGGATCTCCTATTCACGGGGGAAATGAGTCACCATGAGACATTATTTGCGGTTGAGAATGGGTCTGTGGTGATTGCACTTGCACATTCGAATACCGAACGTGGGTATCTCAGGGCTGTTATGAAGGAGAAGTTGGAGGAAGCTTTGAAGCAGGAATGGGAAAGTTCGAGGAAAGAAGGTCTAAAGGCGGGTGCTGCGGAGATGAAGGAAGCCTATGAAGATGCAGAATGTGCTGTCCATATTAGCGAGAAGGATCGGGATCCGTTTGGGATCATGATTCGGAGGATGTAGGTTTTGCTTCATCTTATATCATGCTAATATGAACGTGAAACTTCTTCTCGCCCCATGGGACAAAATTTCTGGCCTGAGCCTCGAAACATCATGGGCTGAGCTTCGCAACCAGGCAATAAGAATAGAAGGATGCCTGCTAGCTCAGGAGCACACGAATCTCCCCGGTTGTACGGGGAAATAGCCTTCTCAAGCTCGGGCCCTCTCCTTCCTCCTTACTACTCTCCTCGCTTTCATCTTCATTTGCACCCGTTCCTTTTCCAATACCCCTAGCTTCATCGGCCCCGATAATCATCCCCTCTACAAACTCGAAATCCCGACAGAACGCCTCAACCGCTTCCTCCGTAACACTTTTGACAAACATCGCGCTCTGCATGCGCTTCAGATTATCCGTGGCATCCATCAGCGCAGATGGGAGAAAATCGTCGAGCTGCTGGCTGATTGCGATAAGAGCCTCCGGTTGAAACTCTGGGAGAGCCGCAATATTTGCTATGTCCTTTTCTCCACCTGATGTGGGCATTTGAGAAAATGGTTGAAGGGCTCTGAGAAGAACTTGGAGGCCAGAGTTGTCAAGGAGGTAGCGGTGCTGGATTTGGAGGAGCTCAGTTCGGAGGGCTGAGAGGGACGCTGAAAGAGGGGGCAAATGGGTTGCATTGGCGAATGGATAGGGTGTAAGGGTTGAGCGTGTGGTAATATGGATGTTTGTTAGGTAGATGGCACGGGAAGTGGGATTGGGTATTTCGTCTGCACAGGACTTTGCTAAGTCAAAAAAAGGATCGAGGGCTGCGAGGAGGACGGGAGTGAATTTATTTTCTTTGCCGTCGGACGTGCCGCTGACATCGTCCGTTCCAAAGGACGCGTCATGAGTTTTCATGAGAGCAGTTAGGACTTCTAGTGCATCAATAAGGAACTGTGGCGCGGATAGATCTTCTGAAGGCGCCAGAGCAGCATGGTCTGTTGAGATAGTGTTGACTTCTTCGCGCATGATTGTTTGGAAGTGGTTCAGTGTGAACCGCTCAAGTGTTTGGAGCAATTCAGACAGATTGGAGCCGAGCCCCAGCAGCTTGGAAAACGTGACATGGTAAAAGGAGAGGAGATTGACGACCTTGTAGCAAGTGACGGGTTCATCATTGCCTTGAATGACGAGTTCGACGCGCTGGTGTAGAGAACGACAAACTCCGATAAGGTCGCGGTTCACAAGATCACTGAGGGCTTTCTGGCCATCAAAGGTAACTTCCTCATCTTCGTCAAGGCGTGACCATGGCTCAGCGCTGAGGCCAGTCTGGATCCCCTTTGCAAGCTCAGCTCCGTCAGCAACAAAAAGAGCTTCTAGAGCTTCGCGTTCCGACACTGTGGTAGAGTGAACCCAAGCGAGCATGTCTCCGATATATCTCAGAGGGTCATGGGCAGAGAATTCAATAGGCTTCACAGCGTTATCACTCCCAGAGACTGCATTGGTCAGGGCATAATGGAAGGCATCCGACAAGACGTAGTCTCTCGCCTCTGCGAAGAAATCCAGGCAACTATGAAACAAGCTTGGTCGTTCAGCCAGCACCCGCAAACCACGTCGAATAGTGCTGCTGATGCGGGGGTCTTCGAGATTTAGGGATTTGAACTCTTTCTGAACCCACCGGTAGAGCTTTTGATAAGCAGAGTTCAAGCTTCTCGAACCTTTTCCATCATAGGTTAACGAGTTGATTGGAACGCGGGTATTATGACGGCTTCAGCCGTGTAACCCTTGAAAAGCAAGAAAGAGATAGGGCTTACTTTTTTCCATAAGTTCTAGGCCAAGTCTCTCGTTCTCCGCGCCCAAGAGGGCCTCACAGTCGCGGTGTATCTGCTTCACACGGGCGAGGACGTTAAAGAATCTGTCATTGATGGGCTCCTCGACGGAGGTAAGAATCAAGAGGTCGTCATCTGATACAATAAAATGCTTCGTAAAGGCGTCTAGCAGGTGTTGTTTTGTTTCAGATTCCTGTTTCTGCCTCATCAACGCGGAAGCTTCCTCCAGCACCGGAGTGGTATCTTGCTTGGCCAGCACGATATATTTCCGCATCTCGTTGCATGTTTCCTTCAGGTTCGATATGACGGACCCGATCCGTTCCAATTGCTGTCACTTCGTTGGTGTCTGCGCCTCTTCAGGAAAGAGACTCGGAGAGAAATGCCTTACCTCCGCGACCCGGCCGAAGTCTCTCACAATCTCCGCATTGCAATCTACCACCTCCTTCTGCACATCTAAACGCAATTGCCTTCGAACCTCCGCGGTGTTATGTACTCCTCTAAGACTGAGAGTTTCGAGCGCATCGCGGATGTCCGAATCGGCGTAAGAGACAGAAAGTACACTTGTCAAGCGATTTGACAAGGCATTGGATCGTTGTTGAACAGGGGGAGAGAGCGGAGACAAAGCGGGGGAGGGTGTCCGAGGGGATAAACTGGAAGTAGCTCCAGAAGGAGGGAAATAGCTGCCGGTAGCCATGGAGGATAACATTCGAATACGACTCGAGCCTCCGAAAAGACTCTCCCGTTGCCGTCTGAATGCCCCACAGACCGCCTGGTATCCTTTCCATATCTAACCGCTTTCTGCCGGCGGAAAATGAACTTCCCCTCCCCACTCTGTGTGCCTTTGCTCTGAACGCAAGCCACAAAGAAACCAATGGCTTGATTTTCTTGAGGATGATCCAACCCCTCCAGCTACTTGCTGAACATACCATACAGTAACCTAATTGCTACCTAGGTGCCATAATCGCTTTCTGACCTGGTGATCCTTTGGAGATATTTATCGAGCCAATCAGCAGTGTTAGCGAGTCCTCCTCGCTGGTTGAGCAGGTTCTCAAAAGTAGGGCTGACTCTTTGATGCTGCACTTTGCAGTCCATAAATATCTTTCTCTGCTCCCTTGTTCGTACCTTGCAATTGTTGTCCCAACCCATTTAGCTAATATGCGCAGGCCAGGAGACACGCATACGACAAAATTTACACCTAGAAAGCTCAATCACCGAAGGGCTAGGTAGGAATCAATGATTAGTAGATTTAGAGCCATATCTCAGTCTAACTTGTACTGATATTGTGCTCCACCTATTTGGGGGGCAGCTTGGAACCACTAGCTCTCTTTGCCATAGTATCTAGCTGGAGTACTTTCCCAATATTTGGGATACTAGCTAAGGTATGGCGGCAAACGTCGAGGCACCACAACAGCTCGGGAGAAGGCGCAGGGTTGACTCACCTGGAAGGTTACCGACATGGATGCTTATTCGGGGTATCATGGATGCCAAATTTTGGCTTGGTATTATCCAACTATAGAGAGACTGACACCAAAGCAATTTCATTAGCTTGAGCCACAACAAGCTCCAACTTCCTCGAAAAGCAACCCCATCCTGTTGATTGGACATGTCCGATGTCCGGGTTCGGAGATATGAGGTCTGCCGAGCCATTACTCATGTTCTGGAAAAGGCTCTGGACAGCGCGTCAACGATAAGCAGAGCGCCCAAGTAAAGGACAAAAGAATATCTCAAGACGTCATACCCATAATGTACGAGGTGCTTATCCCTCCTTGATCCCAATTGAAGGCCCAAACACGATGATACCACGTTGTTTCCATTGCATTTCTGGGGCGTCGAGAAGTGCGCCGCCAGCGACAAGAACGCTCCAGTTCCTCCGAAAACCTGTACGTATCAAATCGAATAATTCCCAGATTGCGTTCCCCCTTAATAACGGAGTGGAGGCCATCGTAGGTGCAGAAAAGCAGGTGACAATTAGTATCACAACATTCACAGCTATACTGGCACCCGCTGGATTTCCAGTAGCGTCCGTAGAGCCAAGCGAGGGCGTGCATGTGCGGACAGACAAATATGCCCTCGGTATTGGGCGGTGGTCGATAGGCGTCCAACCAGTCGACGGTTTCTCCTAGTTTTTTGTGCGGCGACGACAAGTACACGTTGTATCTGGTTGTGACTACCAGATAACAGTCTGTGTCGAAGGTCACCATCGTCGTGAGGGCAACGAAGGCATTGGGTTGGCTTATCACCGAGCATTTATGAAGAAGGCACTGTTTATTGTTAACCACTTGAAGTCGAAATTCCCGACGGATGTTTCAGTGAAGGTAATGGCTCGGTGCTCCTATCCGTATCCAACTGGCCAGTTGCACGCCATTCCAGTAGGTCAAGGAAAGACAGGCGCATAGATCGACAACACCTACATTGCTGTTGCAAAATCGAGTTGATGGTGGGGTCCAAGGCCCTACAAACCATGGCTTAAACTGGTAGCTCGGGTGAAGCTTGAGGCACTTGCAACAATACAGCCACCAGGCATCTTCGAGCTTGAGCAAGAAGTCATTCCGTGGAACTTCCGGATTATCGCGAAATAAGTCAAGCGGCGGGTCATGCCAGGGTGTTATTGGGCTGGTCAGATATTTTGGCCAGGCCAGTACTTCATCGTCAAGGGCGGAGCGCAGGAGTCTGTAGAGATGTTTGCAGGTAAGCACAAGGCAGGCTTGTGAGACAAGAGGTAGATGTGGTACGATAAGTAGGAGAATTTTGAGGGGCAACTCAAGTAGCAGGGCCCTTGGGGGCTCTTTGTGCAAGGAGAGAAGTTCGTAGTCCGCTCGCTGTTTGGTGACCCTCACAAAGCCCAAGAGCTTTCTGATACAGCCCGGCATTTTAGCCGAAGAGCTTTGAATGTAGCGCGACAAATTTAGAACCTGTGTTTCAAAATCTGTGAATATCTGGACATAATATCTTTGAGTACCGACAACAACAATCCGAGATTCCTGCTCTCTCCCAGGATACAGTTCTCTTTCTTCTTTCTAGTCTACTCGTGGGGTGGTAAACACCTCTTCCCGCTAGAACCTCCGCAGGCGCTTCTCTAGGGCCTCAGTAACCAACACCTTCATGCAACTACCATACACACCAGCCTGATCGAGATTATTTGAACAGCATCTGAGTTTCCATGTCAGCGAGCCCGGTAACCGAAACCAGCTAAACCAGCGATCTTCTTCACCGAGTATTCAATCTGAATGCATGCGCCCGCGAAGCCGCCAAAGGTGTGGGGTGCTCTGAGATCATAGTCAAGTCAGTGCGGTGTGTCGGCAAGCTCGATGGAAATATGGCGTACTATCACCGTGAGGAGGGCACGGTCGACTATAGGAGATCGAGGAATGAGGAACGCCAAAGGGCGTTGACTGACAAAGGCATCGCAAACCCGACGGATGATTGAATGTGAACTCGTCTTGGCTTCACCCGAAGGCTACTAGTCACCAGCACTGCGTAGAAGCGCGAGTTCGTCGCTGGTGACCCTCCCCACCATCCGGTTGGCCCCGAACCAGAGGGGTTCATCGAGGTTGACTTTCTCCACCTCTCCCCCAGACGCTTTGGGGAGTCCGCCGCCGTGGATCACTGGCACTAGTCCAGGATCCTGTGAGCTTTGCTCACATAGCGGCGGACTGCCATCTCATGAAGGGCATACCTTTTGCAGCAAGCAGACCGCGCATCGTCCCTTGCATCCAGTCTGTCTAGGACAGCTTTCAGCTTGGTCAGCACCAGGACTTCTTGCTCCAGGGGTGCCTCAACACTCGATAGCCTTGCCTCGAGACTCTTCCTATCCGTGCTACAGGCCTGAAGTCCGTCGTCCACCTTCCGGGCGTCGGACTGGAAACGCTCTATCCGGGTCAGGATCTCCTTTATGCCCGCTTCACAGGCAGCAAGATCCGTCATCGGAAGCCCCGCAGCGTCCGAGCTGGCGTCAGTGGCCCTGTGCTTCGCCTCCCGCGCCTCGTCCCAAGCACGGGCCGGGCCAACTTGACGACAGGCCATCTTTGGGCCCAGTCCTTCCCAAAGAGTGAGAACAGAGAGGTGAAGAAAGTCAGGCTGCTCCAAACATGGTCAGCCACGCTTTGAGTCATTGTGGAGATTGGGATGAACTTAGCTTTGTGGGTGCTTGTATGGTGGTACATGATCGTATGAACCTTGGGGGAACCAAATGCAACAGAGAATAACCGCGAGTACAGCTCCTACCTAACATGAAGGAACAATCGTGGCCACAACAATCTGTAAGTAGCAGGCATATCCTAGCCGAAGGGAAGGGGCCAACACCCAGCTGAAGAGGAAGGAGCGATTCTCAGTTGGAAAGCCATTCTGGAGTCATTAGAATCACAGCCAGATCTAGGGAACCGGGAGATCTACGTGGGTGTATTTGCGTACTCTAGTGGTTACCCCGAGGTAGTCACAAGCTCTTCTTAGCCATGGCCATGCCTTCCTGGCTGCTGCAGCGCGAAGCGGAGTGGTTTGGTTTTGAGGCCGGTCGGAGCGAGACTAGACATATGGCGAGAGCTATTCCGTATGTCGGAATTTGATCTTTTCTCGGCCTTGTTCTTCTGCGTCTCTGGAGCATCCCGAACTCTCGGTACAGCATCTAAAATGGACATGGTTCTAGTGGGATTCGGGCCGATCTTGCAAGTGCAGAGGACTCCGTGAGAGAGGATGTGAAATCTAGGCTCTGTGATGGGTAGGGCGGCCAGGGACAAGCTACTGGTTGCACTAAGACCTCAACCTGATAGTGGAACTAGCTTGCTGTCAAGCATGATCGTACTACTTAGCTGCGATTTCTCAATGCTCGCTCAGATGGGGATCATAATCGTCACAACGAGCCCCTTTGAGAAATGGGAACTCAACGAGTCGACGTCGTAGGCGTCTCCATTCTCTCGTAACACCCGATCTGGTTTGCGCTCACGACCGATAGGGCTGGACCGGATGATACTCGCGGGTCGAACCACGACTACCGCAGCCCCCCATTACCTTGACCGACGTGCTATCAAGTATCAGTGTACTCACGGATATTAACTGTGTTTGCTAAACGTGGTGGTTGCTGTACAGAGGTAACAGTATAGTGTGGTTGAGCCCTAAGACTTGCAAAACAGCAGATTGAAGTGTTGCGGCTTCGGACGACAAAATGATAGGTCCCGTTCATCGTACGATATTAATCTGCACTCTCTATGCGCGGCCGATGAATTCGTCCCAATACCAGGGACAACAGCATGAAATGGAATTGAGCTAAACTTCCTATCCTCAAGACGAAGAAGTACCTCCCGGGCCGCGGTCCCGATCTTGGCTGGAATATTGCCTATGATCTTATGGCATTATCATTTGTTTCCCCCTTTCCAACTGTGGATGTGGCCAAGGGGCAAATCTTGGTTGCGACGTGCTTGGCGAACGCGGGGTCGTACTTTTTTGTACTAATAGTACTTGTCGAATATCTGACAACATATCGGGGTCGTAATTCAGAAAGCCCGAAAAAAACATGCATGGAAGTGGGTGAAAGGTGGATCTTATTGTCAAGTTAGCGACCGCCGTTTAAGGCCGCGAAATGGCTATTATGAACATATATCCGTGCCCCATATATTAGCCCTCGGGTGGTTCCCTTCGCACCCTGATATATAAATTCGACAACGGCTTTTAACCTAGCATTTTAAGGTCAGGACACTAATCACAGAGAAGGCCTGTCTTGAGACGCCTGCTACTTTTCAAATCTCAAGAAACTGCTGTATTAACGATGAAGAGTGTAAGCATCACCGGACTGATGTTTGGAGGATATGATGTATTGAATTCGTCAGGGACGAGTAGGGAAGGTACGATGCTCAATGTGACCTCCATCACAGGTCTTGAGTTTCTGCCATTCCCTGGTGAAGCAGTTTGCCACTCCGATAACGTTGCGTAGGAGGCATTTCGTAACCCCCCTAACGTAATGAGCCGAGAGGGACGGAGATTAGGCTTCTCGCACTGCGTCCCGGAAGCGTGGCGACTAAGTCTCACGCCCTTCGAGCTGGGCATGTTAAGGAGATGTACGACAGCTTCTTAAACAGATACATATTTGCGTCCAAGTGTCCTGACATTCCATCAAAGTCCGCTGCTGGAGTTCCGACGAGACCGGGGCTGGTCCTGCTCGGTTCAAGGCGTTCAAGGGAAGTTAATGAGGTTAAGGCACCTGGGCATGATAGAATCAATACATATTTCAGTGTTAGTCGAAGTAAGCTGTGGATTGAGTACAGCCGACCACAGGTGTGGAGTAGCTCTGTTTCCAGATATACAGACAACACCGCCAGAATCTCAAGAGACAGTCTATTATGAGCTACGTTTCGAAAAATTCTGCAAATGGAAAGATCATGAAATTAGTAGTCCCCGTTTGTATCATTCTCTCAGGACGGAAACGTCTGCCTTGTGTTACTGACTAACCAAGGTGTTATCACGATACAAAGAGTCATGTCTCCGGCAACCATGCCTCGAGTTGGGGAGAATCATAATACTACTAGATGGATACTCGGGTGAAAAAAAACATGCGCCCTGTAGCCGCTGTTTCGACCGAAGTGAAGGAACTTCAAGTTGGGAGTGAACAAGTCCTGCCGATACAACACCTCATTGGCCCCTAAACCAACAACAGACAAGAAGCTGAATAGGCCTTCACCAACATCTTTACTTTACTCTGTTTGTGGTGAAGGAAACACTCTGTCTAAATGATTTAACACAGGCGCTTAGAAGCATGTTGCCCTTCGACTCTCTTTCCTTCTCCCTCACCATCTTGTCTTCTCTCATCCCTGGTCATACAACCGTCATCCTACTTTTGGAACAAGAACGATGAGGTTTGACAAATCAGCGGTCATTGCCGCATGGGCTGTGACCTTTGCCATAGCAAGGCCCTTCAAGCATTTGGTTGGTGAAGTTGAAGATGCCCTGGCTAACCTTGGGGTTGACGTTACCACCATCCCCCAGTTGAATGGGTCCTTCACAGGTAGCGCTTGTGAGAGAGCAGTAAGTTGTCCCATGTGAACCTTCTAGTTTTCATCCTACTCCATGGGATGCTAATGTCTCTCTCCAAATTATTAGTGCGGTGCATTGGATTATCTATATGGCTCTGAAAGAGTGTTGTCAGAGAACATTCCCGCATATCAGAACGCCACTGAGTCTTACTGGTCAGCTCAGCAGCAAGAAGTCAAACCAACCTGCATTTTTATCCCTTCAATTGATACCGATGTCTCGACTGTGGTCCTCTTAACCCAGCTCACTGAATGCCCGTTTGCCGCCAAGAGTGGCGGTCATGCTGCGTTTGCTGGAGCTTCTAGCAGCCAGGGTGGGATCTCCATACTATTCCGCGATCTCAATGAGGTTTCTCTTAACGATGACAAATCTATTGCGTCTATTGGACCTGGCAATAAATGGGGGCAGGTGTACAAAGCCTTAGAGCCCCATGGCCTGGCCGTCGTAGGCGGTCGCTTGTCGGATATCGGAGTTGGTGGTCTCACAACAGGTGGGGGCATCTCTTACTACTCCAATGAGTATGGTTGGGCTTTGGACAACGTGGAAAGCTTCGAGGTATATCAATATGCTAACACCTTTTGCAAGTGGAAGGTTAGTAACTAACGTAAGCGCAGGTTGTAAGCGCACCGGACGGTAACATACTCAGGGCGAGTGAGACTGAACGTCCAGACCTATATTGGGCTCTGCGTGGAGGAGGTAACAATGTCGGGCTCGTCACCAAGTTCAACCTGCACACGATCCCTAGCCCCCCATTACGAGGAACCACCCGTGTCTTCAGTGAGGATCAGTTCTCAAATGTCCTTGATGCTTTCGTCGATGTGGCAAGAAACGCAAGGGCTGACAAGAATGCCCAGCAATATGTGGTTTTCGCACATACAGGCGGAATGAACATCGCTTCGGCAGAATTGACCTATACAAAGGATGTGAGCGATCCGGCTGTCTTTAGGAATTATCGGTCCATTCCTGCAATTTCCGACACAAGCAGTACGAGGAATTTGTCCGATTATTGCAGTGGAATAGGTGCTGGTGACCAGAATGGCCAACGTCAAATCTTCTGGAACAGGACATTCAAGCTGAACGACGAATTCGCGAAATGGGTGGTCGAGCACTTCTTTTCCGTTGTCGCTCGTGTGACTGACGTCCCCGGTGCACTTCCCATGCTTGTCTTCCAAGTCATAACCGAGCCGATGTTAGAGATGATGTCCCGCGCAGGCGGAAACGCTTTGGGACTGGATGCCTCTAGTGGTCCAATCCTTATGATTCACATTCTCTCCAAGTGGAACAACACTTCTGATGATGATACCATCACCGGGTTCGTTGATGACTTTTTCACCAATGTTGCTGCCGAGGCGAAGGCTAGAGGGCTCAACAATGACTTCATCTACATGAACTACGCGAGTCAGTTTCAAGATGTGATCTCCAGCTATGGAGAGGACAACAAGGCGAGATTACAGCAAATCGCATCCAAATTCGACCATAGCGGTGTTTATCAGACCCTTCAGCCGGGCTACTTCAAGCTGGCGGGCGCACCAGTCCAGGGAACCATAGAGTCATGATGAACACAATTGGATGAAACGGTTGGTCTCAAGAGGGACTCAGCCCGGCTGTGCATTAGTGCTCTAGATTAGACTTAGAACAATAAATCAACTGAAGTGATAACATCGATTCAATGATAAGAAAGGTAAAAAAGGGATTAAAGCTAACCACGAGGAACCTCGTGCCAGTGATTTCCAGGATCTCTCCCTGTCTCATCGCATCTGGTGGTTGGATGGTGTGGACTGGGATATCGGCGAGGCATTTCGAATCAAATGGGCGACGTATACCTCGCCGGTACTAGTCACCTCTTGTGGGAAGACTCCCAAGCCTTGTTGAGAAGCGCCTCGAACAGGCGTCTGAAGCCTCTTGCGGAAGGAATCGATGTTCGATGTTCGAAGTGAGGCAGTCAGCCGGTACATGCCTTAACCAGTGAGTGGTCCAGTGACCCTCTGGCAGGAATTTCTCACAGCGCTCAGTAATGACAAGAGTTTCCACCTTCCCTGGAAATGTAGCCAAAGGACTGACGTAGCAAAACGACGATCATAGAAATCAAGTCACGTGCGCCCGATGACCAAGCGCCCGAGACGTCCCATCACACTGATGAGGAGACATTCCACGACTTCCTCCGCATAATTCCCATTGCTTTGGGGATCACACTGTGCTGTCGAATTACCCAGAAGTCAGAAACGCTCACACGGACTCGATATCGCGGCGACCGGAAATACCAGCGCTTAATGTACTCCCGCACCACAACCCTACTGAGCAGAAGCTGCCGATACTTCCTGCGGTCTCCGACCCCTCAGAAAGCAGCGTTCTCGATCTCCGCGCGCTCCCTCGCGGCTGTGAACGCAGCAATGGCGGATACGGCCTCTGGCGTTGTTACTCCGGATCTATTGCGAGGTAAATTGGTCGAGCAGCTGCAGGCGGAGCATGTTGAGATTGAGGATTTGTCGGGTGCGTCAAAATTGTTTGGCTTTTTTTTGATTCATTATCTTTGGGTACTTTTACAATCAAACGGACTGTTTCTAACGATGGATTCTACATGTTTAGGAGGCTGCGGGCAGGCGTTTCAGGCGGTCATCGTCTCCCCCCAATTTGAGAAGAAGACTATGCTCGCCCGCCATCGGTTGGTGAACTCCGTTTTGAAGGCAGAGATTGCTGCTATTCATGCTTGGACACCCAAATGTTATACCCCGGAGCAGTGGCAGGCTCAGCAACAGGGCCCTTCCTAGACCCGTACGTTTGAGGGCAGGTCCGCCAGTGCCCTTGAATGCAGTGAGGCGTTAGACGGTTCATTCTTGTACATTGTCTTATTATTTCGGAAATGCATATTGTAAATCATTGGATATCAATCGGTGAGCATCTTGCTGAAGCGTGGATAGTATTCCGTTACCCAAGCACGTTTTCCGCCGCAGAAACTATTAAGTTGTTAGTCGATTCCGAGATAGAGAACGAAGTTCAATACCGTTGACTCCGGTATTATCAGGCTCAACGAAAGCCTCCTTGACCTTGCCGTCTTCAATGAGAAGCGCATAGCGCTTGCTGCGCTGATTCCCGAAGATGGCGGCGCTATCAAACGACACGTCTAACGCCTCTGTGAATTTACCGGTGGGATCACCTAAGAAGCGGATCTGAAAGTTGTCAGCGCCTTTGCACAGCCCAATGTTGCGAGAATTAAAGGGGAGACGGAAGGCTTCTTACTCCGCTCTTTCCATCCGGATCAAGAGAAGTACCCCAGGCTTGGGCCCTGCTCCTTGTTAGGTACATGGTTTCCTCATAGCTCGGGTCGGCAGGATTGCGTACACAAATGGGTCGTTGACAGCGACTACAAAGACCTGGCCGGACTCCTTGAGCTTAGGGTGCTTGATATAACCAGGGACATGGGTACTAGAGCAAGCAGGGCCTATGGTGCGCAGTCAGAGAATCGCGTTCTCCTTTATCTCCCGGAGTGGTCGGGATCAAACTTCAGCGAGTTTGGATCGTACGTACTGAAGGCAGCAGGAACACCAATTATGACTCCCTTGCCCTTGAGTTCCTTGGCCAGGTTCACCCTGTTGCCTGGAGAGTTTTCGACCAGGACGTCAAGGTCTGGGATAGAATCCCCTTTCCGAACGAAGGCCGCTGCAGTGTTGTGGAACAAAGCTCTTTGGCTGAGGGCGCGGGAAACGCTCGTGGTAAGGCGGCGGGGGGCGAACATGGTTATTTCCGGTAATTGTGTGGAAAGACAAGGGAACAGATGGAGTGAACCTTGGAAGGCACCTGGTAGTTGGACTTCGATCTCGGTTATGGTGCCTGAGAGCTGCGTTTTTGATTTCGTCCAATATGACGAGGACCTTGGGGTGACCTGAGTCAGCTCCACAAGCTCAGGCAGGGTCAACTAACGCATGATTTTTATTGGGCCGGGCCAACCCAACTTTGGGCCCGCCCGCCCAGGCGGTCTCGACGTCTTCAAAGGTTCCGTTTTCGTCCATGTCAAAGCAGCGCTTCCTCTAGATAGTGGGATTGATACTCGTTCGTACGAAGTCCCTCCAGAGCGACTCATAGCCGTGAATCGGACAAGACGCGGTGAAACTGGTGCTGTCCAAGACTGAGGAAGTGCGAGAAGAGCGTCCCCAATTGATGACGAGGCCGATGCGAATTGACGAAACTCCATCTTGTCTCATCCTGATTTTTATGTCTCTCTATAGGAATGGCTCTCGCATTCTTTCTTTATTGGACCTGAAGACATTGCACAGGAATGGGCAACAGGCGCTCATACCTATTTCCTTGCTTCTAGTTCGCAGGCGTGAAAGGAGTGGATGATTACCAGCCCACCCAATTGTCCAGCGGCAATTCACGGCTGTTGCTTTGCTTTGTGGAGGAACCCGAGCGCATCTGATGAAGTCATTGTCTGCATTCTTGCAGAGTTGGGGACAGAGAGACAGCACAGATCTGCATGATAGACCAGGACTAGCGTCCACGAACTCTCGGAGATGCCTGTTTGGGTAAGGCAGTTCCAACTCATGACCAGGTCAACTCCTTGATCTTCAGGGTTGTTCTCACTTCAGAACACAGATCAATGACTGCGTTGTTATCTGGTCATCTGGTTGTTAATAAGGGGAAAGACCTAGATTACGACATTCTACTCGGGGGGAGACTCTTTCCAACCAACACGAGAAATTAAGGCTGGATGCGGATCACCGCGTTGAACTTCCAAAGGTTGGGCCCCCCCTCCATCTTCAGCTTGAAGTTCTACTACTGCAGGCGCATGGACAATTGACACTCTTCTTCCCCGCCGAAAATTCAAATTGTGGCATGTTGTATTTCAAAAATTTTCAAAAAGCGTGTGCCATCAGGTGACCAACAGTGGAAACCAGTTTTCCAGAGGTCTCCTCTGTTGCAAGGATGGCGTGGGATTCGAGCTCCTCCCCTTCGGCCGAGGTCTCAAGCGAGGTAACATTAGGACTCTTTCCTCCTTTGATTTCTTGAAATGTCTCAAAAAACGTAGCAAGAGGGGAAATTCGAGTCAGTGCACAGGACAGAAAGTAAGATCAAGATACAAGACAAAAAGGAAAAACTAACGGCTGTGGCTAGTGAGCACAAGAAAAGACCTTTCTATTAATACGCAAGATTATTCAACGCCGTCCAGCGACCCTCAAGCCAGAAGTTGCGCCCGTCCCACCAAGCTTCGACAACCAAACTCCCTCTCCTCCTCTTAAGTTTCTACCCTCTTGCGACCGTCTTGGAGAGTTGTCTCTCTCTTTTTTCTCTTCGCCTTCTTCGCCTTCTCTTCTTTCTTCTCTCAAAAACTCTCCCTACGATACAAACAGAAGTTTCTAATCCTTTCCTTGACCCTTCTCCCACCATTTTTCGACGTTCTGCACTGTGCTGAGGTCTGTCGCTCGCTCGATCGGTCGCGACCCATCTAGCCCATGATGGACGGTGGCCAGACCACCAACAGCACCGCCCCCTCGGGCAACTCCAGCGATTTTGTGAGTGTTCTCGTCCTGATCGTTGTTTCTTTGGGATTTCGGCTTCGTCGGTCGATTTCCTGTGCTACGGGATACTAATGAAATGTATAGGTTCGGAAACTCTACAAGTGAGCTCTCCCCTTTCTTTTCTCTCTCTCGGAAACTTTTACTTCAATATTCTTTTTGGCCTGAATCTTTCCCCTCTTTCCGCCCAACTCTCCGGGCTGGGCCCCGATTTTTACTCTCTTAATTTGGAGCATGATGCCTCGCTTGTTGTTCGAATTATGTTTGACTGACATTGTCACACAAGGATGTTGGAGGACCCATCGTACGCAGAAATTGTGCGATGGGGTGACGAAGGTGATAGCTTTGTGGTCCTGGAGGTAACGGATTTCTGGCTACCGGACTCAACCGTCGCAATCGCCTCCGCTGACTGATTCCAGTGCGAAAAATTTACCAAAACTATTCTTCCGAAGCATTTCAAGCACAGTAACTTCGCTAGTTTCGTACGACAGCTGAACAAGTATGACTTCCACAAAGTACGGCAGAATAATGAAGAGAACGGGCAGTCCCCATATGGACAGAATGTGAGGAAGCCCCTCGCGGTTGGTAGAATCTAAGTTCTGACGGAGATTTGCCCAGGCCTGGGAGTTCAAACACCCGGAGTTCAGAGCGAACAGCAAAGAGTCTCTCGACAACATCCGACGAAAGGCACCTGCTCCACGGAAACCGACACAAGCCCACGATGACTCAGTTCCCACGCAACAGATCGACCTTCTCAACCAGCAGATTGTCGCGCAGCAACAGCAGATCCAACACCTTTCCGATCGCTACGCACAGATGTCGGTTGACCACCAATTGATGCTGCAAGAGGTGATGAGGGTCCAAAAGACAGTTGTGAACCATGAGAATGTCATACATCAACTCGTGAACTACCTAGTTTCGATGGACTCCCGGCAAAAGCGTGACGGCAAATCTGGCCCTTTTCAAGCACAGGCTGGTTCTAATTTGAGCCCCTCGCAAGCCCCGCCGATGGATGATGGAGTCTCTACCCCGTTGCAGCAGGCCTCGAAATTGCTGAGTGACATGAACGCCGAAATACAATTCAATCTTGTCGGCGTCGACTCTATGGGCGAGCCACCTAAGACTGGTGGTGTAGTATCCACGCCGACACTGGAAACAGCGCCCCGCAACCGTGTCGCGCCTCCGCCCACCGCACCAGCGGCCAACCCAGCCCTAGTTTATCCGAAAATGAATGGCGAGATGGAGCCCGTCGTCTACCCGGTCGGCGCAACAAATGGAATTGACCCTATGTACAGCGAGCATGTCAACAACGTCCCCTATACTATACCTCCTAAACAGGAGATGGACGACCGTAGACAGTTTCATGATAATCGGAAAAAGAGTACGAACGTCGACCCTGGTTGGGTGCGCAGCCCCCGGATCCTCCTTGTGGAGGACGATGCAACATGTCGCCAAATTGGCGGAAAATTTCTTTATTCCTTCTCGTGCGAAATAGACACTGCGGTATGCTCTATTCACCCTCAAATTAAGCAGTTGTCATTAACCCTTTCGCAGTTGGATGGACTGGAAGCCGTGAATAAAGTCCAGGACGGTTCCAAGTATGATTTGATTCTAATGGATATTATCATGCCCAACTTGGACGGCGTGTCGGCATGCCATCTCATTCGCCAATTTGATCGGACACCCATTATCGCAATGACATCTAACATTCGAAGCGACGACATCCAACTCTACTTCCAACATGGTAAGCAAATTCCTCCTGACTCCCGACCGCTGATTCACCGCTAATTTTCGACCAGGGATGGATGACGTCCTCCCGAAACCCTTTACTCGAAAAAGTCTCTTGGATATGTTAGAGAAGCACTTAGTCCACCTCAAGGTAGTATCACAAGGAATGGAGCCTCCCCAGCCTGCCACACCTGCTACAATGGCCGGTCAAAGCTCAGCCGCACAATCAGTCGCTGTTAAAGACGATGGCTCGCCCAGCCAGTCCCCTGCGGCCGCCATGAGTGCATGGCAATCTCCAAACCAATTCCAGACTATGGCTGTTCCACCCAACTTACAGCAGGTTCAAGGCCAATATGTCTCGGCTAACCCAGCTGCGACTGCATACACTATGGATCACAACGGCGTCCAGTACCCTGCACCTCCCGCAGTTGCACTAGGTGCTGCAGGGCCCGGTACGGCACGGGCCCAGCCGCGACGACATATCTCTGATATAAGCAACGGAGCAGACAATCCAAATCTTGCAAAGCGACAGCGTATGTATGCGCCGCCGCCTCAAGCAATAGTCGGTTCAATGCAAACGACACGTACTAATTAATGACAATCCTCACCCTTTCACCTCGATCAACAAGCTGTCCCACACCACTCCTCTTATACTCTCCGAAACCACGTGGTAATACAAGACAACTCGAACTGGTGAATTGACTACACTCTTCCTACCCTTATTATGATTACCCGTCATATGACCACTTCTTTCCCTCTCTGCATTCTTTCCTAGGCTTCATCGGAGAATCTGGCCCTCATTTGGTACACTGTGGCGTTTTGGGATTATACCTTTTTGTTTTTTTTTTTTTTTGCATCGATTGTACATGCGTTTATAATATATCGACTGGGACATTAGTGTCGATTGGATTAGGCGGGCTCCTTTTCGATTTCGAGGGGTGATGAGTATTTGACTTTTTCTGGGGCATGGCGATTGACTTTCAGTGTCTGCTATTTAGGGGCGGCTTTTTGTTATTTCTGCACCTGGGCAGACTCCTATCCCTTCCTCTGCTAAATATTCTTGTGGCATCTATATCTTTGGTTATCTTCGTCTCAGTCTTTGCAATCAAGCCTTCCTGGTGTTCGTCTTTTACAGGGCGGATGCAGGCCTCCAAGAATGATGCCACCAGGTACCCTCTCAGCGCCATGCTTTTTTATTTCCTTCAGGCATCGAGGTCATGAAATAAATTAGGCGTCATAAAATATTCCATCTGGACGAAGACGTTTTTCTGTTGTCAGCACGAACGAACTGGCGTTCAGCTGGATCCCAAAGGGCACAACAAACACAAGTTGACCGGCGATCGGCGATCAAACTCCCTTAATCCAAGCCCAATTTTGAATTTCTGAGCTTTCCAAGGTGATGGTGGAGGGTCTAGACCCCCCCTCCTTTCCAGACATCGATCCCCTTGAAGTCGACGAAGGCCCAGGCCTATCAGTCGGATCTGGACCCTTGGAGGCTGGAACGACCACCTTGCTCGCCTGTGGCGGTGCTGCATATTGTCACGTGAGATGCTGCAGCGCAGCTCCTCATGGTGTGCAAACGCAGCAAACACAGAAAATCTGCCGGGCGGTGGATGAAGTGGGATGACTCAGGAACCCGAGAATTTGGGACTGATCGTCTGCTCATTTTCAACGGGCATTCGCACGGAAATGGCGCCAAAAAAAGGCGGATCGAATAAGTCGCGCGGGAGTGCGACTGAGGATGTAGAAGAAACTCTGCAGGCTGTTGTATGCTGCTCCTTCATGCGCGAGACCCTAGAATCTGCTGAACGCTAATCGTTTTGCGTGATTAGGTGCTTGCGGATACATTCGAGACTCGATTCGAGCCCTTTACTCTTGATAAGCCTCGGGTACGCCCTGCGATGGTTCTTAGGACAGTGAACGATCTGTGAACTGACTCCTCAGTGCCTTCTCCCGCTTGCGAATACTCCGTTGATCGAGTATACATTCGAATTCCTTGCCAATGCTGGTGTCGAGGAAGTTTTCCTCTACGGGGGCGCGCATTCAGACCAGCTGGAGGGTTATATTAAGTATGCGCGGTGTCAACAAAGACGTGGAGCGTTAAGTTAAAGGTTGGAAGCTAACAGTTCTCAAGCGGGTCGAAATGGAGAGCCCCTTCTTCACCCTTCAAGCAGTTCACTTTCCTGAAGTCTACATCAACGTCGGTTGGAGATGTCATGCGAGATCTTGACGGTAAACACCTGATTACCGGTGATTTTCTTGTTGTGAGCGGTGACGTGATCAGCAACCTTCCTATCGAAGGCGCATTGGCTAAACATCGTGCCCGCCGGCAAGCCGACAAGAACGCTATTATGACGATGGTTTTGCGGGAAGCAGGGAATAATCATCGCACAAAGGCGTCATCCGTTTCGCCCGTTTTCGTTGTCGACCCGACAAAGGACCGCTGTTTACACTACGAAGAGGTCGATCACCATTCGTCGGAGTCTTCACGCTTGAATATTGATCCTGAGATTATTACCACATTTTCAGAGATTGATATACGGCAAGATTTGATAGACTGCAACATCGATATCTGCACTCCCGACGTCCTGAGCCTATGGTCCGATAGCTTCGACTACCAAACACCACGGAAGCAATTTCTGTACGGCGTCTTGAAGGATTATGAATTGAATGGAAAGACGATACACACGTACATTATTGAAGACCACTATGTCGCGCGAGTGAGAAATTTGAAAGCGTATGATGCTGTTACCAAGGATGTGGTATCTCGGTGGGCGTATCCTCTATGCCCCGATACTAACTTGCTACCTGGCCACAATTACGAGCTCCGGAAAGGAACTTTATACCAAGAACAAGACGTGACGTTGGCTCGTTCCTGCGTCGTCGGCCGGCGAACTGTCATTGGTCAAGGAACTAGCATCGGCGACAAGACAAATATTAAGGACACAGTGCTTGGGAGAAACTGTAAGATTGGGAAGAACGTCACTCTTGATGGAGCTTATATTTGGGACAATGCGGTAATTGGAGACGGATCAAGTGTTCGCCAGGCCATTATCGCTGACGGCGTCGTGTTGGGCAACAATTGCATCGTTGAACCAGGCGCCCTACTATCCTATGGTGTGAGGATTGCGAATTGCGTAACTGTCAGTGAGGGGAGGCGGATAACGAAAGCTACACGGGAGGAAGACGGCGACTCGCACCCGAGCGACCCAAAAATCGTAGGTGGCGGCGGAGAGGGGTATGAATACGTGCCTTATGATGAGGACGCGGAGGAGACAGCCAGCAATGCCTCTTCAGGTCTAAGTACACACCTACCGACCCACTAGCCCATTCTCAATGCGTCGGTGTATCGGGGACTAATATATGTCTGCTCCAGTTTACAATTTGGCGAACCTCTCTCTCTCGACGGAGTCAATCTCTACTCTATCTTCAGAGATATCAGATTATGGAGGGTCTCGCTCCGGGAGCTTCGCGACCTCTACCTCGGACGATGAGGAGCAGGATTCCCACTTCGTCCAAGATGCTGCAGCCAGTGTCTTCGACAGTCTAAGGGATGGGGTCTCATCAGACGTAGTGCAATTAGAGCTAGTCAGTCTTCGAATGACGGCAAACGCTTCCGATCACGAAGTCCGACGAGCAGTCGCCTCGGCTTTCATGAAGCATGCGGCGCAATTAATAGAAGGGGGCCAGGGCGCGGGTGATGTTGTTAGGGATATGTTTGGGAAATACCATGAGATCATCGAGCGGGCATTATTCGACCGGGACAGCGCTACGAAGTCAGATCAGGTCGACTTCCTGCTCTTGCTTCAACAAGATCTCACACACCGTAACCGAGGCGAGACCGTCCTCTTGTTCGCGGCAAAAGAGCTGTACGAACTGGAAGTGGTCGAGGAAGAAGCCTATGAGCAATGGTGGGCAGACGAGCGATCCAGCAACGGCGAAGAAATGCGAAAGGTGCGGAGCCAAACACAGCATTTCATCGACTGGCTTGCGAATGCAGAGGAGGAAAGCAGCGAAGAAGAGGAGAGTGACGAGGAGTGATCCCGAAGGAGGTTTGTAGTCATCTTCAGATAGAATACCTCACAAATAACACCTTCTGGTCCGATGCTCCTGCTCACTGGAACCTGGTGTGGGAGGGTGAGATAGGTGCCTTGTTGCCTGGAAGGAGTCTTCTTGGCGCGCTTCGCCCTCGATTCTTCGAGCTGATGATGGCAGATGGAGAAGAGGGAGGCCCTCACTGTCTGGAACCAAACCATCAAAATGACCCCACCCTGACTCCTGTTGATCACAGCAGAAAGTCAAGCACACATCTCTTTTTCCCCACATTTCCTCGTGACGACTTAGTCACACACCCAGGCTTCAGCTGGCGCCTGTGACACTGCCTTCGATTTGCATCCCTCTGAGCCACCGAAAAGGGACTCTCGAAGCCAACGAGCGGCGCACAGCTGAAAGCTTGGTCCCTTTTCTGTCTGCCTTTCTCTCTCACCCCCAGGCATCCCTCCACTCTGCTAGGCTGCCACTACCACTCTTGGGAGGCTGTGACGTGTGTTGGATCGGAGAAAAAAAAGGGCCAGGTCTCGACGGAATCATCGAGACTGAGCTTTTTTCCTCCATTCTCAACGCATCCCGGCTTACCACGGCCCTTCCACTCCTTCAAGACGCCTCCCACAACGAGGAAACGAAAGGCGGCCCTGGCGGCGATCGCAGAACCAGAGTGTAATCCTCCCGCCACCCAGTCCTCTGCTTGCCGCCGTTCACGCGCCGCCACTGAAAGCAAACCCGCTCACAAAAGGCAAAAGAATTCTCAATATCCAGATTCTGGTGTAGATTCCGCTTCGGACGACCCCAAGGAAATTCCGATCAACGCCACCGCAGAGAAGGTGCCCAACCTGGTCACCCCGGCGTCTACTACCATGGAGTCGGATGATGATTTTATGAGCGTCGCGTCCAGTCCCGATGATTTTATGGGCACTCAGGGGAGTGATGACGAGAGTCTAGGAGATGGTTAGTGGATACGTCTCCCCGCACACGCTTGCGAGTGGCTCACTGACTCACGATTTCTGCTACTGCGTAGATTTCGGAGATGATTTTGATGGTGGTTTCTCGAAAGACAAGGATATCGTCACAACCGCGCGAAAACCCTATGAAGTCGACTTCAAAGTGCTCGGTCCGGTGGATATTGAACGCGAACAGAATCTACAGATTAACGAAGTCTCATCGATACTGGGTCTGCCACCAGAGTCGTCCGCAATCCTTTTACGATTTGGCCGGTGGAATCGGGAGAAGCTGATAGAGTCATATATGGATCACCCGGAACATACCCTTGAGGACGCTGGGCTTGGGACCAACTTCGAATCAACACCGAAGGCGGAGGTGATTCCGGGCTTCATGTGTGAGATCTGCTGCGAAGATGGGGATGATCTTGAGACGTATGCTATGCGCTGTGGTCATCGCTTCTGTGTCGACTGTTATCGACATTATCTTGCACAGAAGATTCGGGAGGAGGGAGAAGCTGCTAGAATACAGTGTCCGGGTAATGGCTGCAATATGATTGTCGATTCAAAGTCGTTGGGTTTGCTTGTTACGGATGATCTCAAAGACAGGTAACAGCCTTGCCCCCCTACAGCGCCGCCCAACTGAATGCAGCCTGACCCATCTTGCAGATATCGAGCACTTCTGACGAGGACCTATGTTGATGACAAGGAGAACCTTAAGTGGTGCCCAGCTCCCAATTGCGAGTACGCGGTGGACTGCCCTATCAAACAACGCGAATTAAACCGTATTGTACCCACTGTACAGTGTGACTGCAAGCATTACTTCTGCTTCGGTTGTTCGCTGAACGATCATCAGCCTGCTCCTTGCCAATTAGTCAAAATGTGGCTGAAGAAGTGCGAAGATGATTCCGAGACGGCCAATTGGATTTCAGCGAATACCAAGGAGTGCCCCAAATGTCACTCCACGATCGAAAAGAACGGCGGTTGTAACCATATGACTTGTCGCAAATGCAAGCACGAGTTCTGCTGGATGTGCATGGGCCTGTGGTCGGAGCACGGCACAAGTTGGTATAACTGCAATCGGTTTGAGGAGAAGTCAGGGTCCGATGCGCGGAGTGCACAGGCTCGTTCTCGGGCGTCGTTGGAACGTTACTTACACTACTACAATCGATACGCCAACCACGAGCAATCCGCTAAGCTGGACAAGGATCTGTATCTCAAGACAGAAAAGAAGATGACGAGTCTACAGTCCCAATCCGGTCTCTCCTGGATCGAGGTGCAATTCCTTGATACGGCATCGCAGGCGCTGCAACAATGCCGGCAAACACTGAAATGGACATACGCATTTGCCTACTATTTAGCTCGGAACAACCTGACGGAGATCTTCGAGGATAACCAGAAGGATTTGGAGATGGCGGTGGAGAGTCTCAGCGAGATGTTTGAGAAACCCGTGTCTGAACTGGCGAATCTCAAGGTCGACATCTTGGATAAGACCGCATACTGCAATAAGCGGCGGGTGATCCTCCTGAGCGACACTGCCGAGAACCTGAAAAGCCGTAAGCATCCGGACGTCGCCTTTTGGATTTGTTCTCACTTACCAACTCTTCTAGGGGAATGGAGTTTCAACGTTGAATGGTAGACCTAGAGTTGCATAGATCTAGCGAGCATCTTTGTCTGCGGTTGGAAGGGGTGAGCGGTTTAGGGAGTTATGTATTCGCTGGTTCGGGCTGGCGGATGCAACTGGATGGGAGAGACTTAACAACCAATTTCACGACGTATATGACCACATCACAGCGAGATCTGGATTATATTTCATCGCAAGGCGTTCTTCCTTGGCCGCGAGATTTACCTAGGTACAGTAAGGGGGAGAGTGCATCCACGTTTATTTTCGCCTGTATCAATAGTCGGCCGCCCAGCGATGAGGAGGACTTATTCAACAATATCTACATTATTTCCAGCTGAGCATAGAAAGATTGAGCATGAGACTTTGTGCATTTTGGTCTGTGTTGAGGTCGACCGGTGAGACTTGAGAAACTGGTTGCCTGTTCGGTGGCCTCTTCTTGCGCTTGGCCTTAGCAGGCGTCTATTTATTTCCCATCAGATAAGGCAGAATTCTATGGGTAAAGAGTCTCCTCCGAACAGAGGTGGGCAGCTCCGCGGGGAGAAGGAAAGTCGATTCCTCCGCGGTTCGGCGGTTCGGCAAGACCCTGGCAGGTGAAAGCTTTGCCGCGATGGTGATTATTATTATTGCTAGACAGGTTAAGTTGAAGGGATGGATGCTGTGCAGACATCGGATCGGCCGGTCGGACACACGAGCTGAATTGGCTCGACAGGCCCAAGAGCGTTGGTGCGTCAGTGCCATCTCCGTCATCGGACTGAAACCTCGGTGATAGTCAACATTTTCAGATTTTGATGACAAGCAGATTTCTCAGGATTCCAGGAACAAGCGGAGAGTTAGTTACGACCCGCCCAACGGGAGAACTGGATTGCAATCCCCTTAATCAAACAGTAGTCACTGATTGAATAATGAGTAACTAAGACGAAGGGTGGTGTTGTGTTGGCTTCGGCAATCTGATAAAGATCTGATAGCGACAACTCATTTCCCAGGTTCAGGATCTCCTGGCATCTGGAGAAGAAATTCTTAATTAAGCGTCGGTGAGAGTTAACCTATTCCAAGAAGAGCCATCATCCTTCCGGACCAGTGGATAGATAGACCTCTTCTCGGCCTTTTGGTTCTGCTGCTGTCCTCCGACCAAGACTGCCAAACTCGGGAATAAGAACAGCTTCCCAACCCTTCAAAAAATTATCGCCTGCTGCTCCTCTCCTCCTCACCGTCTCCCCCCTCTCTTTTCGCTTCTCCTTCTCGGATGCTCTCCTCACATCGTCCCTCTTGACGTCCGCCTTGCTTTGACCTCCAGACTTCTCTCACCGTCCTCGGTCAAATTCGGCCTCTCAACTCGCAGATTCCGTTTTTCTGGCATATCCAAAGACCACAAGCTCGCTCACCACCACGCCTGCCTCGCCTTCGCGCCTCCCTTTCCCGCCTCGAACAACCTTCTCCTCTCTCCTCTCCTCTCCTCTCCTCTTGCGGCTACGGCTGCCAGAGCTTTTTCGGCTCGATGGCGGTATCCGAACAACAGGTTCCTGGGCAAGAATATGAGTATGTTTTGCGGACTCTCTTTATCGCCTCTGCGTTTCTGTCCATTCTGCGGGGAGTACTACCGAGAAACCTGAGATGTATAACTGGATTACTACGCATTTACGTTCTTGAACTGTGTCCGCTCAGTTTACGGCGTCTCTCTGTGGGAAAAAAAAAAACTCCTGGTCGGTCTGGGCTAACTGTTCGTGTTGATAGTTACGAAGCCCTCCCCTCAAACTATGGTCTCGGTCGAAATATGCTGGCGGGCGCTTTCGCCGGTATCGCGGTGCGTTGCCACTACGTTGGAATTATATGAGATACAAGGGCGGGATTACTGATGTATGGTTTAGGAGCACGCGGTTATGTACCCGGTGGATCTACTCAAGGTATGCCAATTGACTCTCTCTGGCGAGTATGCGTTTCTTGTGGCACTAACCACTGTGTTCGGCTTCGATAGACCCGTATGCAGGTTTTGCATCCTACGACCGGAGGGCTCTACACAGGGTTGACACATGCGGTCTCTACAATCTACCGCATTGAGGGGTGGCGGACACTGTGGAAGGGAGTGTCGAGTGTGATTGTTGGTGCTGGTAAGCAATTCCAACGCCACGCGCAAGTTACTTGGCGCATCCTTTGAGCTGACCTTGCCCTTTTCTCTTAGGCCCCGCACATGCGGTGTATTTCGGGACATACGAGGTGGTGAAAGACCTAGCTGGTGGGAATGTAGATGATGGACACCATCCATTGGCGGCAGGTGAGTTTCGGGTTTGGAGTTCGGGTCGGGTACAGAAGCTCACAACCTCAAGCCACGAGCGGCGCGGCGGCAACCATTGCTAGTGATGCCTTGATGAATCCCTTCGATGGTGAGTTTCTCAACGAAATCTAATATGTCGACTCTTGAAAGGCTTTCTCTAACCCGAGCAGTGATCAAACAACGAATGCAGGTCCATGGCTCTGTACACAAGACTATCTTTCAATGCGCAAAGTCCGTCTACAGGGCGGAAGGCCTTCAAGCGTTCTACGTCTCCTATCCCACCACCCTTTGCATGACTGTGCCTTTCACCGCAACCCAATTTGTCGCCTATGAGTCCATTTCCAAAGTTATGAATCCCAGTCAGGATTATGACCCGTTTACGCATTGCATCGCTGGAGGTCTGGCCGGTGCGGTTGCCGCCGGTATCACGACACCACTTGACGTGGTCAAGACCCTGCTGCAGACCCGCGGCCTCGCCCAGAATGAAGAAATTCGCTCGGTGAGGGGCCTGTTCGGCGCAGCGTCCGTCATTAAGCGCCAGTTCGGCTGGAAGGGTTTCCTGCGAGGCGCGCGTCCCCGCATTATCTCGACGATGCCCAGCACTGCTATTTGCTGGACCTCGTACGAAATGGCCAAGGCTTATTTCAAGCGCCGGGTGGAGAACTAGGGTTCTCTGCAGCTCCATCGTGGGTTTTCTGATCAAACGGGCACTTAACTCTCGCCTGCAGGGAAAATACACTTTGGACAAAACTTCGAATCCTGAACGATACGAGGCTCCAGAGTTGCTGTGAGAAGTGACACGACAGGATCCCTTCAGCGCTGGATTTCCATTCCCACCATGTGTATACTTGATGCTACTTTCGAACGGAACATTGCGAGCTACTGATACGCTTATTGTGGCATTCTGATCGGCTGCGACTCCCATATGCGCTTGACGAAACGGCATATTTCTTTCTCGTTCTCGTTTCCTTTGGTCTTGGATCGGAGCTAACCCTAGCTCGATTTATCCCGTATCGTTCTGGCGTTGGGACACGGAGAGGCAATTCTTCGGGAAAAATTCTTTTCTCTTCTCATTTCATATATTCGTATTTGTTTGCGCATTTGTGTGCCTTTTTGGATCGAGAATCATGTACTGATAGACATATGAGACGGTGGTGGCTGGTCACCCGGATGGTCAGGCCGCATGGACGGACGATGATATCCAATAATATCCTATACAGACAGGAAGGAATACGAGTGTTTCCTTCGACCATCCTCTTCTCTCCCTCCCAACAGTAGTTTCCTGCAATGCTTGTGCCGGGGAAAGCTGTGCTGCTTAATCAGCCACAGTTGAACGACGACGTCACGAGGGGAAAAAGGCGCCGAGAGGTTGATTGAATGGTTCTGGTTCTGGGTCTGGTTTCGTCCAAGTCT
Organism: Aspergillus lucknowensis; assembly: GCF_044049455.1. Lineage (NCBI taxonomy): Eukaryota > Fungi > Ascomycota > Eurotiomycetes > Eurotiales > Aspergillaceae > Aspergillus > Aspergillus lucknowensis. The sequence continues at coordinate 239,008 of NW_027263575.1, read as the reverse complement.
GGGTCCTCCATCCAGTTTCTCTCTTCGCCTCTTCCCGTCAACTCCTTATCTAACCCCCTCAATTCCTCCAGTGAACCCCTGTTTCTCTACGTATGGCGGTGTTGCTGACTGGCCCTGTATTTGTCCGCTCGCCGTAAACCCGCCCACCCGGTCTCTAGATGATGCGCTCCAGGCCTATGTCGTCGCTACAGAAGACCTATGACGACTGTTACTTGATGTGCTCGACGGCGGTCTACTTCGAGGGCCAAGTTCGTCCCCTAATACCGTCCGCTCATTGCTGCTTCACTAACTCAATGCCTTCCTACGATTTGCAGAACAATGAAGAAGAAGCCTTAAGGTCTTGGCGCTCCGCCCTCGAAACCATCTACTATCACAACGCCTACCGACTTCCCACAAGCTACACCCCGAGTACCGAAACGGAGCGTGCCTTGCAAGATTCCATCCGCCAACTGGAACTCCAATGCCGCGAGCGAGTCGATCTCCTCGACGCCCTCCGCGCGAGCAGGAAGGACTCATCGTCTTCCGCGAAGAAGTCCACGCCTCGATCTCGAAATAACTTCAACGCCACTCCCGGGTACATCGCCGATGGCACGGTTCCGGCCGTCGGATACACTGATCTCTCCAAGCCGCCTGCGATACCAGCTCGTTCGCCCCTACCTGGCTCTACCACCTCCGCACCCGATTCCCAGTTCCCACCTGTTCGCCCTGCACCCGTGCGCTCGGGGTCACACATAGATACAAAACCCACCTCTCGCACCCCGAGCCCCGATCGGCGGAAGATGACTAGTATGCCCTCTACCTTGCGCGATGGGTCCCTGAAGAAAAAGAAGAAGGAAACGTCACGTAAAGGAGATCTAAGGCCGGTTGCCGCTTCTCAGGCGGCGGGACTCGCCTGGGGATGTATATCCCGCCCGCCTTCCTTCGATAAACCAGTTAGTGATGCCGCCGTTGCATCCTCACGCCATAGCCTTTCGAATGATCCAAGTCTTCGGAGAGAAAATGGGTCCTCTCGGGCCGATGGCTCTCGGTCACAGAGTCTCTATCCCACCTCATCAGCCAGCGATGCCGCTCCAGCATCCTCTCGTCCAAGCCTCCTAAATAATAGAAGCTCCGACTTGTACCGGACCAGGCTTCCTCGCACCCATTCTGCGGATGATCAGGTTCCCAAGAGGACTGTCGCAAAGGTGGATTCATCATCAACTCCAGGAACCCCAGCATCTAAACACCGTACTATTGCCGATTCCTGGCCGCAGCCAGAGAGTCGATCGCGACATTATCCATCTAAACCGGAGTCACGGGAACCACCTCGTTCGAGCGCCTTTCCAAGACCAACGGTCAAACCCAAGCCAGTCACTCTAAGATCGTCGCAACCGCAGTCCTCAGCTGTGATGGGACGGCCGGAAGAGCCTTCAAAAAGAACGTCAATATCGCGAGCTCCTGCAGGGGTCAGAGGAAATACAGATTTGGTTCCTGGTGTTGATAGCATGGCCATTACGACCCCGAGCTCCGCTCGAAGAAAACCGGTTTCCAGTTCTAAACGCCCGGTGACACCGCCATCAAGCGACCCAGATTCGCTGGACCGCAAGCCAAATTATGTAGATGATGATGAAGTGGAAGAGTGTGACGGGCACGGCATCGAGGATACCTCAATCACGAATATCCTGAAGAAACTGCCAAGAGGCATTGATGCGAATGCAGCTCAGCAAGTCCTGAACGATATTGTTGTTCGCGGTGATGAGGTTCATTGGGATGACATTGCCGGCTTAGAATCGGCCAAGAAGGCGCTGAAAGAAGCAGTCGTTTATCCGTTCCTCCGCCCAGACCTTTTCTCCGGACTACGAGAGCCAGCCAGGGGCATGCTGCTCTTCGGACCTCCCGGGACCGGCAAGACCATGCTAGCTAGAGCCGTTGCGACCGAGTCTAAATCGACATTCTTTTCCGTGTCCGCCTCAACATTGACATCAAAATGGCACGGTGAAAGTGAGAAGCTTGTACGAGCTCTTTTCGGCTTAGCGAAATCACTGGCTCCATCTATCATTTTTGTCGACGAAATTGATTCTTTACTCTCAGCGCGGTCATCAGGCACCGAGCACGAAGCCTCTCGCCGATCCAAAACCGAATTCCTCATCCAATGGTCCGACTTGCAACGCGCTGCAGCCGGACGCGAGCAACCAGGGAAGTCTGGTGATGCTAGCCGTGTCCTTGTCCTAGCTGCGACGAATATGCCATGGGACATTGATGAAGCTGCGCGCCGCCGCTTCGTTCGTCGTCAATATATCCCTTTACCGGAGCACCATGTCCGCGAACAGCAATTGCGCACGCTTCTGAGCCACCAAGTGCATGACCTAGATGATGAGGATATCGAAGTCCTTGTTCAGGTCACAGATGGTAAGGTGTCCACCCTGTTCCCCCACTCGGCTCATGGACACAATACTAATAGAACCTACAGGCTTCTCAGGCTCCGACATTACGGCCCTAGCCAAAGACGCCGCTATGGGGCCCCTCCGCAACCTCGGTGAAGCCCTCCTGCACACCCCAATGGACCAAATTCGGCCCATCTGCTTTGCAGACTTCGAGGCAAGCCTTCTTTCTATCCGACCTAGTGTCAGTAAAGAAGGGTTACGAGCGTACGAAGACTGGGCTGGGCAGTTCGGTGAGCGCGGTGGCTAGGTTTCGACATATTCCAGTGTACCACGGTTTCCATATCTTCTTTTCGTCAGTTTCCCTGTCCGCGGATTAAGGGAGATGTTCTCGTCTATTCAGCGTCCTCGAGACTTGGCTTTCGACATTTGCTTTCTAGCATAGGCGGTTGTGGGTCGACGTGGTCTGGACATTCTACCTCTGTATTTCTCTCTCTGAGGAGGAAGGCGAACCGTTGCATTACTGGATACAGACCTGGATAAGTACATGGTAACTGAACTTCTGGATGGGCACCTCATCATGGGCCGGAATAAGATATAGTCACAGTAACTTCATCCTGAATATCCTCGTACTACGAATGTGAGTCGAGAAAAGGCGCAGCAAGTATTCCAATCCCAAAACCTACTTTTTGGAGCAACTGTCTATCGATAACCGCGAATCTTATGAGGACTGAGCCCCAAGTCTCAGGAACCGAGCGGGACACCCAGGGCCGAGATCGCTCCTTCCTTTTTTACCCTTCCCTTTGTCCGGGGTCGCGTCCGGAGAGCGAGATCTCCTTTCCAGTTTCCCCTTCCCAGGTACCAGGAAGGTGAGATCGATAGTGTCCATGGCAAGTAAGTTAGGATAAAAGGAAGGAACATACAAACACCAAGTATGTTGCTACTCCTAGGTATATAGCACACTTCCAGACTCAGGGTTGGATGGATATCTACGAAGATTGGGAAAGGCAGGCACGCCCCGCCCCACAGGCCCGCCACGGCACGTACCATCAATCTCCCCGCCACATGTACCTGGGCACGTACGTGATAATTTCATTTATAGTCGGAGCTCGTTGGCAAGGTGAGAGGACGCACCGTTTTGGGGGCCAGGCACTTTATTGTAATTTTGGACAGGAGGAAAACTACCAAGTATATCATATCTAGGATAGGCATTGTGTCATGAAAGAATGATTAGTATGTCCCGATGAATTTTCGAGGTATCATGTGCTTATAGGCTGAACTGAGCGTGGAACGGGCTCTGGAGGGCAAGACATAACAGAAGACAGACGCGTGATTGCTGATTGAGATTTCAAGGAAGGTGGCGTACTTCTTGGAAAGGAAGAAAGAGAGAGCAAGAGACGCTAGCGAACCTGAGATACTAGAACTGGGTATGTAGGCAGTATGGAGGGAAGTGGGATACCTGGAGATGAATCAGAATGCCTTGTTTCCTAAGTTTCTCTGAAAGATGCACAAGTAATTTAGGAACAAAGTAAGATATGCCCAACCAGCATCATGGTGATAGATAGAAACACACAATGAAAAAGTATTGAACGAGGGAGACTGGATAGAACTAAGTAAAATGGAGCTAGGTATCAGGGCACTGTATAGTGGGACGTGAGAAAGAAATGAAGCGGAAAGGAAGGAACTAAAAAGAGGCAGTAGACATGGATATAACGACCAGTCAACCCTACAAGTCTATCAGGCTACCGCCCTGCTGCGGTTGCTGGTACGACTGCTGCCCTCCCCAGGGGTTATTCGGCTGCTGAACATAGCCCGTCTGTTGCGGTACGAATTGCTGCTGCGGCTGACCGAAGAACGGGTTGTTTCCGGTTCTCGCGGCCCTTAACCGCTCTAAGCCTTGACCGGCGGAGTTAACGAATGTGCCAGGTGCAGTGTGTTGCGCGGGAATACGCAGATCACCGGTGTTTCCGAAAGTATCCTGTCCTTCTCCAGTTGCCAAGAGCGCATTGAGACGCGCAGCGTGAGGGTCCAGCTGGGTGTTGGTCTTGGGTGGAGCCAAAGACTGTGCCTGCTGGGGCGTCTGGGGTGCCTGATAGTTGGTGATGGGATTCACTGGAGAGGAAAACTGATTTGAAAATTGATTCGTTGCTTTGTCTTCCGCCAAAGTGTTCAGAGATGGACCTCCCGATGTTGCGGGCCGAGGAGACTGGAACTGCTGTGTTCGGGCAGCGAATGGATTGTTGGAGCCGGTAGAAAGGGGTTTTAAAGTATCCTGTTGATTGCTCGCCCATGGGTTGTTGGTTCCCGCTTGTAGCATATTTTCCTGCTGCGGCAGTTGCTGTTGAGAGAAAGCATCGGTTCCGTAAGGATTGTTTGTGCTGAAGCCTGTGTGTTGCGGCTGAAGCGCTGCCTGAGGCTGCAAGAAGTTATTCTGAGCATAAGGGTTGGTGCTGTAGCCGGTGGGTTGTTGCTGGAAGCCATTGGAGTATCCGTTTGGCACCCCAGTCAGCTGTCCTTGGAATCCGGTCGGGCTTGCGTATTGATTGTTAAGATATCCCGTAGTGAGTGGCTGCTGCGGGTTTATCGGGTTGCCGAACCAGTCAACAGCACTCTGCTGCTGGTATCCTTGGTTGTAACCGGTTGGCTGGGGTTGGGTAGGCGTGCTATCGTCCAATAACAGAGACTGGGCATTGCTCTCTTCCAACTCTCGCCGGCGAAGTTCTTCCTCCTCCTTACTCAGCTTGATGGCTTTAGCCAAATCTTCGTCGTCCTCCTCGCCCCCATTGGTCTGCTGCCGGGCCCGTCGTCTGCGCTCCTCCTCCGCTTCGTGCTTGCTAGCCTCAATCGCCAACCGGTACTCTGCGTCCTCTTCATCAGCGCCATGGCGTCGTCGATCTCTCCGCTCTGCTCTGCGTGGTGGAACCCCATTTCCATGGCCGTGATGATCATCGAGACCGCTCACTCGAGACTTCCAAAGCTTGCGATCAGATCGCTCACTGCGCAGTCGGTCTTCATCCAAGATGAGAGCGGTAAGTTCTTTCGCAGCAACACGGACTGGAGAAAATTTGTGGATTAGCCGGGGTCCCCACAAAGCAGATATATCCGTCACCGACTCACCATCTTGACCGACGTCTCTGCTATCTTCATCGATGTACTGAAATTCGCGCAAAGTTTTAATAATGTATACGTTCTTCCGCGCCCATGTGACGACAAGTTCAGATCCCTCGTGAAGACAGTAGTCAAGAACCTTCAATGACTTGAGGACGTGACGCCAATTCTTGCCCTTGTCATTCAGCCGCTTGTCTATCATGTCCATAATCTCGTAGAAGTCTGTCGGGCTGTGACGGGTTCAGATTTGAGTCTCCTGTTACATTCATAGTACCGAGTACTTACCTGCCAAATGTCAGAGAAGCAATCTCCGCCATTTCAGTCCCAGTGGGACCCCAATGGTCGTTACTCGTCGCTACAGGAAGTTGCGGATGTTAGCGATCGACCCAATGCCTGACCAGACATGATAGCCGGATGGGCAGGGAAATACCATTTCGGACTTTCACCTGAACTGCAGAGTAACCTTTGGTGACATTTTTCACGCTGCGCACGACTTTCGACATGGCGACGGTGTGGTGTGGAACGAGGGGGAGGGGGAGGAGAGAGTGTGATCGCGGAAACGGGGGGCTGGAATCCGCGGACGGTGGTGACGACGCTTGTTGGAATGGGCGTCGAAGGCGAGTTTAGCCGGGGGGAGGGAGGGGGAAGGTAAATCGAATTCGGCTCAGAATGGTGTGGCGATTGGAGTATAACCAATCCGTCTCCCTTTGTGGAGGGCAGGAGTGTTGGGTGGTGAATGAGAGATGTGAGACGGCGGGTGCTCTTGTCAGTACTAGTCAGTCGGGTTCTTGCTCGTCCACCACGGCGGCAGTCGCGTATGTAAGCCGGGTTCGGACTGGACCGGTGTTGTCTCGCTCAGGGAACAAGGAGAATACAGACAGAAAGGAGGGGTATTGTGGAAGGGGCCGAGCGACTTCGCTGAACCTGATAGTCCAGGAGGAGGGGAGAACCACAGAGGCGAGGCGAGAAGACCCTTGGATGATCAGCGATGGATTCTGGATAGAGACGGAGCGTTGCTGTTGGTGTGGCGCAAGGCTGACGACGCAACTCTAGCCCGCTCAGACAAAAGACGACCAAATTCAGACGAGGCGTGGGATGCTTTTCTGAGCCAAAGAGAGATGGGGAAAATACGACAGAGAGAAACCCAAGTCCACCAAAGGCCATGGGTGAAGAATCGGCAGGAGAGGCGATTCAACCATCACCACCCACCCAAGAATGTTAATGCCTAACCACTGACCCTCTTTCTTGCCATTACCTCACCGAGTCGTGAGTTCCAACTCCGATAAATTTCTTTAAGTATGTATCAGATTGACTGTAGGCTGGTGTTTTTGTGTCCTCTTGTCTTGTCATCGACTTTGTGCTGCTGTGGCGGTGCATCTGCCATGCTGTCCGATGACGTCTTTCTCGAAGCTATCCAGAACCCCCAACTTTGTCCCTGACCACAATAATTGCGTACACGAATCTGATGGATCTCGTCATTCACATCCAATTTCTTAGCCCGAAATAATAGCAAAACCCGTTGCTTAGTGTTCTCCCTCCATGCTTCGATACTTTGCCTCCGCTCCCTTGATACAGGCAATGTTCGCACCCAGCTTGTTCAACGTCTCCACATACTCATCGTACGGATCTGAATCAAAAACAATGCCACCCCCGGCCTGGAGATACGCCACCCCGTCTTTCACGAGCATCGTCCGCAGCGCGATACAAGTGTCCATCGCACCCGGGAGCTCCCCGGACCCGTCGGCCGTGGCGATATTGAATCCAAAATAGCCGACAGCCCCTGCGTACACTCCTCGCTTCTCGCCCTCCAATTCTGCAATTAATTGCATAGCTCGCACTTTCGGCGCACCTGAGACCGTACCGGCAGGGAAGATGGACCGGAACGCGTCAAACCGAGTCTTCTCCGGCCGTAAGACACCGGACACCTGTGAGACCAGGTGCTGAACGTGGGAGAACTTCTCGACGACCATCAAGCGGTCAACTTGAGTGGTCATTGGGTCACATACGCGGTTCACGTCGTTGCGTGCTAAATCCACCAACATGACATGCTCTGCACGATCCTTCAAGCTCCCCCGGAGCTCTTCGGCAAGCTGTTCATCTTCTTCGGGAGACTTTCCACGCTTCACAGTCCCGGCGATAGGGTGAGTTATGATACGGCCCTTTTCTTCTTTGGCGAGGAGTTCGGGACTAGCTCCGACTAGCTGAAAGTCCTCACAATCGATATAGAAGAGATAAGGCGAAGGGTTGACAGTGCGAAGGTGACGGAATAAGTTGAACGGATGAAGCGAAGTCGGTCGAGAAAGCCGTTGTGAGGGTACGGTCTGGAATATGTCGCCCTTGGCAATGTGCTCCTTCAACCTCACGACATGTCGTTCATAACCTTCCTGTCCGATATTAGATGTATACTCTTGGTTTGGAATAATCGGTCCTTGCGGAGGTAGAGGGATATCCGGTCGCAGAAGAGTGTCGATGATGCGCTGGATGGCTGTCTGCCCTTGTTTGTAATTGTTATCAAGTTCCGCGCCCGTGCCGTGGATGGGAATGTAGGTAACGACTTTGACAACCTGAAAGAAGTGATCAAAGGCGACGATAGTGTTAAATAACATAAAAAGTGATTCCGGGATACCAAGCACATCCTTGAGCGGCCGCGCAGTCTTGGGTTCGAAGTATTTGACGCAGTCGTAGCCCACATAGCCAATCGCGCCACCAGTGAGCGGAGGGAGTGTCAACCCCGGCACTGTCGCTACCCGGAAGTTCGAGAGCTTGTTTTCCAAAATCGGAAGAGGGTCGGTCTCGGGGCCATGTCCAGGGCCGGTCTTGATAATTGTATGAGGCTCTAGATTGTGTTGAAAACAGCACAGTCAGATCTAGAGTACATCAACGCAGTGTACTTTGTGGCATACCGGCACCGACAAAACTATATCTCCCAATCGTCTCCGTCGTAGCGGCGCTCTCGTACAAGAATGATAATTTTGATCTGTTGCATGGGTTGCTTAATCAGTACCCCTCCTGTGAACCAAAGCGCTATCACGGGCGGCGACTCACTTTTCAGCAAGCTTCAGGTATGCGAGGGTGGGCGTCAAGAGGTCCGCTGGAATGGACGTAGTGAGAGGGAGGAGATTGGGAGGGAATTTTGAGTTCTTTGACTGATTGATCACCTCCCTGGCAGTCTCGACAGAAGGTACGATAGCGATCTGGGCCATGGAGCAGCATTAGGACAGATTTCTTCCACAGAGTGATTCATCCCGTGACTGAGGTTGAACACGAGGAGAAATCGGCAAGCTCTTGAGGTAGACTCACAGGCGGCGCCATCCTCCTGGGCTAGACTGGCAATGAAGCCTGGCAAACAAGCTCTTCTGGTGCGGGGAATTTGGAAGGACGAAAGTTGGCCGAGAAATGGCAGAGGGTTGGACAATCGGGGGAATTGACCGACGACAAGGCAGATTGCAGAACTAGAAATTTGAGACCGTTCGCAACCAATTCAATTGCGTTTAAACATGCAAAAGGAGGGTGGAAAGTAGGGTTGCGAGAGAGGCAAACGTTGACTCATGATTAAGAGGAATCGGCGAGTTAACTAATTTACCTCACTGTGCACAGTATATTCGCCAGAATGACTCGCCCCCACTGACCGCTTGGAGTGATATCCCCCATATCCCCAGATGGACAACCCCGAAGATGGATTGGAACCGCGATTGTCTACGTTCTCACACCCCGAGAGTCCTTGATCATGTCTGTCCATTCGGGATGCCAAATTCAGGTCAAGCGTTCCAAGGGGCAGGAGCGACTTTGCCCTCCAAGCCGTGCTTGATGGCCTCGTGATCGCCATCTTTCTTCCCCTCCACCTCAGGATAATTTGCAGGTCTGCTCGGTACTTTAACTAACTCATTATAATATTCTTCCTCGTGTAATATGTACGGGCCCGAAAGATACGAGGACTGAGTGAAGCTCTTGACTAACCGAGGAAAACAGCACTACCAACTTACAGCGATGGAGAACCTCTCTGGTTTAGAGCAGCGCCGCGAAGATCCAGGCGTCCCATCATCCCCATCGGATCCTCCGTGGCTCGTCAACTGGAAAAAGGTCGCTCCCCAAGGAGTGAAAGGCTGGCCAAAGTTTGCTCAGATTGAGGGCGCTCAGGATCGTGCGCACCTCCTTCAAGACCGTCTGATTCGACTCATGCAACTAGCAACTTTCAATGCCAACAGTTCACAACCTCGAACTTTCGATGCAAACGCTATCCAGCGATGCATAGACATGCTGCAAGACATTTTTGTACCTCAGGATGACTCAGGGGGCCCTCTACCTCTGTCCCCTCTTAGTCGATTCGAAACAATAGGTGAGAGTTCCCGGGCGAATAAACCCTTTAATCCTCCAGATTCTGAAGAGCGCGGACGGAAAACGGCCCGTACTATTACCTCACGAACCTATGGCGATCATGCCCTTGCTGTGGTTCTGGCCGCGAGGGAGGGATCGCAGCTGCTTCCGTCCCAGCTAAGGCAAGAAGAGCCGCTGCGGACTACTTCTCCTGGAACGAGAGGAAGAGCTTCGCGGAAGATCGCGAAAGTCGATAGAAAATTGAAAATGGCCGAACTCGATGAAGGTTTAAAGGCAATCAACGCTGGCCTTATGAAGTACGGCAACGAGACTCGCGAAATACACGGCTACCTTAGAGAGCAACATCAGAGACTATTGAGCGAGAATGACAAATTAAAGAAAGAGAATAAGATGTTGTTCGTGCCACTTGCAATAGACTTGTCACTGAGTGAAGCTAATGTGTACTTGGGTGTAGGCTGGCGTACCATACGGAAGACACGGTAGCACGAGAAGCGCTTCATGGCACGGTTCGCGAGTTGCAGGTGTATATAGACTCGTGGAAGGCGCGCCACGATCCAGTTGGTCAGCAAAAGTCATCCGTCAGTTCTCGGTTGTTGGGGAAAAGGAAAGCCGACACATCAGCCATCGAGCCACTTCTCGACGGCATCAAGTCCTTCATGAGCGGTTGGAAGGATGCTGAGGATGAGTTTCTCAGCCGAGAGAAAGCTCGAGGATTCAAAAAGGACCTTCGACAAAGCCAAATCACCACCACTTTGAGTATCGGCCCTGTAGGGAACGAGTCGGATAGATAGGGGAAGAACCCCGACCTTCTGTATCAATACCGTAGGAATCGAAAGTGGTCAAGGGCGGAGATACCCAAGTCGAGATTGATTGTTTCAAACAGTCATTTGATCGTACCGCTCAAGACGAGGGGGCTACAACGACATATAAACAAAAGACGCCCAGATTAGCCACCCATGGCCACATGCTATCCACAACCGCGCCTTTCGCCTGATCCCAAGTAGTCTGCGCCGTTTTGTATCGTCTAAACCAAGCGTGTATCAAGGTATCAATATAATTTTGAAAGTAATGAAGAGAAATTGACGAGAACCCCTGAGGCGAGACGGCTTGCCGTTGGTTCGCTTCCAGGATTTTGCCACGCCGAATGCATTGATGGAGGCTCGTGTATACGTGGAGCTCCAAGGTCTCGTTCGGAGCGAACGCCTTTATTGTACTTTGTGTCGGTGACAGTGGTGTCGTATGATTGGGTGTTCGTCACTAGTCAGGAGTACTTTCTTCTGCTGCTGGTCCCGATTCGTATCTGCAATCATAGCTAGGCTTGCGAGATCACCGTTGCAGATTGATGATAGCCAACTGTCCAGCATGGTTAGCATTCTGGAGACCTGCCGAGAAAGTGCGGGGATAAAAGGTACATACTTGACTTCCAAACCCGAACGCCAGCCGTTTCCCGTCAGTATCCCAAGTGAGTGAGCGATCCTGCGCGTCTTCTACACTTCCGTTATAACAATTGAGAGTGGGGCTCTTTCCTTCTGAACTCGTGTTCATTGCGTTAGGAGACTTCCAGGTAGCCATAGGGGGATCCCCGCGCTGCGCATTCCATATAGCTAGTGTGTCTTTGCTAGCAGCGGCTAGAGCGTATCCATCAGGCGAGAAACAATTGGCAAGAATAGGCAGAGAAGGACCGAGCGACAGGCGGTGTATGCAGTCAAACTTTCGGGATTCTAAGTCGATGTGCCATAGCTTCACTGTATCATCTGTCGACGATGAAGCGAGGATTAAAGGCTGATTGAGTTGCTCGGATAAATTGGTTTTAAGCTGAATCGCGGTGATGTCGCCGTCATGGGCGTTTTCGATACGCAAGTCATGGGTAGGGACCCAGAATGAGGCGTTGGAGGAGGAAGCAGCCACAGCTACCGATGATGAACCGACAATTCCGCAGCGAATGAAAGTCCAAGGTTGTTCGGGGTCACCGGCAGAGAAAGTTTTGGAAAGGTGGATACTTGAATCAATCTCACATTGATAGATGGACATGCCGCCGCAAGCAAAAGCCTGAGTATGACCGAGCCAGCTAATGTCAAGAATCAAGTCGTTGACTATCTGAGGAGGAGGAAACTCTTCAGGCTGCAAAACATCGTCCCAGAGGATTAGCTCAGATATTTTGCTGTCGGAGGCGACAACGATCAATTGCGAGCCACTGTTGGCCCATTTAAGCGCGGAAATCATGCGTGGGACTTCGGGTAAAAGGTCGACAGCATTTCCAGCGACATCGTATGTGGTGATAGAGCCGCGCATGTCATTGTAAGTAGCAACGGCCAACTTCTGGCCTTGAGGCTCCCAAGCCACCGCTGTCACCCACACCGCATCTCCCTTATTTTCAACAAGCTTTTCTTGTACAGGCGGAGAGGCCGACGACAGCTTGTATAGGCTGCAGAACGTGTCACCGGCTGCGACAACCACGGTTGGGTCGTGTGGTCGCCAGAGGGTTCTTGTCACGTGCTCGTCACCAGCCACATCTATGATGGCGGTGTCGGGACTGAGATCAGCAGCCTTGGCGGGGGTGATTTGGACGCCGATGCTGTGTCCAGTGGTCAGGGTAAAGGTTGGCGCCTCGGTTGGTTCCTGGTCATGCACAGCCGGTCGGATCCCCATGCTAACATCCCCGTCACCATCCACAACTGCTGTCTCCCCTGGTGGTACTGACTCCAAGATATCTGGCTTGCTCTCATTTGCGACACCGTTCGTGGAGTCCACGTCCATCGAGACTTCGTTCCCATTTGTTTCCGTACGATCGCTTTTGCGAGACTTCTTGACGTTCTGCGGGGCGGCTTCGGTGCTGGAGTGGCCGTTGATCGCCACCCCATCTCGCAAAACCTTGCCTGTCGGCGAGACTGGCGCTTGATCTGCGCTAATGCTTTCGCGAGGGGGTCCTTTTTGTGTCTCCAACTCAAATGGAACTGGTCCAAAGAAATAGTTCGAAGGGGAGAACGGGATGGAGTTTCCCTCCTGTTGGGGTTGAATTAGACATGGCTTTTCTCGAGTGAAAAAGGAAATTTGAAGTAAAGATGAGAGAGGGACAAGGCGGGATCATTGGTTAACGTGCCTTGTCGAGAGACTTTTCAAGTTCGTAATACTGGAGCCCCTTCTGAACGAGGGAGACAAGCGCATGAGTCCGAATGTACGGAGCAAAGGGTAAGCTCTGTGGATCATGATTCCAAGCGCGTTGCAGCATCACAGCAGCTTCGCCATGGCCTGTGAAAGAGAGTGAGCAGTCACGCACGGGAAGGGGTGGATTGAAAGCGCGCGATTTCGAAGACGGAAATTGGCGAGGGGTGGAGAAAAAAAAAAGAAAGGGTTCGACGAACCTGACTCCTGAAGATACCTAAAAGCAACAGTCAGTATGGATAAAATCAAGTGGAGGCGGGAAAGGAAATTAAAAAAGATAGCACGAAACGTACCTCCATATCAGGTAATTTACATGGTGCGAGGTGAGATCAGGGTGTGCCATTGTTCGTTACATATGACCGCTGAGAAGGGGAAGGGAGCGCAAGCATCCCAGGCGGGAGGATTTGCGGCGATGAGGTCGGCAACCGAAGCGTAGGGCCAAGGAAGAGAAAAGTCTGCTGGCGGAAATCCGACTGAGGAGGGTGTTTGGATGGGAAATAAGAAAACGGGTCGGCGAGAGAGGAGATGGGAAGGAAGCGACTGAGATCGTGAGTGGAAGATGAAGAAAATATGCTCGGAGTCGAAAGGGCAAGTGAGGCACTGTCTGGGGATAGATCGCTCAGGAACGAAGCAGAGTTGGGAGGCAAGTTGAGAGGGAGGCGCAAATGATCAAAGAAAGGGCCAAAAGGTGTTCAACTTCTTCTGCACCTGAGAGACAAGAGATGGGCTGAAAGTGAGGAATGAACGAATGATTATTAAGGGATCAATAATGTCAGGACGGAACACCAACGGGAGGTCTCGAGATCGGGCCCGAAGCGAACTGCAGAAGGCTGGAGGGCGGTTGAAGGAAGGGAAGAAAGAAGATGGATGATCGGATGAAGACAAGAGAAGACTCAGAAGAGTGCCAGAAGGATGCGCGCTGCGAGACGAGACAGCCACTGGACGAATGAACGATTGTCTGAAGCTGGAGTTTCTCCAGGCGGCTCTGGGATGCAGTTTCAAGGTTGAGACTTGGGACTTTGAAGGTCGACAGACGACTTCCACACTTGCACTTTTTGGGTTTGTCTCCCTGTGGCGTCTGGGCCACGGCAAGCCTGCAGCTGGTCTCCCAGAGATCGGCCTATGCACTAGCTGCTTATGGGCTAGTCGATCATGCTCCAGCTGTCCAGCAATCCGAGAGACCTTTGACGAAGTTCTTTTGGGGGGAGATCGAACAGACGGGTTCCCTCATCATTCTGATTGCGAACTTATTCCCCGCAGAATGACACTTCAGGTCTGAATCGACAGACAAATAGAGAAATTTTCGTATGGCTTGGAGAGATCCTTTAGTCTTGGCAACAGCAAACCTTTAACTTGAACGTGGCTCACTGCTGTATTGCATCGCATTCCACGAGTCCTGGTAGGCCAAAAGTATCACTTGCTTTATTCAGATGCTATCTTACTAGATTACGTATCTTCCAGCTCTGTGTGGCAAAGAGAACGCGAAGATGTTGTTCTCCGTCTTTGGGCTCTGGAGGACGTTTGAGGTCTCGCTCCCGGGATAGATCTCGACTGCCTGAGGCATTATTAGGTTGTGCGAGACATAATGACTCATTAACCCATTTATGAACTTCATAACTCGGAATCCTGTATCGGAACGGGGGTATGCAGACATCCAAACCTGGGCGTCCCGGCATCTCACAGGGAGATAAGACGGAAGACAGGAAGTATCGGCGCAATGAAAGACAACCCTTCGATCTGACAGTCGTTTGTCGAGTGGTATCCGATCACGCGCATTGGTGGGCCAGCTCGGAACTTCCATTGTGTGGAAAACCCCAAGCGGTCGATCGCTTCCTTGTCAGCCTCCGCCTACTCCTTTGGCAACTCGTTTGGCTTCGCAACAGACTGCGGTCTATGTTTTTGAGCAGCCGCAAAGCTTCTGCGAGGCCATGGCGCTCAGAATAAATATTCCTCCGGCGACCCGGGTCTGCCTCATCAGTCTTATCACGCTGTCCTTCCTATATAACGTCGCTCGATGGCGCCAACTGGACACCTCGCCAGGCACGCCCTCCGTCTCTCCCTCCGTTCCGTACCTGACCCTCGTACCATCGCACTTCATATTCTATCCCTGGACACTGCTCACGGCGACCTTTGTGGAACAGAATATCTTTACGGTTCTGCTGAACCTAGCCACAATCTTCTATGGAGGGAAATACCTGGAACGTGCATGGGGGTCCCGTGAATTCACCAAGTTCATCATCACCATTGCTGTGGTACCCAATGTAGTGATGGTCCCATTCTATCTCTTGTGGGCTGCTGTTAGCAGCGGTTCGAGCAGCGGGTACGCCTTGTTATCTCACCAGGAATGTACCACTTCATGCACCTTCCCTGCTGACTCGCCCTCCTTCAGTGTTACACAAATCTGCGGCGGTATCTCGATTCAAGCCTCCTTCCTCGTGGCTTTCAAACAACTCGTCCCAGAGCATACTGTCACCATTTTTAAAGGCCTTGTGAAGATGCGGGTGAAGCACTTTCCTGCCGTTTTCCTTTTGTTGAACGCGATCAGCGGAGTCGTTCTGCGAACACATGTCGCGGCTTCTCTCGCGTGGTTCGGCCTATTGACAAGCTGGACATACCTCCGATTCTTTAAGCGGCAGCCAGATCTCACTGGCACATCCACAGACGGCCTCGGGATTAAGGGTGATGCGAGCGAGACGTTTGCATTCAAGTGTCTCTTCCCGGATGCGATTCAACATCCGATTGGCCTTGTGTCGGACCTGATATATTCCGTACTCGTTTCGTTGAAGATATGCACGCCGTTTTCGGCGGAAGAAATCGCTTCAGGGAATCAACAAGCTCTTGCTCGGGGAGAAGCTGGTCTCCCCAGTCTGCTTAGCAATCACAGAGGTGGGCGAAGCATGGCCAAGCGCGAGGAAGCGGAGCGGAGACGGGCGCTAGCGCTCAAGGCACTGGACCAGAGACTTCAGGCCGCAGTTGCTTCAAGGACTCAGCCAGGCTCGTCTACCCCTAGTCAAGCCCAAACTGCAACGCCGTCAGTGCCTGGACAGACTATGTTGGGTGAAACCAGCTATACACCGGACCACGCTTGACGGCGCTGCATTGATTACTGGAGTTTGGTTAATACTGTTAGTCTGGTTTATTGGGATATCGGCAGAGGTTGGCTGTGGGGAGCATGTCGACTACGCGCATACTGGTTTGGACCGCTCGGATTTACTTTCCCTTCACTAACTGTGATATATGTGATATACTCTTAGCATTGCATTTTCTTTTACGTAGCTATATACCTGATTTGTTTTCGCTTCTAGGGCGATTTCCGGAGTACACCGAGCAGATCTCTTCTTCTGTTATCCACCTGCCCAAGTTGACGAGGATCACTACTCTGTCGAACCCCTAAATTGATACGCAAACATGGCATTCGACTCCACACAGTTCTTGTCAACCATCTTCTGCGCCGCCCCTACACATGGAGCCGGAATCTGGCATTCAAGCTAGACAATATCCTTATCTTGCTCCTTGGAGAGCTGGGAAGGGTACGGGAAAGGCGAATACTCCGGTAGAACGCCCAATTGCCTCAGTACAGTTCCTCGATCCCAAGCGATATGCTCGTGGTGTAATCTGTCGCCACGGATATTCACGATAGCCCGGCTGATTTGGTCTAGTTGTGTGTCATCTGGGTTATCAATATGAAGTGGTCTCGGTAGAAGGCTGTTAGGTTTTGCGGCCGATACAGCCTGTCAATTATTCTTAGCACTTAATCGCTCAGACGTCAAGAGGCCATTAGATAGAGGAACATTGGCAAGGGAGAGATACCGTAGGAACATGATTAACGTAGGGATCCACGACGATCATCGCCATAGTGTGTTCTATAGACCGGTTCTCAAACTCGTAGTACGTTTGTTCGTCCCAAATTTTCTCGAGGCCGAAGCAAGGCCCGTTCATGTGCCGTTTAGATGGGTAAGGTTGCGCGTGTGTGATATGAGGTGGATTGGAAGGGGATGGAAAAGGTGCTTTCCACGGTGGGATAATTATACTGCGTAAAGCTCTGGTTTGCTCTAGTTTATCTTTTGGATAATTCCCTGCGATGTGGTGGATGGTTGGTTTTGCGGAGGGAGCGTATGCATCTCCGAAGCTGAAGTGTATATAAGATGGCCTATACATCGTTTAGAGCGGAAATAGCCTCAGCTGCTTTTGCGTAGGCGCTTGTGCTGTAGGAAACAAGGCCGATGGTGTTTTTGGGTTGGCAGGTCGTGCAGCAGTTTAGGCACCTAGTGCTTGATGCAAGGCTTCATGATGATTTTGGTCATATGCCGCTTCTTCCACTTGCACAGCGGCATAACCTTCGGCGCGGTTGATGAGAGGGAAAGGAACCCCTGGGTTCGATCTTGAGATCTGTATCTGGGGAAGAGCTTGGGACGAGGAGAATCATCCTTGGACCTGTGCCGAGGCGAGAGAGGGGCTGGAGGAGGTAGAGGCCCGGGGTTGGTTTGGATAGGCGTGGTTTTGGTAGAGGAGGGACTGGAGGAAGGGAAGACTATTATCAGCATCCCGAAATATCGCAGCCACTTACAAATGCGCTGCAACTTGAAATTCTGTCTATTCTGGAAGAATGGGGACCTCGGGAGTGTCTGCCGCTTGCTATTCTTGGGCACACATCCGGGGAGATTGCAGCACCCTACGCAGCGGACTACCTGGTATGTTAGCAGTGGGAAAAGGTGCAGAAAAAGCTCACAGAATTTTCTCCCTGAAGTGCAGACAGAGAGAAACTTAGCCTGCATGGACAGTCCAAACAGTATAACGCTTTCGGGACGGAAGAGAAGACTCGTCCATATCGAGGTCCAACACTCGCAAAACAGCACCTTTCACCCCAAAAAGAGGCATTGCTAGTTGTATTCGACTCGAACCCTTCAAGTTGCCCGCTCGTACGCTTACTGTCCCATTACCGTCAGTTAGGGTTCACGCTGATCTTGGGACTTGAGCGCTGCGGGCCGCGCAGATCGAGAACGGACCCCAGCCAGCACCAAAAGTCTTTTTAGGCCAACGCCAGACGAGATGCCGCCATTTCCCGCATGTCTGATTCATGTGTCACTTCCAAGGTTGTCGTCTCATCAACCATTATCGCAGAGCATCGATGCCCCGCTCACCGACAGCGAGCTACCTACCTTGATTGAGAGTCTCGAAGTGTACCTATCCATTTCGATTAATCATCTACCATCATGCGCTATAGTGATGAAATCCAAGCCATATGTCAACAAAACAACCTCAAAGCCCTAGAAGTTTTCATCCAGCAACAACAAGAAGCAGATCCAGATTACTCTCCTCCTCTTCGTGCTCTGTTACGGGCCGCTACAGACTGGGAAGCGGACAAAATTGCAGCTTACTGCCTGGAAAATGGCCAGACGGTTCCTGACGGGGTGATGACTTCAGTAGTCGTCAATAACTCCTTTGCCGTTTACCGCCTACTAGTCGAACGTAAGGCTGTGGACATAAATTACTATGTTCCTTGGTACGGAGATATACTTGGGACATTTGCGTACAGTGATAAGATTGAATGGGTGAAATTCTGCCTCGAACATGGTGCGGACCCAAATGAGAATCTTATCGGGGACGGGCTGCGTGCTCTGGCATGTGCTGCTAGCACAGGGAACATCGAGATGGTGGACTTGATGCTACAGCATGGAGCACGACTGAAGGGCAGCTATGCGCTTGTTGCGGCAGCCATGGACGGTCATCTGGAGATGGTAAAACATCTCCTCTCAATCGGAGCTGATATTGACGAAATCGGGATTGAAGGTCCGGCAGGCGATGAAGGCTACGAGTTCATGGGAAGCCCACTTCATCACGCTGCAACAAAGGGATACACCGAGATGGCGATTTTCCTGATCGATGCAGAGGCCAATATCCATCTCAAGGATCTCATGGGTCGCACTGCAGAAGATCTTGCTCTGGAAAAAAATCATACAGAGATCCTGAACACTCTACGCCGGAAAATGGGACCCGTGCAGGAATGATTTTTACCAGCTGTTTACTGTCCCCAACCAGTCAAAGTCTTTTAATTGTCTACGGTCCTTCAGAGCATCTCCCGTCTAGAGTTGTGGCTTTGCTTGAGTTGGAGTGGGTGGCAGATGAGGTTGTATCTCAGAGTGGCCTAGAGGACTGCTCCAACCTATTCCTTCTTCTATGAATGAAGGACTGCGATTATTCCACGGGGCAATTAAAGACATAGCTCCACCCTGTGAAGCATCCATTAGCGAAACAGAACATTTACAAGTTGCTACCAGTCCAAGCAGAGAAAATGGTCTTAATTTCTTGCCATGATAACCATCAGAATCAAACATTGTAAAAGGAGTGAAAGGATACTCTAGTCATAGGTCAGCAGGCAGATAAAAATGGGGGCAGCTTTAACTGTTTGATGCTTGTTCTTTTTCAGCTCAGTCCTGCTGTTTACAAGCCAATAATACTACCTCTAATCTATATAGATAAGGGATCTTCTGTGGATCACTGGCCGAACGGATATGCGCATCAAAATTAAAATATAATATAACATATGTATCTATTCCTGGTTCATAATAACTATCTTGATATCCTTCCTCGCGTGCTGCGCGGAAAAAGCCTCATTCGCCTTTGTCAATGGATACGTCGATGTAATCAGCGGCTTCAAGTCGACTTTCCCTCGACTCACCAGATCAATGGCATCTTCATAGCACCCGGGTGTAAACCGCACTGTCCCCTTGATGTTCAACTCCTTCGCCGTAAGCAAGAACAGTGGGACGGCAGTTAATTGCTTTCCCATTCCGGCCTGGATACATGTTCCTCCAGCTTTCAGGATAGTGATCGCCATCTGAGCGCAACCCTCAGCCCCACTGGCTTCGACGGAGACGTCGACTCCCTGATCTAGTCCATGTTCTCGAATCACCTGTCTTGTAAAGTCCTGCGCAAATGTGAGGGCTTCGACGGACGCGTCGTTCTTGGGCGAGAGGATGCCAATATCTGCGCCGTACTGGACGGCAAAATCGATCCGGGCTTGCTCGATGTCAAAGACAATGATTTTCCGAACACCGTATGCGTTTGCGACAGCAATAACAAGTAGTCCGAGCGGGCCACAGCCACTATCGGTACTGCATTAGCTTCAACACTCCATTTATATGACGGGGTTCACCGGAAGTGGGTACAATATAGCCAAGGTCTTGTTCGCCGTCAAACAGGCGCGTCTCCCGAGCTGAACAGCAATGGCAAGCGGCTGGGTAGCGCCAGCCTCTTCCCAGCTCATATCCTCAGGAATAGGAATTGCCATGTGTGCGCTGCAGGTGAAATACTGTCTCAGCGTACCATCCGTCGGGTCCATCCCGCAGTATTTCAGATTCGCACAAGTATTTGGGTTGCCGCGGAGGCAGAACTCGCACCTGAAACCTAGTCAGCTACGAGAGTTCAGATTGTTTCTGAGGAAGAAGTACTTTAGGCAGGCAAAGCCGGGTTCCACGGCAACTCGTTGACCAACATAACGGTCTTGGACATCGGCACCGACTTCGACGATGACGCCAGCCGACTCGTGCCCGAGGATAAGCTGGCGCGAGACAGAAGAGCTTACCCAGTTGTGGGCGTCGGATCCACAGATACCAGTGGCCATGACTTGAACCAGAACATCGTTAGGGCCGGGAGAGTCTATAGGGCGTTCTTGGATCTCGAGTGTGCGGGCTCCCACCCAAACGACAGACCGGTTTGAGCGAGCCATACTAGATCTCAAACGATCATATAAGATGTATCTCATATAAGGAGAATAACATGCGAGTCTGTGAGCTTGGTTGATTTATCCGCTGGATATTCAACATTTTGAGCGCATCGGGTCTCGGGCCGGCGACATAGGGCTATGCGTCCCCTTTTCGAAGATCATTCCTTGGGCTTATCGTTGTCCATAACCACCCTCAGCTTCTTCATCTCCTGGCCCATCCACCTTGTCACTGCAACAATATCAGCGCCACAATTGACGAAATCAAACCCCTGTGCCCATCTCTTTGCCGCTTCCTCTGCCCCCAAAGCAAAATGCCCCGCATACTTACCCCGCCCCTTGGCGGCCTTTAACACCCTCGCAATAGCACTCTGAACCTCCTCAATGCCCCCATGATCAAACGCCACATACCCCATCGAGCTCGCTAAATCATTCGGCCCAATAAACAGCATATCAACCCCATCAACCCCTGCAATTTCCTCGCAGTTTTCGACCGCCCTGCGCGACTCGATCTGCACGATTACAATGATGTGATCATTTGCGGTGGTGAAGTACTCGCGGGGGGACTGGTTGAATGCTGAATGCGCAAACATTGCCCCGGCCCCGCGGGTGCCGAAGGGTGGGTATCGACATCCTGAGACGATGGCTTCAGCCTGCTCTTTTGTCTCGCACATAGGGACCATGATTCCGTGGGCACCTGCATCAAGGGCGCGCTTCATCATCCACGGTTCGGAGGACGGGATGCGCACGATCGGGGAGACCCCGGCCGATGCGACGGCGGCGACTTGGAGGTGCATTTCTCTATCGTCGATCGCCCCGTGTTCGCAATCTATCAGCACCCACTGTCCTAGTTAGCAACATGTTGCGTAGATAGATAGGCTAATAGGAGTTGTAGCGGGGCTTGGAGAGAATACATCTTCACCTAGTTGTGCTACTGTTTTAGCAAGTGCGTAGCCTGGGAATTCGAGCCACTGGCCCACGGAGGGTGCTTGTCGGGCTGCGGCGCGCTTGAGGGACGTCTGGAGGCGTGTCTTTGTCGTCATGTTGGATACTGGGCGGAAGATTCTGGAAAGAGCAAAGGCAATTACTGAAGGAAGAGACAATCAAAGGACGAAGAAAAGCTCGTCTGGTCAATTCAGATCTACCGGGTTCGGCCGGAGCTCATCCGTGGCCGATTAGACTCAATTAAATGAGAATGAAGGGTAAGTAGATCGTGATGACGGCCTTGGATGGGTATGTAGTATTGCCCGCTGAGACGTTGGGCGCCGTGCTACTCGCCAAAGGTATTCAGGTTTAGAAATACCTCTGAAGAATCGGGAACCTGCTCCCACAGTAACCCATCAAGAATCGGCAAGGACGGAAACGGCAAATTTGAATTCGCCGCACGATTGTCTTCTGCTGCTCTCCGCGGCGGATTCTGGAGTAGCTTGTCAAGAATTAACCGGCTTCGGCTCGCCCCTGGCCATATTGCTCCTAAACTGCCTAAAAAGTGCAGGGCGTGCTTCACATCCGGAAGGAGAACTGGGGTGTTGCCTTCGTCCATCATGCTTAGTAGCAGTATTCCCGAGATTGTCAGATACTGGACGCAGAAGGCGAGGTGGTGGGAGGGAGGGACCCGTTCGCAGATTAGCTCTGTCGCTTGGATGCAACTCCTTGCCGCGTTGATGCACTCAGATGATGGGTCCGCGAGGGAGGCAGAGGAAGCTGGAGTCCCTGGGCTTTGCGTGGGTGGAGGATAATGTGCGGCGAGAGGCCGATAGATGTTCATGATCGTCGCAGAGTGCAGTATAAATACAATAACACACATTGCTAAATTAGGTCCACTCTGTGTGGGATTCGCGGAGAAGCAGACCTCCTTGGGCAGGTGTTGCAGCCAGTCATCTAGTTCACGGATGAAAGCGTCGAGTGTGGGCAGCAACTTGGCCCAGTTGTTAGGTGGATTAACGCGCTCCTTTATTTGGTGTGAAGAGTAGAATTGGTGCTCCCGTGCGGCAATTCTACAGAGACGAGCAAACGCTAGAAAACCTCTCATGGGCGACGAAGTAAGTGAAGATGCATCTTGGGGTATGCCGAAATGCTCTAAGTCTTCGTTCCTGGTGTCAAACGGGAGGTCGCAGCAGCAGTCGGCTTGGTCCGCTGCCATCGGCCTTCCAAGGCATATAGACATCAAGCTATCCGGATTAACATGAATAGGATGCTGGAAGAAGGGACGGGTTCAATGTACCAGTCGAGAGTAAAGACGCTCCACCAAACACAGCGAGAAACCTGGGTTTCTACGAACTCGACTGGACCCGCAGATCCCAAAGGCAATCCCTTCTGTTTTTCTTGGGTTCTGAAATCGACACATGAATTAGGAGGCATACCAGGCTAGAGACATGGAGTCCAAGATCCTGCGCAATTCGCACCGCTTGCCCTGCGAACCTCCAGCTCTGGGAGGGGGTGTTCCAGCCGGCTGAACAGAGGGCTAAGAGCCCGAGACACTGCACTTGCTCGATGAAGACTTCTCCAGTTGACGCAAAGTTTACCAAAAGAGCCTTTGGTAGTATTCAATCCCCGGGAATGCCGAAGAGCCTGGCACACGGGGTAACAGGCTTGAAGCACATGCGCACACAGCGAAGAATACGGAGTCTATCACCGCGTCTCGTTTGGGGGCAGTGATTTGTTGGTATCGTCGCATGAAATCAGGTTTAAATAGGATCGGAAAGGTGTAATGCAGCTGGTCAAAGTAGATATTCACCAGCATATCCGAGATATAGTGAGGCGGTCGTCCTAGGTCCTTTGGCTGAGGCAGGTAGGGAATCTCAGGCCAGACTTGGCCCTGGATAAAGA
The DNA here is from genome assembly GCF_044049455.1 of Aspergillus lucknowensis. NCBI lineage: Eukaryota > Fungi > Ascomycota > Eurotiomycetes > Eurotiales > Aspergillaceae > Aspergillus > Aspergillus lucknowensis. The sequence goes on along the minus strand of NW_027263575.1, from coordinate 215,491 downwards.
AGGGGAGGCTGACCTCGCCTGCTTCGACTGAGGGGGTGGGTTTGGACGCACCACCAGGTGAAAGGCTCTGGACCGCCTCTACCATCAAATTGTCGGCCACGCCGCCGAGATACCTGGTGACTCTGTGAGAACAAGTTTTGATAGTGAGATGTAATGCCTACCGTAGGCGGCCGTATGAGTCTGCTATCATGTGGCAGACTGGATCGACGGCGGTGGGATATGATCGAACATCATTACTCCTTAGTTTGTCCGAAGCCTCAGATGGAGATTCCAGGCCACAACCCAGCGATCCAGAGGGTACGTCACGGGTCTTTGGAATCTCAATTCCCGGCTGGGAGGCAGGAAATACTGGTTGTTCTCCTTCGTCTCTGGGGCAGGCGGCGGATGCTTCTTACTGTCCCTCTTTTTGAGCCGTGAGAAGGCAGTCATTAAGTGTCTTGGCAAGCCCCTCGAGACGCTTGCATAAATCATCCATATGTTGACAGCGTTCTTCGAAAGACGCAGCATATCTAATCGAATCAGTTTCGCGTAGTGAGCTGATTTGAGGTGGATCGTACCGCCGGCTGGCTGAAGCGTTATCATGGCTATCCTGGAACTCACAGATTTGATCTCGAGATTGACAGTTATGACAAGGATCTTCACCGTCGCATTTGATCTAGTATATGATGAGCATATCATTGAATAGACATGGAACAGATGGGCTCGCCTTCTTTCTGCGACAGGAGAGACACGCTTTCCAGATGCGACCATCTGGCTTCTTAGAAGTAACCATCTTTCTGGTCTTCTATTACCATCGAGGCAAATCTTGACGAGGCTGCTAGTGAGGTGGTGCCGGGGAAGATAGAAATGGAGAGACGGGAAGGGAGGAGATAAGGCGATGTTGGTTTGGAGAGTCGTCTTTGGAGAGGGGAAGCCCAGCCGAGGCAACGCCTCGACTCTGATACTTGTCTTCTAGAAAGTGGAAGGAAAACGTAATAAGCAATAAGCATACTGGATGAATGGATTAATGATTCAATTGCAGGTACTACGTCCGCGATAATTTACTACAGAGCATTACTGTTACCGGGCAACCTTGGAAGTATCCTCAGTACATATACCGGAAACGCTTCACATCTTGCCTCTCAATTCCCGGCATTTCGCTCCTCTCCGCCTCTCGTTCCTCTTCGTCAAGTTTCTTATTCAAATATCGTAGATACATCCGAAGTGCCAAGGCGCATATACACCCAAATGCAAGGATGGCAAGTTCAGCGCCGAACGATCTGACATAGTACGGTCCCCATTTCTGGGGGAAAATATAAGATCCTGGAATGCTACCGATATTGCCCATCGCATTGATGATACCGACGGCTGCCGCACGTTTGGCTGGTGGTCGAGGGATTGTGCTGCTGATCCATGCTAGCATAACAAATCCGGAGGCGTACCCAGTTGTCATTAAGAACATTGATATATAACGTGGCGCAGTGGACCGTGTGGTCATGGCGATAATGTATCCAACATTACAAGCCATGGCCGGTCCTAGGTAGTGAAAAAATCGTTTGCCCGTTCGGTCAGCATGCCATGCATTAGGAAGCGCGATTAGAACGGCCCAAATCCAAGGGGGCGCCGTCATGAGGAGGGTTTCTGTTGTGCCGTACCCTAGGGATTGGGTAATAGTGGGAAAGAAATAGCTGAACTTCCGAGCGTGCGAGGTTATCACCATAGCTAAAACTATATGGCGAGCGAATGGTACTTACGCAGAGCCCCATAATAGTGCAGTGATATGAGATCCCCAGCAACCAGACCTTGGGATCCGCAACGGCCTCCTTTAGCCCTCTCAAAGAATCGTTTACGGTTGCATTCGTGGCATCAGTATCTGCGCCCACATCGAGATCGAGTCTGTGCTGTGCAATCATCTTCTCCCTGCTAGTGAGCCAGGATGTTGTTGAAGGATAGTCAGGCAGGATGAAAGCCGCAATAGCTGCACAAGCGATAGTGATGACCCCTTCGAGAATAAATAGCCACCTCCAGGCCCTGATCCCGGCCGTACCCTCCATACGGGTCAGAATCCCGGCGGCTATCAAGCCACCAAAGGCCTGCGCAACAAGATTCCCCACGTTCAGTAACGTCACCCGCAGCTGCATCTCTCGTCTTGTATACCAACGTGAGAGAAAATAGATGCTCCCAGGAAAGAGCGACGCCTCGAGGCATCCAAGGAAGAAACGACATAGAATAGCTCCGGTAGCATTCTGAACGGCGGCTGTCGCTGCCGATGTAGCTCCCCATCCGGCCGCACACGCGCAGAGATACCAGCTAGGCCGTCGCAAGATATTGAGGACCATGTTCGATGGGATTTGGAAGGCGATGTATCCGACGAGTAGAATGGAGATGCAGGTTTGGTACTCGACGTCGGTGAGACCGAGGTCTTTTTCAAGACCCTTGAGTCGAGCATTAGCGAAATTATTGCGGTCAATGAAATTGAGGATGAACAGGACGATGAGGACTGGGAAGATACGCAGGTCGATTTTCCATCGCAGAGAGCGCTCATCCTCGGCAGTCCAAGCGAGTCCATCCACAACGGCCTGGTCCTTTTCTTCGGCCCCCTTCATTGAAATTTTCGGCTTTGCATCGGACATTGTAAGAAAATAATATTAGGAGAGCTGCGTGAGGAAACAAGGATGATCCTCAGCGGACTTCTGGCTCTTTTCAAAGTCCATCACTGGAGGCTTTCTTGGGAAACGGATCTCGGGTGTTTAAAACATGAAATAGGCTGTTATCAGTGACTGCTTTTGACTCTCCATCCTTTTCGTGCTTTGCAAGGGTCTTTTCTCGCCCCTGCACCACACGGTTCGAACGAAGGCCTTACGGGCCGGGATCCGATGCCGTTCGATGGAGATCATCTCGATGGCTGGAAACGAAGAAAGGGATGGAGAGGACGCCCCCGCGGACTTGAGGCTTGATGGGAGCTCCCTCAGCACAAACCCCTTGAAATAACTTGTCTTCCGCCCTCGTCCTTCGTCAACGATCTGAGGGAATTGGGTGCTTGATGGAGATACTCGAATTTTGGCAGTCTTGGTTGTGTGACACAAGCCTAATCGACCCCAGTCGCACCCTTGGACGGTAATGCGGCTTGTCGACCGAGATAGTACGGGATTCGGGAGTTGAAGCGTCGAGTAAGGTGTTTGTGAAGGCGGAAAGAGATATTCTAAATTACATGACATGGGGTGAAAAGAAATGCTATGCTACAATGCCCATATTTTCCTAGAGACAGAGTCCCATCCGCCAGGCAGAGTGCGAAGAATGCCTATAATTGTTTCAGTTTCTCGACTTCTCCTCTTGCTTGTTGTAACATTAACTCCTGGTCTTTCTTCGCTTGTCGGATACTGGCTACGCGTGCTCGGTCCGCCTCCGAATTTTGTCGCATTTGCTCGATCTTCTGCAGTTCGGCCTGCTCTTCCGGGGTAGCAACCAAGTCTCGCGCCCCGGTCGCAAGTTTCACTTTCTGCCAAATGTCTGTGTAGGTGAGGTCTTTGAGGTTCATAACCGCCGTCTTTTCCGTCGCAGATGGTGTAGGGGCATGCTGGTCCTTGATCTCGGTGGTGGCACTTAGTGAAGCAGCATTGCTGATGTTCTCTGAGAAGTATATCGTCAAGGCGGCGGGGCCTTCCTGATCTGCAGTCTGCTTCACTGTCATCTGAACCGCCGGGTTATGGTACTTGAGTCGAGGGAAGCAATTCCGCCAGAAATGTCGCGCGCCTTGGTGTCCACCATAAATTTTGCGCGCGTATGTGAGGTGTAAGCGCGTGATTGCTGGGAATTCTTTGGTTGCCGTGGCTGCAGAGGGAAGAATCGCAGCGCCAGTTCCGACGCGGACATTGAGAAGCTGTGTTTCAGGACAGTCAGCTCCTCATCTTGAACTGATTCCCCGGCCGCCCGGCCGGTGGAAGATTTTGAACTTGATGAGCCAACGAAGCCCGAGCCCGGTGGGAAATAGATTCAGGTGAAAATTACCTTCTGAAACAAGAAATTATCAGTCAATTGAAGTTTCGGGAGGAGATTGCGAAACATACAGCTCTCAGTTTGTGTATCCGCTTCCACAGGTTTGGCATGATGATGGATGTAGGTGCGTATAGTCGGAGGCTCCGCGGTAAGAAAAGTGTACAAGCGACTTCGCCGGTAAGGTACACTGAATTGGCGAGAGGTCTTCTTAGTGAACGCAGGCTTGTTGTCGTCGCTAATTTTTGGTTTGTCGGAACGAAACCACTCCGATTGCTTAGCACGTGATGTAGGAATTTTGACCTATTTGCAGCAGGCGGTGAGAGCCTCCACGTTCCCACATCATCTTTTCCAAGGGCTTTGATCAGGCCGAACCCCGCGGTCTAGAAAGTCCTTTCCTCACTCATTTAGGAGCTCTCCACGCTTCTACGCTCTTTTTATACGGTTTGCAAAAAGAAGCAGGCCTTTCAGAGAGCCATGGCAGCCGCTGCTGCGTCCGCAGCTGCCCTCGATCCGAATAACAGCTCGAAGAATACCCTGAAGCTTGAAAATGTTCTCCACTTACCCCTCCCTCAGTCGTTGAGACAACGATCTTGAATTTTCCGGCTAATCTTGCCCTCTTGGAACACAGACCGAAAAACGAGACACTCTTGTCGCTATCGAGAAGAAATACCAGGCGCAATGGAAGGAAAAAAAGGTTTTCGAAGTCGACGCTCCCTCCCTGTCCGAAGTGCCAGCCGGGAGCATACCCGCTGCGGAGCTCCGTGAGAAATACCCCAAATTCTTTGGTACCATGGCATATCCGTATATGAATGGTACCCTGCATGCAGGTCACAGTTTTACGGCCAGTAAAGTCGAGTTCATGGCTGCGACGGCCCGTATGGAGGGAAAGAAAGCTCTCTTTCCTCTTGGATTCCACTGCACCGGGATGCCTATTAAGGCTTGTGCGGATAAGCTCGCCGATGAGGTGCAGAAGTTCGGGCAGAATTTCGAAGGTTATAAGGACGAGGATGAGGACACCTCCGCTGTCGCCGCTCCTACTCAGGAGGTCAAGGGTGAGCAGCAGGAAAAGTTTTCCGGGAAAAAGAGCAAGGCTGCTGCCAAAACCGTGAAGATGAAGTACCAGTTCCAAATAATGTTGGCTATTGGTATCCCTCTTGAGGAGATCCACAAGTTTGCCGATGCGCACTACTGGCTCCAGCACTTCCCTCCCCTCGCCATCCGTGATCTTGATAGTCTGGGTGCCGGCATCGATTGGCGCCGACAATTCGTCACTACGGATGCAAATCCGTATTACGACGCCTTTGTGCGCTGGCAGATGAACCGCCTTCATGAACTTGGCAAGATCCAGTACGGCAATCGATACACAATCTACTCTCCTAAAGATGGCCAACCTTGTATGGACCACGACCGAACTGAGGGCGAGGGTATTGGGCCCCAGGAATATACCGCTATGAAGCTCCGGGTCAAGGAGTGGGCCCCCAAGATTGCCGAGCAGGTGAAGGGCAAGATCGAAGATGATGCCAACGTTTACTTTGTTCCCGCTACCTTGCGCCCAGAGACCATGTATGGTCAAACCTGTTGCTTCCTCGGTCCGAAGATTGAATATGGAATCTTCAAGGTCAAAGAAAGGGAGTATTATATTTGCACTAAGAGAGGTGCTTGGAACATGGCCTTCCAGGGGACTTTCTTCGACAGCGAGAACTTCCCAAAGACCCAGGATCAGCTGCCCACCATTCTAACGGCTGCAGGGTCCGCTTTTGTTGGCACTCTTGTAGATGCTCCTCTGTCGTTCCACAAGGAAGGTGTGCGCATCTTACCTATGGAGGGTGTCTCTGCTGCTAAAGGTACCGGTGTTGTTACTTCCGTACCTTCGGACAGCCCCGACGATTATGCTACCTTATTGGACCTTGCGAAGAAGCCCGAATATTATGGTATTCAGAAGGAGTGGGCCGAATTAGAAATTTTCCCCCTTCTCGAAACCCCCACATATGGCAACCTCACAGCTCCCACGCTGGTGAAGAAGCTTAAGATAAACTCCCCTAAGGATGTTAACCAGCTTGCACAAGCCAAGGAGTTGGCTTATGGTGAGGCCTTCTACAAGGGTACTATGATTGTTGGGGATTTTAAGGGTGAGCCTGTGAGCGCTGCCAAGGAGAAAATCCGGAAGGCGCTGTACGAAAGCGGGGATGCATTTCCTTTCGCTGACCCGATGGGCAAGGTCGTTAGCCGAAGTGGAGATGACTGTGTCGTCGCTTATCTTGGACAATGGTTCCTTAACTACGGTGAGAACGATGCAGAGTGGCAGCAGGAGACTCTCAACCATGTTGCAAACACGCTCAACACATACGCGAACGAGACTAAGCATGGATTCGAGAAAAATCTTGATTGGCTCAATCGCTGGGCGTGTGCCAGAACTTACGGGTTAGGATCGAAGCTTCCCTGGGACCAGCAATTCCTTGTTGAGAGCTTGAGTGACAGTACAATTTATATGGCCTACTATACCATCGCGCACCTCTTGCACAGCGATCGCTACGGCAAGACAACAGGCCCTCTCAACCTCAAAGCAGAACAAATGATCGACGAGGTTTGGGATTACGTATTTTGCAGGCGCGAGATCAGCGATGAGCTCGTCACTAAGAGTGGAATCAATAAGGATGCCCTCCAGGCACTGCGGAGAGAGTTCGAATACTGGTATCCCTTGGATGTCAGAGTTTCCGGAAAGGATCTGATCCAAAACCACTTAACATTCTTCCTTTACATTCACATTGCGCTCTTCCCTCCGGAGTACTGGCCGCGTGGTGTCCGTGCGAACGGACATCTACTCCTGAACGGTGACAAGATGAGCAAGAGTACAGGAAACTTCTTGACTCTTAAGGATGCAGTTGACAAGTTCGGTGCGGACGCCACTCGCATTGCCTTTGCCGATGCAGGTGACGGGATCGAGGACGCCAACTTTGAGGAAAGCGTCGCCAACAGCAACATTCTGCGCCTGTTTACGCTTAAAGAGTGGATCGAGGAAGTGGTAAGGGATGAGAGCTTGCGCACCGGCCCTACCGATCATTTCTGGGATAAGGTCTTCGAGAACGAGCTTAACACCCTGGTTCGGGAGGCCAAGAAGAACTATCAAGAGTGAGTCTATGCCCGCCTGTGGGGGATAGTTGGTGCTAACTTTAGGTCAGTACCAACTTTAAGCTAGCTCTGAAGTCTAGCTTGTACGATTTTACCAGCGCCCGTGACGCCTACCGTGAGGCAGCCACATCAGCAGGGATCGGCCTGCACCGTGATATTGTTCTGCGCTATATCGAGCTCCAGGCGCTTATGATGTCGCCAATTGCACCTCACTGGTCCGAATATGTCTGGCTCGAAATCCTGAAGAAGGTGCGCTCCTATCCTATCCGTTAGCCTTGTCGGGGCATCTCTGACTGCTCTAGCCTGATACCATCCACCGTGCTACATTCCCCGAGGTACCCGAGCCGTCACCCGAATTGTCAGCCGCCACCAGCTACGTGCGCGCCACGGCTTCAAGCATCCTGTCCGCGGAAGCTACATACGTCAAGAAACTCTCCAAGGGTAAGGCGGCAAGCTTTGACCCCCGCAAGCCCAAGAAGATTACCATCTTCGCCGCCAAGAAGTTCCCCTCATGGCAGGAGAAATACATCGACTTGGTCCGTGAAGCATTTGACGCCATCAGTCTCTCAATCAACGACAAGGACCTGAACGCCAAGGTCGGAAAACTTGGTGAAATGAAGAAGGCGATGCCTTTCGTTCAGGGGCTAAAGAAACGACTCGTCCAGAGCAAGGAAGCTCCGGAGATTGTCTTTGAGCGGAAACTTCCTTTTGATGAGTTTGCGGTCCTCAAGGAGATGAAGATTAACCTGAAGAAGACTACAGGTGCTAAAGAAATAGAGGTTGTTGCTGTCGATGAGGGAGGTAAGACTGGTGAGGTTGTGGGCTCGGGTGAGAAGAGAGACGGTCTCCAGGCCGAGAATGCGGTTCCCGGCCAACCCACATTCAGTTTCGTGAACGTTGAATAAACCAGACATAAATCTAGAGATACAGATTCAAACCACCGAGAGAAATTCACGAGTGACAACAGCTTTACCATCTTCCTCGCTGACTCAATAATAATGCGGGAAGTACGCAGGAGAATCACCTCTATTCATTTATTAAATAGAACTCGAAAGCAGCTCTCAAAGCACACGTCCAAGTATATCTTGTATAGACCCAATCAGACGTTCCAGAGTCGAGAGGTACGAAAGCTCATCCTCCACACTATTCCATGGATAGCCCAATGACCTCATTGCGATACTATATTTGGCCAAAGTATTAGAATTCTGACGGCCGCAATGCCGATCACAGCTCCTGAATTGCACATCCCCGCTTATCAGTGGGATATCCTATACAGAGATGACACTGCCAATGATGTCAGGGGCAAGTCGCGGCCTTCATGAGGTATACTAGTATAAAAGCAGAGCGAACGAAGGGCTCCCGGTCTGACCTTCCCCATCCATCAAGAATCTTCTCATCTCCGCATGACTACAAAACCTACAATTAATCTTTAACAAAGGAAACCCACGTTCTATACCACTCCTCAAACCACCAAACTGACATCCCAAACAACCGCTACTCCTCTGACTCCGACAAAGGCGTGACTGGCGCCGCCAAGTTTGTCACACCCACACTCGGTAACACCGTCGGCGGTGTCGAGATCCCGTGGGCAGTGCCACGGGGAGCACTGGGAAGCCATTGGGGGATGCGCTCGGCAGCGCGGGACAGGCGTAGAGGATGGGTTAAAGAAGGTTGGGAAGGGAGTTGAGGATGCGGGGCAGTGGAATGATTGGCGGCCTGTTCCAGTTCTTGTTTTTGGGCTCGTTCCTCCTGCTGAATTGTATAATATTCCATCCTTACGATCGTGCATAGTATCTGATGGGCCGCACATGGTCCCCTCTCTTCATGAACCTGAACGTAAGTTCCGAAGAAATCTTAGACGAATGGGAAAAGGTGGCTGCGCCTGGACGGACCTTCCTTGGGGTATCCTAGGACCTTCCTATTTTGCCGTACATGGAAAACCCTTGCGGAAGGTGCAACCAGCACACCTTGCCGGGACGAGTCTACTGTAACTAGTCGTAGGGGGCTTCTACGGTATGGCGGAGGCAGCAAGGGAGAGCGCTCAAACGCGGCTATGGTTTATCATACTCTTCTGTTCGTCTATATCAGAAGTGGGAGATGTGTCTTCCACGACAGAACTCTATACGCGATGTATAGGTGTTAGATGCCTTTAAGAATAATGGTCACCCTATTGAACGAGAATGAAGAGGGCTTGCTATGCTGGAACAAGCAACTATGAGGTTCTCCTCGGGGTGGGTATTTCCAAATCATTGTGTTGACTTCACGGTCTTGAGGAGCCTATGCAGGTTCATGCACGTCAGATTAATGTGATGTCTTTTCCTTGTACAAGGAGCATACCTTCGTAAGCCCTCCCTCAAAACATGCTCTTCATGCGAGTAGACCAGTCTGAACCAGCCAGGGTCCTTACAATGCTCTTCGCCTGGGTGTAGGAAGAGGCCATTGTCAAGGAAACTCTGGGCGAGGGTGAATTCGCGCTCCTTTTGCCGAAGTGTGCCATCCTTGGGCAAATACGGCGACAGGTCGACGTAAATGAAGAAACCAGCGTTCCTATGAATGTCATACCATTAGCCAATCTCATTTGAATCTAATTCCGCGGGAAGAGGCGTACGCTTTCTTATTGTAGTTAATGCCCTCTTGGTCGAGAATGGAAGTAGCGATTCGGTAGGAATAGGCAAGATCTTGCGTGGATCTCTCGGTGAATTTCTCCACAAACTCCTCATCTTGTAAAATAGCAGTTCCTATTGTCTCTGCTGCTGCTGAAGGACTATAGAATCTCCTGATTGTCCAATTCTGGTTAGCGAAATGAGAGTGTTGATGGAGTTTAGGAAACAGACACTACAGCGGAGAGCGCTCGCCGGAGCTCAGCGTTATGAGAAACTATGAATCCAAGACGCAGACCACCCGAGGCGAAATCCTAGCCTCATGTTAGTTATTGGTGGTGTAAGACCTTTGTGGGAGAGGGTTGACTCACCTTGCTGAATCCATACAATACATGGACCAGATTAATGTCAATCAACTCTGGTGTAGCAAGCGACAGTACAGATGTAAACGTGGGCGCATCCGGGTTTCCGGTATCAAATACACACGTTGCATAAATCTCATCACTAATAAGGTGAATCTGGTGCTTGTTGCAGAACTTCAGAATCTCAATGAGGGTTTTAGAAGGATAACAGCATCCTTTTTCTGTCAGAAACTTAGACCATTAGAGAGGATAGATAGGTCGAAAGCTCACCAACAGGATTATGCGGGTTAACAAGAAGCAAAGCCCGGATCTGAACCCCCTTCGCCACCGAATCCTGGAGAGCCTTCTCATACTTCTCGATACATGAGGTCGAGAATGCCTCGTCAGCGTCCGTATCCGCATACACAATTTGAACGTTGCCCTGAAAGCCGTAGTCAAGCTCGAATCGCCCGTAAACGGGTCTGCTAATCAGGACGCCATCACCCGGCTCAGCGAGGGCAAAGGAGAGCATGGTTCCAGCAGACGTGCAACCGTTCACCTTGACGACCATCTCGGGCTTAATAGGGTCTAAAGGCTTCAGGTACTTGTTAAGATGAGATGCCGCAGCGGCAGGAAGGGGGTTCTCGGTAGCCATTATCCCATAGCAGACTGAGTTGACGTTGAATTTGACCTGAGTCTCCTGTCAGCTCTCTGTTTGTGGAGACGGGAGGAACTGGAATTGACTTTGTTGTTGATGTATTCTGCGATATCGGATCGTACCGGCCCCTATTATCATGGTTAGATGCGATAATAGCTGACTGCTTGTGGGAGCTGGGGCAACTCTACATGCTCTGCGAGTGCGAAGTTGATGACACCCTCGGGGTTGGTTTCCTTATTGTAGGTTGGTGGAGCAGCATAGAGCCAGGGGACATCAAACGACACGGCATTTCTTTTGCCACGCGAGGAGAGCATTATAATCAATGATGATTCTGTCTAAAAGTATGTAATAATCGGATGGAAACAATGAAGGACTCTGAAGACTGGGAATGTTTCTGAAGACTAGTGCGGGGAGGAAGAGAGAACCTGAAGAACCCTACGAGTTTACTGTTCAATGATTATGGATGTGAATCCCCACCACCCTGCCAGATTCATGACTCATTAACGAAGCATAAGAGATACGACCAATGCACATTTTCCTAGAAATAGATTTTTATACTACTCAAGTAGTCTATAGTCTCCTTTATATATATAATTAGGTAGCTTATTCTTGATAATAATTAAATTTAGTCCCCTATAGTTAGTATAAACTCATCAGGACCATGACCCAGCCCATTTCTGAGCAGGTCGGGTCGGGTTTGGGTTGGGTTTTTGGGTCGGGTTTTTGGGTCGGGTTGAACAACTCTACTCCCAAGATCCACAAAAACGAAGTACAGGAGCAAAAGGATACTTTTTAATATCGAAAACTGAAAAACCAGTGCAATTTCCTAAAATTAGAAACTAACTTATTTTCAACTTTTCAACATCCCTACTCGTGTGGTGTGTTAGGTACATGGGATCAAAGAGGGGATAGAAGCAAAAAAAAAATGAGTCGCCATTCCCCAACCCTAAAAGACCCCCCAAAAAGGGCGTGGAGAAGCTTCGATAAGACAGCTCGGTGGAGACCGTTTTGGAGTAGATAACGACGGGCGAATGCCGCTCGGGTTCGGTTCAGCTGAGGAGAGATCATTTGTATGGCGAATGTTGATTGTTCAAGTGGAGTGGAGGAAGTATGATACACTGGATGATCTCCGAAACACCGATCGCTATGCTACACAAGTAGATAATGTACAAATGCAGTTGAAGAGGCATGCTAGAGGCTGTCGCTTATGATTTTGCTTGTGAACCCAGAATGCGTTTCTTTCGCCCAATATTCTGGCGTCCACGCGGTCCTGCCGCTCGTCGATCAGCCTTCCTCTTCGCCGCTATGAATTGCCAGCTTTCCATAGGTCTCCGTGACGCGATATAATTTCCCTCAGGAGTAAATACCTCAACTTGTGGGAAAGAGTTTGCCGACTGATCTCCGTAATGTATGGACATTGTACGGATTTGGGCAGTCAGCTCAATCCATCCGCATCCTTCGAGTAGAATATCAGCAGACATCACTCTGTATGGCAATCGCGGAGCACGCCGAATCCGTTTGTCGTTGAGAGCCTTTGCGATAGAACCGGGAAGATTTGACTCGGTCACGTCCCACTTCAGATCAAAGGTCCCAGCAGAAGATATCAATTTACCGGTACCATCTTTGATGATGTTTGTCTTAGGATATTTGCGTTCTTGTGCCTGCATCTCAACGGCCTTCTCCGTTTTCGTTACATGGGCCTCAATTGGGACGAAGCAAGCGGCCTGCAATATAATATTCGGATCCACTGCTGTGATTCGAACAAGTCCACCCCCAAGAAGTAAGGACTGGCCAGATTTGATGACATGTCGCTCGGGCTTAATACGCTTGGTCATTATAAGGTCGCGCTTGTGCTCGTCTAAAACGTGGTTGGAAAGGCCGGGGCGATCAAGCCCAGGAAGGTCGATGACTTCACCTCTGCCACGGCCGAAGGGGATCCGAATCGGAGAAACTGTAGTCCCCGGAAGCCAGGACACGATTGGGAGAACAGGATAGAGATCCTCTTCCGGGGCTGGGGGAAGAAGGCTATCGGAACTTAGGGCGGGCTCTTCAAAAAAGTTGGATGATTCTCGCTGTCGGCGCTCAACGAGTTCCGCCATTTTCTCAAGGTTTTTTGAATCCTTGGGAAGACAGGCCTCAACAAATCTGCTCTTTCCCACGTTTGCCTTGCCCATGATCCAAAGGCCACCTCCGTGTTCGCGCATCTCCTCTTTGACCTTTTGCGTCCACCACCCTCGATTGGCGCTGATCATATGGACATTGCCCATGCGAAATTGCTCTGCCGGGAACCTCAGCTTTTCACGGAGAACGGATCGCACGTAATCCATCTTCGAGTCAACCAGTTCCTTAGTGGGGCCCAAGAGGTCTGATCGTGTGATAACAAATGATATTGTTGGTAGCTTCCTCCCATGCCTGTATTTCTCCATTGTTGCCCGCCGATTTCGCGAGGGGGGTTCTTGAAGGGAAAGCTTTTCGTATACACCATCAACAAGGGACATGGGAAAATCCGCTGCATCGATAAGATGGTATATTCGGTTATCTTTATGTGGGCTCTCTTCCAGGTAGGCTCGGATGGAGTCTGTCGTTGGCGAGACAATAGACACTCCTTCGTTGTGGTGCCGTAGGTTGTGACACCTATCGCAGATTTTCACAGGGCGTTTAGACATCTCGAGGTATTCGGTGACGGTATCCGTTGCGTTTTCCACCAGGACATCATCTAAGCCGGTAGTTTATCAGTAAAGCTTGCGAAATACAATGAACCGAGTAAACACTCACGATCGGGCTGAGGGGCCGCTCCCGTCTCTTCAATCACGTCGTTTATTGTCGACAAGGCTTCTTGCCTTAATTGTTCCTCAAAATCAGCGTCTCGTGACTCAGACAAAAGCGATCGCGTGCTCTTTCTAGCTGTGTTGTAGTATCCAGGCTCGTTTGGTTCGGTTGTCTGCGCGTATGCACCACAGCCTGGACAGCATACCGGCAGGATAGGATGAATGTTTTCCGGGGATTCCGCGGAAATAGGACTCTCCGTCGAGAAGTTGCGCAGTCGCGCTCTTGAGGGCGGGCTTATGAATTTGATATTGGAGACATTCCCGGGCCCTAAGGAGCCGGAGGTAGTGTTATGGCTATGGAAGAGACATAGGGGTTGCCGTTTCGAGAGTGAGATCCTCTGTATCGGCGAGAAGACCCTGGGAATTGTACGCCTGAAAGACGATGCCATAATGAACAAGGGCTCAAGTGTCGGGGGAAAAACGGAGGTTTCTTACGAATGAACCCATCGGCCTATCCGCATTAATGGTCCGTGCCACTCGCCGTGAAAAGTCCTTGTGGCGAATCAGCGCTGAACTACAGAGAGGGAAACCAGACACTGATTCTTACATGATGGTATTTCTTTGAGCTTACTGGAACTACTCTGATGCTGGAAAAGGTGATCACATTCTGAGAGAAAAGCTGCGTGAAAAGGTTGGCTAAACGGATGCGCTGGACAGAACAATATGCGCCTAGTGGGAGCCTTGAAAGACGGTATGGGCAAATAGGACGTAAATTTTATTTAGGCTTTCGCTTTTCCTTTCCCTTTTGCATCATGAGAATGCTCTTCTTCCGCTTCCGAGTCACTCGTGAACTCATCGTCATCGTCAAATCCAATATACCGCCTAGGTGCTGCAGGAGCCTGCGACGGACTAGCCTGGGCAGACGCGTTCTCCATCTCGCCATCTTCTTCGTCACTCTCCTCGGGGGCGGAGGTGCTCTCCTGACCGCTTCCTTCACTCGCACTGGTGCTCGAGCCACCCAGGAGGTGATCTCTCAGATTATCGGTCCAAACACCCTCCTTCATGGCCGCTAAAACTGCCTCCCTAGCCTTCTCATTCATCTCATCCTTATCCTCCATCCACTGACCATCAATCTTCTGCTTCCCACCTCCGTTCTTGAGTTCCTCCTGGCGCTTTTCGGCCGCTTCTACCACAGCCTCCCACCTACGTCGTCGTTCTTCCTTCTCCTTCTTATCCATCTCAGGCTTTACCGCAAGGTACTCCGCAAGCGCTTTGGCCTCGTTTACCGTGCGGAGCCGGCGGCCATCGAGATTCCGACTGGACCCATTGTCGTCACCTTGGTTGCGCTTGCGCCTGCTTGACATACGCCCCCCAGCTGCACGGAGCTGGGAACCAAAGCCACCCTTTCCTCCGAGGACAGGAACGCTAAGGCGGAGAGGGAGAAGGTTCGACGTCGCTGTGGATTCCCCATTTGGAGAGATGAAGTCGGAGAGGCTTCGCGATAATGGGAGTATCCGTTTATTACTAGTGGTTGTCAGGATAAGAGAGTCGAGAGGTAATGAGGATGGTATATATGAGGAAACTTTGTCGCAGAGGTCGGATAGAGTCGATGTCGCCGGAAGCGCGAAAGAGACTGTAGAGGGGAGCGAAAGTCCGGGGAAGGACGAGAGGAGGACGTTCATATGTGAGGGCGCCATTTTGGTTCGGCGATGGGGCGGCGACTTGTTTAAATCCTGTGTAACTGCTCAAGAGACTGCGAGACTTGTTTCAGTCACCGATTTCGACTTGGTGAAAGTGTGGCTGAGAGGTGGCGGCCGGCGGCCAAAAGGATTAGTCACGTGGTGTTATCGCCGATCACATGATACTGTCTTATCGGGTGGATTGATTAGGGTCACAGCCCTACACCTCCCCAAAAGGTGGAATCACTACCGCACTTTGAACTCGGGATCCGTCGCTCCACTCAATTTCAACCAACCTCTTCGCGCATTGTCAGAGCGATTCCCCGAAGAGCACCAGGAACTCGCGACAATGTAAGGACAGCATCTGCGATATGGACTGTGTTGAGCCGCTTCGCTAATAGTTTCCCAGGCTTATTCCCAAGGAAGACCGCAAGAAGATTCACGAGTACCTCTTCCGTGGTATGTGAAAGATCACCTTGTCGGCGAAGAAAGTCGAACTGCGTGGGACAGAAATAGAAAAGTTAAGTTGGCTGACAGAGATATTACTGAGCAGAGGGTGTACTCGTGGCCAAGAAGGACTTCAACCTTCCCAAGCATGGCGAGATTGACACCAAAAACCTCTACGTGATCAAGGCCTTGCAGTCGCTCAACTCGCGCGGTTACGTCAAGACCCAGTTCTCCTGGCAGTACTACTACTACACCCTCACCCCCGAGGTATGGCCTTTATTTGCAAAGCACGGCGATTGACACATCAATTCTACATTCCAAGTTGAGACTGACGATATGCCACCCTTAGGGCCTTGACTACCTCCGAGAATGGCTCCACCTCCCCGCTGAGGTTGTCCCTGCCACCCACATCAAGCAGCAGCGTTCCCACGCTCCCCCCCGCGGCATGCTGGGTGGTGAGGAGCGCGAGCGTCGTCCCCGTCCTCCCCGTGAGGGTGGCTACCGCCGCCGCGAGGAAGGCAAGGAGGGTGGTGCCCCCGGCGAGTTCGCTCCCAGCTTCCGTGGCGGATTCGGCCGTGGCCGTGGCGCCCCCCCTTCTTAGAAAAATGTTGCCAGGTCTTCTGAGGGATCTTACAGGTGTTGCTAGTGTAGTTTGAGTAGGCTTCCGAAAATTGGAGGTCAGAAATTATTGCATCTATGCACGCCTGATTCTCAAAAAAAAGTTCATGTATTTCCTAGCTAGGGTAATATCATGTTCACGATACAGAAATTGGTCCCTGGGTGTTTTACTGTAGTACCTGTGGTCTAACCCCAGCCCTTTCATTCCTCCACCCGGGGACGACAGGAAGCGGGGTCCAGAAGACTAAGAAGCGGCGTAATCCCCTTTCTGAGGGGCGAGACGCCGGCTCTGTCTGTGCTCTTTCAACCTTTGTCTGATCTACAAGAATGTGGCTGTAGCAATCTGCCGTACCATCAGGCTATCGCTATCTCTCTGGCGGCTCTGGATTTGGTGGGGATAGCGAATAAGATTTACCCTACATTTGCGTATGTAGTATGAAGTAAGCAAGCGCATAAGTACCTTAAGACCTTATGTCAATTCGACGTGGCCACGGTTGATAAATTGCAACTGCTATGCTGAAAACCTTTTGCGGTCATACCGAATGACTGCCTGCATAATGACAGAGGCACCCCGAGCGCAGTCATCTGCAGAACAGAACTCTTCGGGATGATGGCTTAGGCCGTCCTTGCAGGGGACAAAAATCATGCCCGTCGGGACTCTCTTGGAGGTAAAGACGCTGTCGTGCCCTGCCCCACTCATTATCGTTCGTACAAGGGATTTCGGGTCCGCAATTCCGGCATCCGTCGCAACGGCTTCCGCCGATTGCTGTACGCACTCAATGCAATCGGGATGGAAGTCAACGGCAGGTGAGTCAAAGTCTAGAGTCCACTCTACCCGACAAGGCTTGCCGATGCCCTTCCCTTCTTCCGCGGCGATTGCATCGAAGTCCTGCCGCAGCTCGGCCTCAACAACTTCAACGAGCTCTGTTTTTGGCCCGCGGATATCCAGAGAGAAGCTTACAGTACCGGGAACCGTATTCACGCTTCCCGGTTTGGCTTCTATGATGCCGACACTTGCTAGGCAACCGTGGGAGGCAGCGACCTCTCGGGCCTGTACCATCATGCGTGAGAAAGCGTACAGTGCATCTGCGCGGTGTTCAAATGCCGTAGTTCCCGTATGGGTGTCTCTGCCGAAGATGTTGAGGCGGAACCATCGATATGCTTGGACAGCCGTTACAACCCCAACCTGCTGGCCGGCGGTAATAAGGTGAGGACCTTGTTCAATATGGAGCTCAAAGTGAGCTGCTATGGGAGTCTCCTTGTAAGAGCATGGCACACTTCCGAGGTAATCGATCTTCTTCAATGCTGACTTCATAGACTCGGGGGCAGACGCTGCGGAGGGAAGCGAAGCGACCGTTGGGACTTCCTTCAATGCATGTGCCTTCTCGAGAGGAATACATTCCGCCCACACTCCCGACGAAACCATACTTATGGGGAATCTAGCACCCTCTTCGCTGTATTTGTATTAGCTCTGTCCCTTGGGAAGATGCCCAATAACTCTTACTTTGTCCAGTTGACAACACCAACGCCACCCTCAGTCTCTAAGCCCATATCATTCAGAGTCTTAAGAGTCTCAATGCCGGAGAGAACACCCAGGATTCCGTCATATCGGCCACCAGTGGGTTGAGTATCTAGATGACTTCCGATAAACGTAGCAGGCACATTGGCCCTGCGTCCAGGCCGAACAGCGAAGATATTACCCATCGCGTCCACGATGACCCTGCATCCGAGAGCCTTCGTTGTTGCGATGAACCAATCCCTCACTTGTTTATCCTCCTGTGAAAGCGCCAAGCGCTGCATTCCCGTGTCTGTATGACCACTGACGCAGCTATTAGTCTCCTTCTTGGCCCTGGTTGATCTTCCAGTCCATGCCGAGGGAACCATAGGAAAGTCATGGTCTTGACTTACTCTCCCCATCGGATTCCGTAACCCCATTGACATGTGTGATGAAGGTCCTGTGCAAGGCGGTCCTTATTTGCTCTAAGGGCTGACACCTGGGCTTCGGTAAGCTCCGTTGACAACATAGTTCGCTTCCTAGAGACACTGAAGGCTCGACGTATTTGTATGGATGATGATCGGGCAGACCGAAACAAATGCAGAAAGGCGGCCATTCTGGGAGCCATTGGCGGGATATCACAGCTGATATAGAGGGCCAGACACGAGAACGTCAACAGAGCGAACGATAAGACATGGATGAATCGACTCCAATTTCTTTTCCTCGCATCATATCCGAAGTGGGGTTAAACATGGGAGTCGGCACGGTGATCAAATCAAAAATCGCCTATCGCAACCGAAGCCACCCTGATAAGGAGGTGTCGGCGGCAGATGGCCTCAAAGGAGATCAAAGCCCCAACTGGAGTTTGGGGTGGACCTGCCCAGTAGTGGAGGAGAAGGGAGAGAGGCGGGAAGAAGTGAGGTGTTGGTGGCTTGTCTCGGGTTCCGTTCCGACTTCGCCGGCAACCCCGCATCGATTCAATTGCTATGACTTCAGCTCACCTTGACCTCTGCTTGCATTGAATCGACAGAATCAATCGGCTCACTCACGATGGCCTCCTGTGTCTTCTGCAAGATCGTCAAGGGTAGGGCGCTTTCTCAATCACACCTGACTTCGATAGCTCCCCCAAAGCTTCTCCAAATCTCGAAACATCCTCAACATCTTTCGAGGTCGCTAACACTAAACAGGCGATATCCCTTCCTTCAAGCTCTTCGAGAGCGACAAAGTCTTTGCCTTCCTTGACATCCAGCCTCTTAGCCGTGGACACGCTGTGAGTCGTACTCTTCTCTTCTCTTCGGCCGCAAGAGATTCGGGCGTCTCTCATTTGGAGCCAACCCTCATACGGGGAGGCAGAACACCGGAGGGGCAGCATTGCATGGAATGATCACGTCCTCCTCGAACTTACTAATTTTTTTAAGATTTGTGCAATATTTCGTGTCCGAAGGGTGCGCTGACCAGATTTCAACTGCTGTAGCTAGTGATTCCAAAATTCCACGGCGCAAAGCTCACCGATATTCCGGACGATCATCTCACGGAGATTCTGGTACGTGGCTCAGCAAGGAGGAAGCGAGTGAAGAAGACCAAGACGCAGCCTTAACCCCAATTTTTTATATCAATGGGCCAATCCCCGAGTACCTTGGAGACTAATCTCCCCAACCCAGATACCCTTCCCCTCTCCCTGCATCGGATGCTATACATATATACACCCCCCACACGAGATAGATACACCGTGGCTCTATCGAGTTCAAGAAGCAAACTAACTATGCGAACAGCCCGTTGCTAAGAAGATCGCTCAAGCAACCAACGCAGGCGATTTCAACGTTCTCCAGAACAACGGCCGTATTGCTCACCAAGTCGTCGATCATGTAAGCTGCACATAAGGTCTCTCTCCACTGCCTTGATTGTCATAACTCTAACATTCTTTCCCTATAGGTTCATTTCCACATGGTTGGTTTAGCAGCGCATGCTCCTTCAGCTGGATACTCACTTCCGTATCTCTAGATCCCCAAACCCAACGAGACGGAAGGCCTTGGCATTGGCTGGCCTCAACAGGCCACGGACATGGATAAGCTTAAGGTTTTGTACGAGGAAATTAAGGCTAAGATGTAAACTGGGGCGCTGCATTCCAACGTAGTTCGGTCTTGGAACAGGGGCTTATGGCGGTATTATTTTATCTCAACAATATCCGAATGCGTTGAAATAGTCCCAACAATACTGTAGAAGCCTTGTGTCTACCTGTACACAGAAAGAGTACTAACAATGCCCAGGTTACAAGTCCAATGGTAACAAGTATGAGTACAGGTGGTATATACAGACAAAAGTGACAACATACATGATCAAAACAGACATATCGTATATCTAATAATGACACTCCAGAGAAATCAAAACAACAGGCGCCTCGACTGTCATCTATGCTTTTACCTCAAACACACCGTTAGTGCTGGCAGCCCCGTTCTCCTTGGGCTTCTCATTCTCATCGGTCGACTCAACTGCGAGCGGGTAGAAGTTAACCCTGCCGCCGCCCTGGACAACGCCGAGTCTGTCGTAGAGAGTGGTGCAACGGACATAGGGATCCATCTCCCAGTACTGAACGCGCAAGCGCTCGATGAGATCCTTTCTCTTATCGGCAGCTCCCTTGACTTGGTCTGATTCCTTCTTCCTAGAAGCAGCGATCCAGTCTATGGTGGAAGTTTGGAGCTCCTTAGCAAGGGTCTGTCGCTGTGCGACTAGAGTATCCCGTTTGCTGGTATCCTTAATCGAGGTGTTCTCACCAGGCTTGACCTCGACGTATTTGTACTCCCAGTCCTCATCACCTTCAAGTTCTTTGATGATACGATCCCGAGGGATAAATTCCTCCAAGTCTTGAAGATTCTTTGTGAACTGGATCTTGGCGGCGACGACGGGATCAAGCCATCCCTTGATAATATTCCAAATGCCTAGAGCATATATTAGCATTGTGAGGGATAGGTAAAGGGGAGCACACGAACTTGAGAAAATCCAAGGAGCTTTGTGAATGAGCACCACTCCGAGAGACTCTGGGTAGTTGGCCTCAAAACACTTGATCATGAACTTCACAGGATGATAGTCCTTCGATATGGTTAGTTTACAAGGAGAGAGTAGTCTTGGTAGGAGTAAATACCATGTTTGCAAGCGTAAAGTCGGTCATGTCGAAAATGATACACTAAAGTCCTGTCAGATCAGGCTGCGCTGGGTAGTGTAGACACAAACTTACAGCTGTTTCAACCGGAGGCTGCAACATCAGCCGGGCTGATTCTATGGTAAATATGGTAAACCGGTCCAAAGCTTCGGTGCTCTGGTCACTCGCGCGATGCAAGCGGACTCGAACATAACAGATCGGACGACCGGACTTGTCGACACCGTGGAGGAAACTCTTGCCCATGTGGAATTGCTTCATCATGTCCTCCGCCTTCTTCTTCTCTGCCGGAGTGCCATTCTCGATCTGCTCCAGAGCAAGATGCTCACCGTGTACCATAATATCATCATCCACTTTTGCTTCAAGCAATCTCCAACGGATTGTTGCAATCAACATCATGAGGGCTTTCTTCACGTCCCACTTGCGAGCACGCAGGAAACGTAAGAGCAGGCTGTCGGGATTGTCTTGTTTGACCATGTTCCAAAATGAGGTCCGGATCTCCTCGGGTTTCATTTCAACGAGAGCCTTCTGAAACTCTTTTGATGTGCCGAACTTGTCGTCTCCATCGGTGATAGTGAGTGAGGCAACTCCGTTCGCTGCGCCGTTGACAGTCGTGGACTCATCTTTCTCCGGCGCACCTCCTCCCCAGAAACCGAATCGCCGCTTCGGGGCTGGCTTCTTCTCTTGCAAGGGCGTTGCAGGGCGTTCTTCGGTCTCTTCAATCTCTCCCAATGAGACACCACACACCTTGAACATGAGGACCCAAAACTCTTGGAGCTTGACCTCTTGTTCTGGGGTGAGGTTTCCCACGGTGCCAGGGGTAGCTTCGGTAGACATGTTCTTGAGTAGAAAGACGTCTTGTTCTTGGAGGTTAGGGCCGGCGGAGGCGGTGGTTATTTGAGGGAAGTTGCTTCCAAGTGGACGGTATTTATCCTTTATCCAAACTCCTCCGCAAACGAAAAGGATGGTGAATGTGATCGCCCAGAAAGTGGAAGCCTTCCTCGGTTCCTGGAATGAAGATAACGGGGGAGTGGAGAATGTCCGTTTCGGGGGGGATGAGGGCGCAAAAAATGAGCTGAAAGGGAGGCGGGATGACGGGGTCAAGATCTGTGCACGTCGAGAGGGTTGCCCTAGCAGAGAAGAAGCAGACTGAATCGAATTGGCCGAGGGAGAACAAAGACGGCGATGCAAGAAGGGAAGGGCATGCATGTGCCCTTGGGGAGCGAATGACAGAGAAAGGGGATGGGATTGATGGGAAATGCGCCGACGTGTGAAAGGGACTGGTGATATCAAAGCCACACACGCCCCTGAAAAGACTTTCTTTCCGAATCGACCTGGTGTGAGGATGCGGGGGAAGCAAACGACTTCAGGGAGGAGCAAAGAGCAAAGCGGCTGGGGCGACGACCTAACCAAGTCCGTGTGCAGTCAATTTGCCACCCATGATTTTGTTCTATTCGTTGGCTTGCGCAATCAGAACCACAGTTATTAATTTGGAGCGGTTACAGAGATTCCATTCAATCCTCCATTGAATTGGACACGCGAGCACTGTCTCCGTCTCTTGCGTGGGGGAGGATCTTTCACGGACTCCGCATTCAACTTCGCTGCCGTCGGGAGTTCGCTTGCTGAGTGCCCGTGAAGCGGAGAGTGTCCCGATGTCAACAAGCCTGCTTCTCCAAGAACTCTTGGGGAAACTGGGCCATCTTTGCTCGTTTGAAACGAGGCCCCTCGAAGATTAATCAGAGTCTTCGCTGCTCCTGTGGCTTATTTATTTCTTGTTGTTCCCCACCTTCTAAATCGCGTATGCGTTCCGAACGCCGCGGACAGCCTCACACTCGCATCGTCTTCTGTTTTTAAAACAGCCTCGGGATCCTGATCGAAGCACCCACACACCCTTGAGAACAAGCGTTATGGAAAGGCCCCGTTCGTCGTCGCGTCCACGCCCCTCTTCAAGGCCCACCACCCCTCTGAGGCCGAGCTCTCGATCTTCTGTCCGCGAAGCCCATGGATATGGCCGCAATATCGGAAGTGCGGGCTACAATCAACCCGCCATCAATGCCCTCGAACCGCAGTTTGCCGAGCTCGCCGATTCCATGGCTGATCTCGAGGCCAACTTCATGCATCTGCAACTAATGCATGAGAGTTTGACGCGTTTCAGCGAGAGTTTTGCCGGCTTTCTCTATGGCTTGAACATGAACGCATTCTGCGTCGACTTCCCAGAGGTAATGTTTGCCGCCGGTAATCACCTTGATTCTCCGCTCGTTCTGACTGAGAGCATAGGCCCCAATCGCGGAGTCGTTTCGAAGAGCAAAAGAGGCGGAGACACAGAAAGGTACGATACGCGACGCGTTCTGGATGCGTTTGCCTAACAAGATTTTAGGAGTCGAACCCGACCTGGCGAAGTCCAACGAAGCTGACATGACATTCATGTGGGTCACTTTGGGTCTCTAAGGGAGATTGCATGCTTCTAATACTGCTCCGATCCGCAGGACTACGGATACTACTTTCGTCGAAAACCCCCCAAGCACCGTCTCCTCAAAAGCTACCCCCAAGTCTGGACGTGCTCGTGGAGGCAGTAGAGGATCCAGCACGCGCGGATCTACAGTCGGCCGTTATGCAACTAGGGGATCTAGTCGAGGCCGTCCCAGTGCATTGCCTCGAGGGAAAGGGATGCGATGATTTCGCGAAAACATACGTTGAATTCGACCATACTCAAACATTCAGCCGTGCATAACCAGACGTCCGCGAACTGCTCCCAACTAGTTGTTGCGCGATACACTCCAATGAGACCATCCGGTTCTCAACAGGCCCTGGACCTACTTCCCTCGCCGTGGCCGTCGTTGGACGCATCATTGGAGCGTGCAGGCTGGCTATTGCTGCGTAATTAGGCCCTTACATCAACAACTCCCAGAGACGAAACGGTCAGTGCCAAGTTCCATTCCACGCCGAGGGTAAAACGAACTCCCTGTCTTGTATGCACCCTCGCAAACATTGCCATACAAAGTGGAATTCAATGGCCATGTACACCTCAACGTTTGGGCGTGTCCGTCAGTCGGAGGTGCGAGCCCCTACCATCCTAGGCCTCAAATTGGAGACTGATTGGCGGAGTCTGAATGACAATAACCAGCCAGCTTGAATGTTAAAATCATTGCCTCGGATACCTGCATTACAGCGCCCAACTAGATCGTATTCCTTGCATACCGTAATGAACAATAATTTCTGCGTATTGCTAGATGTTATGAATATAACAGTGCTCCAAGCACCAGACGGGCTATGAACGCGCACAGAGAATTGGGTATATATGCTGGCGGTACGGGGGGGTGCTATTGGGGTTACAGGTCAGCGCAAGAGCAGTCTACAAGAAACCAGATATCATTGAGAAGAAGCTCGTGTAGTAAGTCTCATGGAGATTCGCGCGGTGTTGTGCATTGTAGCCTTCATAAATGTGGCAAGACTCGCAGTTCTGTTTCCGTCGTTATGTCTCGAGGAGGAGGAAAGGCAAAGGTTCTTTGCCATTTTCGGATCAAATGCAGGCCCGAGTCCTTATCGTTCGGAGCGAGCCACTGCGGAACCCCAGGAAAGATCCCTGACACCCTCTTCGAGCCAGAACTTCGAGGTGCGACAATTGCAGCAAAATACCACGCCGTCTTTGGTAAGTATGCAGTTTTCGCGAATGAGGATTCACTCTAATGGCCTCGTTTTGACAGTGTTCGGCTCCTATCCGACGAAGGAGAACCGATTGATGCAGACAACACTACCACCCCAGCCGACAATACACCTGCACTTCCTCCTCCTTTCCTGGCAAAATAAAAATTGACCGCATTATTGATTGATGAGAGCTGGACTCATACAATACAATGGGGCTCTGAATCTTGCAGCATCGTGAAATGGTGGCTCAATCCATGGCTTCTTTTTTCATCCGCCGAGGAACAATCGACCTACCTTCACCTCCGACTCTAGAATTCCGGGCGGCGTCCTTTTTCCTGCCACCTTTCCAGATCACTTGTATACATACGCATTTCTGAAGCCTCATCTCAATTGGTTGACAGCATCCTCCGTTGTTCTCTGCTGTTACAATGGCTACCGTGGCATCAGTTTCGCTCCTTTCGGAGGCCGAGTTTGGCTGTGGTATGAACACTATAGATGTCTTAACAGGCTCCCGGAAACTAACATACTATGAAGAACATCTTGCCTCGCAACTCCAGCACGATGGACCCGCCAGCAGCCAGTTCAAGGCTTCGTTCATTAAAACGCATAATTCTCTCGGACGTGGTGATTCCCCCAGCAAAACCGGGCCCTCCGGCTTTCTGAAACCGAGATATACCTGTGTGACCTGTTCGGAACCTTTTATGAACGGCGATCGGAAAGCTCACTCAGAGAAAACTGGCCATCAATTTTGTGGGTGACCTTTGCCCGCCATCCAGTAGAGGACGGAGGCGCTAATCTCTCTTCAGACATGGAATCCCGCAGCCGCGCACTGTTTTGTCAGGGTTGCGGGGACCTTGTGTATGACCATGGCCTGGAACGATCTAGGTCTTCGACTCCTGAAAGTTCGTTGGAAGGTCCGCATGAGACTCCAAAATTATCGAAATTATCGACTTGAGAGCTAATGCCGTGCAGTCGCGAAGAGACGACGTTTCAGCGATAGCTCGGCCGACGAACTCTATGTTAAGAGCAACGCAAATAAACGCCCTTGTGCAAAGCAAGGTGTCCGAGGCTTATTCAATCTTGGCCAGACTTGCTATCTGAACGTCATCTTGCAAACGCTACTACACGATCCCATTCTTAGTACTTACTTCCTGGGGAATGGTCACCAACCGCATGATTGTACCGCCACAGACTGTATTGGATGTGCTGTTGCAGAAGCATTTGCGGACTTCAACAGCATCGACAAGCCGGAGGGCTTCGCTGCGTTGAACCTCCTTCTAGCGTCATGGCGCGCAAGTCCGGTAAGTGAAGCGGTCCTGGGTTCCAACATGTGACTGACTTCTATTATAGACCTTAGCCGGTTATCAGCAACAAGACGCACACGAATATTACCAGTTCCTCGTTGACAAGTTACACGCCACGGCCGAGGGAAACCGAGAAACCCACGAAAAGGGCTGCCGTTGTTTCTTCCACAGAACCTTTTATGGCAAACTCCGAAGTAGCGTGACTTGCGATAAATGCGGCAATGTAACAAAGACTGAAGATCCGATCGTTGATTTAAGTCTAGATGTGCAGGTTCAAGCAAAGAAGCGAGCTATGGGCGGCGGCACAGGCCTTTACGCAACACCAACACTGAGCGGATGTCTAGAAAGTTTTACCTCCCCGGAAAAGCTTATGGCGGGAGTATATAACTGCAGCGGGTGTGGTGGGACGCCGCAAAAGGCAACGAAGCAACTTCGGATTAAGAAACTCCCTGCAATCCTGTGTATGCAACTGAAGGTATACAATCATCAACCCTATGTCACTGCGTGAGTATCCCTGACCTCATCCGCAGCGGTTTGAGCACACATTCTCTATCTCCGAAAAAGTCGAAGGCCGCATTGACTTCCCTCTATCAATCAATATGCTCCCCTACACGACAAATCCAAACACCTCCGTCGACAAATCCCGTTACATATATGACCTATCTTCTGCTGTGGTACACAAAGGGAAACTCGAGGCGGGCCATTACTACGTTTACTGCCGTCAGGGCGAGGAGGTTCGTCCCCGCCCCTTGTGACTTAAATGCAACCTCCATACTAACATCACCAGTGGATGCTTTTCAACGACGACCAGGTCACCCCCGTCACCGAAGCGGAAGTCCTCGGCGTCGACGCCTACCTGTTGTTCTACAACCTTCGGTGTTTATCGACTGCCTCTCCATAGCAGTTTCCCTTTACGTGGCGAAGTAGATTGTTGATTACCTCGATGCTGTTGCTATCTGTTGATCATAAAGTGGCTTTTTCATGCTGTTTTTAGCGAGTCGGCGTTTAGTCATTTGGAGTTGGATGTTTGATTATCTTGATTTGGTTGCATACCATACCATAGTTTTCTAGGTGTTTGATTGATCGCGAAATATGCCATGACAAGGGGCCTTGGCGACTACCACTGTTCAACCTTTTGCGAAGTTAGAAGTTTGGCAGGTTGTTATTGGATCCATATTTTAGAGCTGGCAGTTTCCATAAAAACCAATATTGTTCCCACCAAGGGCTTTCCCGAATTACCCTCAATGACTAACTGTATGTTCAAAAGTGACTTCGAGTACTAGGGCATAGGGTCTAGAGCTTACACTAATTCGCCCCCATAACCCGAGTGGGATACGACTACGCACTGTCCTTGAGGACGCCCGAAAAAGGTTCTAGAAGCTGATCGATCACCCGAAGCACCTAACGACGAGGAGATGCGGCTCCGACTGCGGCGAGCCCAGAGTCCTCGGAGCTGCAAAATTTCTCCGGCGTCGTTCTCAACGCGGCGAGTCAGAGCCACAGTGGTCTTGACATTCCGCAAAAGGGGTAGCTTGGGCCACCGTAAGGAAGTAGGGAAATGAGAAGTGGGAATTGAACAGATAATCCTCATTTCAACATTGAAATTAATCGAGGCTCAACATAACACCCATAACGAAATGTCAATTGTCAACACCAACGACGCAACGTCCGCGCCTATTCGAAACCCTTTTCTATTTTTTGTATTCCGTGTCCATCTCTATTCTCGTCACCCGTGCTCCAAATACACCCCGTCATATTTCCCATCTCGTCCCGTCGGAATCGGAAGTAATCCAAGCACATCAGGAACGTGATCGGAATGGGGTTCGTTTCGTTCATACTTGGGTAGATAGCCTAGTACCGATAACGCGTGCGGAAAACGGAGCGGAACGGAATCGCCATGGCGGAAGTAGATTGGGGAGTGATTTATCGGTACTGTCATTGGAGAACGGATTAACGGTGAACTTGGCCAAATCATCCCCTTGCCAATTCCAAGTATGAAGTCGAATATCCATGTCGTTCCTCCATGCATCACCCAACACAACCAGTAGCAGAGGAGAACCCACCTTGTAGAAACCAATATCGGTGGACTTCTCACGGAAGCACTGACGGCAGATGTCCATCTAAAACAAAAGGGCCCAATCAGTTATTATTCCCCATACAAATCGCATTCGCAGATTCCAAATCTAAAGGGAAGGGCCAATTCCATACCCCGTACTTCCGGATCAGACCGGCGCGGTGGGAGCAGACACGGCTATTGGAGAAGCGTCTCGTTAATACCATCCAGTTCGATTCATTTGTATATTCCAGCATCCTTCCAGATTCGATCTTCTCGTCGAGGGAGGGAAAAGCTAAACACACCATTGACGAGAACCCTTGCCGTACCTATCCATCACGGAAAACCATCGTTAGCAATCTCATCCATCACCATCACCTTCTCTCTCTCTCTTGTGTCGCTGGATTCACCCGGGTAACATACTTGCGAGGACGGCTGTACCACACGGACTCGTGAGTCATCTTGAATCTGAGGCGAGGAGAAAACCTAAAGGAGGTGTTGACGGAGGTGGGCGCGGGTTTTTTGCTGTCGTCGACGTCGCTGGCGTTGAAGGGGAACGAAACGGAGCAATTCAGAAGGTTCGGGTCGGGCAAAATCCCCGTTGTGGGCTTCTGTGGGTTGCTGACTCAGCGGGCTTCGAGGCGCTCGGACCATCTCGCTTGGATGGAGCGAGTCCCGCTTGGGAGATGTCCTGGCACGTGATCTTCACCGAGGAGATTCTTGTTGGGGTCTAGCGCATTCCATATACTTCGAGGAAGTCTTAGGAAGCAATGTACATATTACGCAGATAACAACTCACAGACGACTGTTCTCTAATAATTGAGGTATCTATCGCTTAGGTCCATTCCATTCGCGACTCATGAGGGACGCCAGGGCCCTGCGTCAAGTTACATAGAGCATCCCGAGGCTTAGATCAGGGCATCCAACTTCTTCCTTATGTACAAAACAATCCAGAACGGAACTTCGTCCCTCACCTGATACCAGTCTGCGCCGTCGCAGATCTCAATTCCATTGGTAGCCGTAGACAAGGTTAAATCGTAACCACATCTCCCCGCCCCAACAGAGTCGGCATCACTCCCATTTAAGCAGCTAATAGTTTCATTCTCCACTACAACTAATCCGCACAAAATGTATCACTCTCACCTGCCTCCTCCCGTTCCTTGGGCGCAGGTACACAACGCATCAACGCCTCCGGCGAACACCCAACCCACTATGCCTTTGAGAACACCCACCCAGTCTCGCATCTCCCAGAGTCAATATCCGTCCTCCACTCCATAAATTTCACCAACTTCGGCGCCCAAGACGCATAGGGGCAAGGCGCGCTGCACTAGGGCCGCGTGGTAGGGCCCAGCGCACAAGCTATCCCCCTCATTGTGCGAGAATCAGGGCCCGAATATCACTCTGGATATTGGATGCCCACGGGCCAAACGCCACTCTAACAATTCACATAGGTAATTAACCCTGCTGACGGTGATTCGATTGTGCGTGGCACAAATGCAAATGCAGCGAGGGTAGTGTGTTGGACGCCGCAAAATGCAGCGGCGTATAAAAGTGATAAGGTTAGGGTCTATTTCAATGCCTGCTCGGGCTGGAGTGGATGTCGAGAGCAGGACACCTTGTTCGAATTCACATTATGGTTCCTGTTGAGTTTAGGGCGCACGTTGTTGGGGGTAAGGAGATTGTGAGGGAGGGGGAGGTTTTTTGGGATACAGAGGAGACAGTGTCCAGGTAATATCCGAAGTGAACCAGGGGGCGAGGCTGCCGGCTTCGAAGCTGCCGTTCTGGACGAGGTTGGGGGAATTAGCGGAGTAGGGGGTGTTTCCCTTGCTGTGGGGGTTTGCTTATATAGTGAATGTATTTGTATAGTTTGTCAGCTACATTATGAGCATTGTTTCCATTTGCATCCATCAGGGCGTTAATTATTGAAATAGGGAGCGTCACGTTCGTAAAGAAGATATAAAAAAATGCCATGGAAAATAGTAAGGCATGTCACAAACCATGTCTAACTAGTTGGAACCAGGGCTCAAGAAATCAACGGTATAAGGGGTATAATACTCTTTCCAAAACTATGCAATATGTTTCCGGTTTCTCGGAGTACCTTTTTCTTGATGTCAATGACACCATCTCCGCCTAGCTTGCACTTCCTGCAGCCTGGCTCGTTGTAGCAAGGGTGCGCCAAAGTGTCTTGAAGACGAATTATCATGAGTCGAGCTTAAAGTATTTAGGCCGGGAATCGGTAGGGTGCGAGTTGTGGACGAGCCTCGCGCTTAACGGCCCAAGCCTTAATAGCAATCACGACAATTTCGAACGCCATGATCAAGGCCGTCAAGCCCATGGCGACGGTGAAGGTGAACATTGCGTCGAGCTCGTAGTATTCGATCGCCTCAATGACGTTGCGGGACTGGTTTTCGTCAGCATAGACCTATTTACTAAGGTACGGGGACCACTCACACTTAACATGAAGATGAGGCCTCCAGAAATGAGGCAGAACGAGGCGACGATTTCGGTCGGTGGGCGAGAGGGCAAGTATGAGGTTGGGGGTTTCAGGTACATCAGGACGTAGGTCATACCGCGGGCGAGCGCAAAGCCGACCAGCATGTTACCCCACTGCTTGTGGACCATGGAGGATACCATGCTACTCTGGTGGTGAGATCCCATCATCATGCCCAAGAGGAGGATCACAACCGCAGGCATCGGATTGAGCGACACATTCTGGGTATCAGGCGTGTCCCAGGTGGGGCAAGATGGTCCATGACCCTCATGGTGAGGAGAGGGTGCACACAGGAGCGTGCTGTTCAACCAGCTCTTGACACGCTTTGACTCGAAGAGCATGCCGCACAAGCCTCCGCCCAGGAACATGAAAGCAATCGACACGTGCTCGAAATCAGTGGCGGTCCAGGCATTACCCCAGGCGCTGAGATGTTCAAGAAAGACGTTGCTGATACCGTAGGCGAAGATCACAGCGGATTCGGTGAATTCCCCTGTAGCGATTCTGGCCTTCCAGCCAACGACTTCTTGCGGGGGCTTGACGTTCCAAGCCCAACCGAGATCCGCCCAACAACCCATCACTCGTCCCAGGGTCAGCAATCCGTACCAGAAGAAAATGCCGCCTTTGATGAAGTGTGCGAGGCCGTTGAATATTTCTCGGTCTCTCTGCAGATTCATCAGCAAGAGCTCTGGAGAAGTAGCCAGCGAAAATCTATGCTTACAAAGATACCACCATACGTCACTGCGCCAGTTGTGATAGCAATAAAGCCGAGTTGCAGAATTAATCGATCAATCACATTGTAAACGAAGCCCATAATACGGAGGGCACGGCCGGAGACCAAGCGCGGGACACGGCTAGCAAGAAAACGGTCGAGGATAGTGCTGCGCATGAAACCCCGGGACTCGGAAAGTACGGGACCTTCTTCCTCTGGCTTTTCGAAGCCATCGTATTCATCCGGCGGAGAGGTGCAAGATGGAGAGCTCGGACGGCTGTGAAGGGATGCTGAGTTCCTCTCAGTGCCCTGGCCGCTGTCCCTTGACCAGCGATACTCATGGCGGACGCCAGTTGGATAGGTGGGAGTGTCGGCCATCTCGTCGGTGGAGACAGGAAGGAATTGTGCACGTTCGTAGGCACTTTGCTTCTCGCCCCTCCCGGCATATGCAAAGATCAAGGCCATGATGACCTGGGCAGCAATCACCCAAGTTGCTATCCATCCAATCTTGTGGTGGGCGTTGTTCTCATAAAGATCGGGGGTCTGGCTGTTGTAGACAATCCCGACCAACAACCCAACCGCATTCAGGACGAGGAAGACAAATTGGGACAGAAGCGCCAAGCGAGACCGTGCGACGCTCAACATAACGGCTGGGCCCTGTCAGTATACTCTGCGCGCGCTGCAGAAAGGTCGGAAAGAGCGTAAAACAGGAGGCCGTACCTGCCGGTAGCACAAAACACCATGCGATGACCATGAGCGCAATGTGTGCGACAATCCAACCGGTGTGCTTTCCGTACGCGAAGTAACTCATCGGCGAATTGTCGTTTGCCTCTGTTTGTGTGTGGTTCGAGTGCGAGGAGCCCATGTCCATGTCCATGTCCATACTCATATCCATTTCGTGATCATCGCCGTGGGCGAGAGCGCTCGCAAGCGAGGCTAGAAGGAGAGCCGCCAGCGCGGCGCGAGACGCGTGCTGCCACATAAGTGTGGTATTTATCTATAAAATGGCGCGGAATGGCGAGAATGGAAACCGTGCTGGTATATTATAGAGCTCCCAAACGGTCGAGTCTAACCTCGAACAGTGGAAGCTGGGCTGGATGTACGGTGTCCGGGCCTTGGAACGGCTCGGTGTGAGGGAAAATGCAGCTTCCTTCGTCACTACTCGGAGAGTCGCGCGATAGGGCTGGAGGGCGACGACTTGGACTTTACAACACCTGGAATGGGGGGATCAAAGGGGGGCCGGCTTGGAAGAGAAGCAAAGGGAAGGGGGAAAGCGGCGGGAGCAGCCAGGGTTTGGACCAGCCTTTTATTCATTTTCCGTTGGCGAAGTCCTGTACTTCAGAGACAGGCGGGGATAGGCTCTCCCAAGCACTGCACATTGCATTTAGTCATGGATGCACATCAGGCCGTGGAAAGAAGAGGAACTCTGACAAGCAGGCGCCAGTCCAGAGCACTCCGTGTGCCGAAAGTGGAGATTGACAGCGCTAGCACAAGCCTTGACCTTTTTTATTTAAAAAAAATTAAGAAAGAAAAAAAGAAAAAGGAAAAGGGAAAAAAAAAAAAAAGGTTCTCTCTTTGTGATTGTTTTGATTTGAGCTTCATCAGATCAACTTCAAGGCCTGTCATTCTTCTTCCTTTGACGCCAGGCAGAGACTTTTCCATGCTCTTGTCGAGAGCTTCGTCTTGATGAAGGACTTCCACTATGAGCACGAGTCCGACCACGAATCGCAGCACTGGTGGTATGTGACGAATGATGTCATTACAGAGCATCATACGACAGCGCCTTCTGTGAATTTGGGGACCACGGCTTGGGCCTCGGAGATCGATTCAAGGACATGTTAAACGGCATTAATTTCGCTCATAACTTTCGATTATTAACTTGATTCCACTCGGACGAAAATCGGACACTCGCAGGCCTCGGGAAATATTGAACGTCCGGAATCCTCCAGGCCTGACGGTCGAATTGAATAATGGCCTCATCCTCCAAGCCTCTCCTCCTGCGAGATCCGTCGAACATGTCGAGGATATCAGGAGCTTGAGTGCTGTTGCCTTCGAAATGATAGCTTATTCTTCCCTCCCTGGTTCTTGCTTTGTATTGCGATCAGGGATCCCAGTCTTGCTGGGCTCTTCATTGACCAGTTCGAGGATAAAGGTGACTAGCGGTGTCCACGGTTTAGCTCCGGGCCCCGACCCCGACCCAAGCTTGGCGGCCATCTTTTGGTTCGCAAGCCAGAGTCCTGAGAAGCATCTGAGTAGAGATCTCCTCAGAGGACTCTGGAGAAGATGGAATGAAGAGTCGTTTGCTGGAAATGAGCGCTGTCTTTTCGCAACCTTTGAGTATGCGTATTTTGGAGGGCTGTTGTGGGAACGGCCGTGGACTTGCCGGAGGACAGAGCCAACTTGTTGAGCACACAGGCATCAAAATTCACCTGGATGTCATGGGCTGATCAGCTTTCTCGAAACTGAGCCCTTGTTGGCCCAGGAATCATTATCCCCGAGCCCCAATCTCGTGCGCTTACGCTGACAGCCTCGACCTGCTCAAGCTGCTGCCGAATTGTCCTTGTTGAGTTCTGGGAAAACGTGCGGACCAGAAGGCTTATCTCAGCACACCTCCCTTGTCATCCATCGCTTCCAGATTCGCCCAGTCGTTAGCCCGCGGACAGTCGCAGGGAGCTCACTCCAAGCGTCGATCCTCGCTGGACAACCCCGCTCACCACCCAAGACCAGGATTCGCAGCTCCCTTCCCAGCCCTGTGCCTGTTTTTCCCTCATCTGACAACCCAACCGCCGATCCTGCCTTTGGCACGGCTGGATCTCGAATCCACCAGCATCCGCGCTCTTCCGTGTCTTCTTATCCGCACGCACCCGGAAGACGACCGTCCCTCAGACACCTCTCTCAGAACAAGAATGATTCATCATTATCCTCCATCCTTCGATAGGTTTCGCTTGCTTTCAAACCAATCCCGCCCCGTGGCATGACTCATCGGGTGTCCGCGGGAAAGTTCTCCATGGTCGACTCGGGCCTTGACAAGTTCGTCGTCGACTCCGAAGTATACTGTGCATAAGCACAATAATGTTGGCTTCGAGATTGTGCCAGAAAAAGCAACCATCGTGGCCTTCACCCGGGTCCTGTGCTATTCATGATTCTCTACACAGAACACACGGAACACACTTTCAGCAGACTTCACTGCCCGCTGACGCCGCAACCTGCCAACAGCACCGGACTGCCATTTCTTAACCTCCCGTGCTGATTGGCAACGGCGTATCTAATTGGAATCCCTGATTTATAATCCGCTTCAAAGTGCTCCTCGCCAACCTTGCGAGTTTTGACCTGGATCCGGTCCAGGTCATTTGAACACCTGGTGGGACTCGTCACCGACCTATCCGACCAATCCTTTTTACCCCTCGTCTTCGAGAGGGAGGGCTTGGGGCCGTCCACGGGTATGTCGGAGACTTTTCTCGCCAGGGTATCAATTCGAATGTGCCTGTTCCGACAGCGAAGGGGCTTTCCGACCTGCTTGACTGGGAAACCCAATTCAACGCCCGGAAATCCGGCACATTCCTATCCGAAAACCCCAGGAACCTCACCAGATCCTTCGTCTCGCGAAAGTAATCTCCGATGCCACCAGAGCGCAAAGGAAGTGAACCCCGACGTCGAATTAGAAAGTGTGCCGAAATTTGTGGTTTATGTTTTGCGGGTGGTCCCGCAATCATTCTTTATGGAAGTCCGAGCTTGAAGGATGGGTCGCTGGTCCAGTCCATCGGATTTTCGGAGTCTTGAATGGCAGAGACATGCCTAATTGTGCACACTGGGGTGAACCATTTACAGAGGACTTTGACTTCATGGGCACTGCTCTCTTGATCCATTCTTCAATACCGGCTTCTGTCGTGGATTATCATTCTGCTCGTAACACAGTAAATCTACACCAAATCTGGAGCAGGGGACCTTGATTTAACCTTCAATCTCTAAAATTGTCCTCTCGACCCAGAGTAAATCTTGTCCAACAAGCGCATCCCACCAACCAGTCATTTCCCTTTGCCCATCTGCATAATTCGTACCCAGGGTGTTTTATTCTTCGATTGGCGTGTATCCACCCTAGGTGTGACAAAACCTAAATTCCTCGTCATGTTCAAATTGACGCCTTCTGCTTTCCTTCTACCAAACTTCAATTCCCCATGCCCTTGCAAGGTTACCAAGAGTTACGTGGTTGATTAACCTCGCTTTCCGACACCTACTGCCGGCTGTATATTCAGAAACCAGACGTTAGGTTGCCCTTTATAGCGCAGGCATTGATGCGCTTTCCAGATATACATCCATTCCGTCCTAGCCATTAGAGCGTGAAGTCACCTCGCAACTGATAGAGGCAGGTTGAAGGACACTGCGCAGCTTATATGATCAAGAAGTTTGCATCGCGGTCGGTCGAGCGAATCGCCCGCCTTCGATCCTCCCGACCTGTCTAAGTTTCTCAGGGCAGCGACTGACTAGACATCGTGGTCAAAGTATTAGGGTTCGGTCGTCTATTAAGCTGCTTACAGTCTCGTCCA
Organism: Aspergillus lucknowensis; assembly: GCF_044049455.1. NCBI lineage: Eukaryota > Fungi > Ascomycota > Eurotiomycetes > Eurotiales > Aspergillaceae > Aspergillus > Aspergillus lucknowensis. The sequence goes on along the minus strand of NW_027263575.1, from coordinate 179,881 downwards.
GGCCGTGTCCCATGTCCAACCCGCGCTTTAGAAGACTCCTTGATCGATAAGCCTACCCGCTTAGGGCGAATTGCCTCCAAGGAGGCCGGGTACCCGCAATGCCAGGATCAGCAAGATGCGGGGAATTCATTTGATTGTTCAGACTGGTTGGGTTCAGAGCTGCGCCGAATTTATGCCAAAAACTATAAGCCAATCATAAGGGCCTTATTCGTTGCTTTGCGTCAATATCTCAGGTTCTGTATCAAAATTGGCATTCCCTTGCTGCCAACATTGGAGCGAGACCCGACCCGTCCTGACCTGGCTGGGGGGCCCTATTTTGGTGGTTTGTTAACGCCAGCCTCTGGCATCTCAGTTAAACTTATAACAGGGAGCCCGATGGTTGGCCCCGGGGTAATTTCAAAGCAGGAATACTGCTGAAGGAATAAATTGCGGTGGTCGCCCCACTTTCTTCGCTTTGGCTGCGGGGACTTTTCCCTGTTGCTTTCGCTTGTCGGAGACATTTCCCAGCTGTCAGAGGACAAAGGACAGGTGCAGAAGATCTTGCGAGTATCGCAAGCGGTCGAGAAAGCAGCGACTGTTACTTCGTTTGAAATCAAGAGCACATGGGAAGTGCAACCACTTTTCGTCGGAGCGAGGGGCAAGCGCGGAGGAGACCTCCCGCCGTAGCAGCGGCATATAAAAATGCTCCTCCTCATTGGCACTCGGTTTCCCTCTCAAATATCTTCACGCCTACGTTCCCCCAACATCACACTTCTCTCTTCTACAATTTCCTCTTACTTGATCGTGCAAAATGGCCTCCAACCCTCCCGGGGCTTGCTGCGCCTCTGGCTTCAAGCATGAAGGCACCCCTGTCGGCGAGACGAAGAACGTCAACGGAAGTCTGTCTGCCCTCCACCGGGCTGCCCAAAAATGTGCTAACTGACCCTTTTTTCACATTTCAGCCGAGATCTACATCTCGTACCCCAAGGGCAACTCGAGCCCAGAGAAGGCCGTTATCATCCTGAGCGACATCCTCGGTATCTACGTCAACGCCCAGCTCCTTGCTGACGAATTCGCCGGAAATGGGTACCTGACTATACTCCCTGATCTTTTCCGTGGCGACGCCCTCAAGCTTAGTGACCTCGAGTCTGGGAAAGCGGATCTCCCCTCCTGGCTCCCTAACCACAGCTCTGCGGTTGTTGACCCCGTTGTGGAGGCTAGCATCAAATACCTGAGACAGGACTTGGGTATCAAGCGCATCGGTGCCGTCGGATACTGCTTCGGTGGCAAGGTGAGTCTGTCACGGTACCACTCGGTCCTATTGAGCATCTTATAACCGCAATCAGTATGTCTGCCGCTTCCTGAAACCCGGTAAGGCCGATGCCGGTTATACCGCCCACCCCTCTTTCGTCACAGACGAGGAGCTTGCCGCCATCGAGGGTCCCCTATCTATCAGCGCCGCTGGTAAGCCCGACTAGTCCAACCGACATTCAAGAACCACACTGATCAATTTCCAACTCCAAGAAACCGACAGCATCTTCACAACGCCCCTCCGTCACAAGTCCGAGGAGATCCTGATTAAGACGGGCAACCCCTGGCAGATCAACTTGTACAGCGGCGTCTCTCACGGTTACGCCGTCCGCGCTGACCTGAACGACAAGTACCAGAAGTTCGCCAAGGAGCAGGCTTTCTGCCAGGCTGTGAACTGGTTCAACCAGCACCTGTGAACCTATTGGATACAGAGTTATTGGATTTAACGTGGATGTGGCTAGAGATATGTATGAAGATGACGTCATAGTTACTTTATCTTGTTTGAAACCCATATTGGATTGAGAGTAATCTAGATTGGACATTACAGGTATTAGACGAGCAGTACAAGAAGTTATGTTGGCTTTCTTACTATGTGGTACTGTGGTTTGCATGGCTATTGTTCTGTTGAGCCATCTGCTCGAACATCCACCTCCTGCATGTCACGAAGGACTCTCTCGATATAGTCGCCCGCCTTGCTGAGTTTCACAATATGTGCAATGGCGATGTGGACACTAAGAAGTTTGGGGTCTGGCGCATCGATCGTTAGGTTGGGACTGAGGGTCAGCGTACGAGTAACTGGGAAGAACGGATCGCGTGTAGGAAGGGCCTGTTTTCAAGCATGTCGATCTTATACTCATGCGGCGTCTGTGGGTTCAAAATGAACTCAGAATTCACCAAACAGTCGATGATAATCAAGTATTAGTGTGAGAGTATTAAAGGACCTGTCTGTGTTTGGTCCATCAAGATGGTGACTGAGCTTAAATTATTAAACACGTCCAATATGCGAAACGCATTCATTGTTGACCCGCTCTAAGAACAATTACAAGCTATTATTGACAACAAATGCACCAATTCTGACTCTCCCTGCGCTATTGTGGTCAAACTTTGAGGGAGACTATGCGCAACTTCAAGCGTAAGTCGTGTGTGGTCTTGTTCTGAGCCAGATAGAGCGTAATTTTACAGTTCTTGCTTCATAGCCTCAGGCAGACCCCAGATAATTCTTGGCGGTTCTGGTCTGTCACACACGTGACCCGGGGGATCGGCGCCCTCGACAAAAAGGTTCCACCAGGTGAGCAGTCAGGAACCACGAACAGCTGGAGCGGAGGAGCACTCACTGTGCTCCGGCCTCTCTCGACTCAGGAGCCTTCACCTTTCTTTCACTCACTTTGACCTTTACCCTTACTTCCTGAATTTTACATCTTTTTAATTTGAAGATTCGACCATTAACTGTTGCTGGCGCTGCGCCTCGTTTCTGAGCTGATGACTCTGTCGCTTGGCTGAAGTTTTGCCAACAAATCTAATTATTGTTGGCCACCAGTTGCTGGAAACCTGACCAAAGAGATATACGATATTCACGGCTTTTTCCGATTTCTAATTGGCTGCCAACATCGACGTATCCGAAATAGCGTACTTATATCCCCCCCCACCACGCAGCGCGCCCTCATTATGGCTTCTCCAGCTGCATTGCCCCCGTTACCATTCAACCCTTCGAGGGTCCGGTCATATCTACTTCGGTTACCGTTGTTTACACGACTCGCAGTTTTGGTAATAATCGTGTTTTGGTTGCTCGAGTTGCAAACGGTTTGGAGCGTTGTACAATGGGGGTCGTTGATTCCGGATGAGATGGGGCTCAGTAGCAGTACGCTACTTCGCCCTTCTAATTTTGTCGATTGAGGAGAGAGTGCTGACAGGCTTTAGTGTATCGACTCAATACATACCCGCTAATACACACTGGCTTCTTTCATACCTTTATCAACTTGCTAGCCGTGACACCCCTCCTTGAGCGCTTCGAAGCTGAGCATGGGACATTGACTGCCATTGCCTTGTTTACTGGCCGTAAGTGCTTGCAGCGCCTGGTTAATGGGTGAACCAAACGTGCTAATATATGCCTTCTAGCTCTTTCTACATTTCCAGCGGGCATCTACCTTCTGATTGAGAAGTTTGTGTTGCATAGTAATACCGCTGTAGTTGGCGCCAGGTGAGTCTCGTGCACTTGACAAGCGCAATCCATTCTCTGACCTCCATCCTAGTGTGTGGGCGTTTCTTCTTCTGGGTTCCGAGTCGATAAGGACATTCAAGTCCAACCCATACTTTATGTAGGTAAATCCGACGATGGAAATGCATCCTTGCACTGACTTGACTTTAGCCTTGGAAAATACAAAATTCCAACGTGGACATCGCCCCTGTTTGCCTGCGTGCTTGTCTGGATCCTCGTAGCCAACACCAGCTTCCTCGGTCACTTGTGCTCCGTCCTTATTGGGTATCTACGTAAGTAATTCTTCGCTTCTACGCTACACCAGTATCTGATTCAGTCACCAGTCGGCCTCGGGTATCTCAAGGTTTTTGTACCTCCAGAAAAGATTTTGAGATGGATTGAAGGGAAGTTGAATCTGTTAGGGCGACTACCACACTATGTTTCGGTAGATCAGAAGACATATGGCCGGTACGGAGTGCTCCCAACTGCTGGTGCACCAGCAGGTGAACGAGGAACGCCCATGAGCTTCCTCGGGGGTTCTTCGCAACGCCTTGGGCCATGAGATCTCTCCTACCTAAACAAGCCTACTTCTCGTGTATATCTAACCATATAATCGCATATTATAATTAGCTGTAAATGCTACTGAGAGCTTAATGCTAGAGAATTATGAGCATTGACGATGGTTATGCCTGACCGCATCTATCTGCGTAGCTTGAGCTGGTCTAGCGGCCCACGGAAATCTCCACAGGGAGAGCCGATCCCCTTGAACTTCAACTTCTCCCACACACCCATGGACTGGAGTCCATGAAGGTCGCAGATTTCATGGCCGCGTTAAAATGTGAGTTTTTATCCGTCGTATGATAAACGTTCCCTTGTGTCACGCGGCGCATTTTTCCGTATCCCTCACTCCCCCACTTCAATTGCAGCTTGCAACGCGCATTCCCGCGAAGGACAGCCCAGAGCTGCAAATTGGACACTGCTAACAGATGATCAAATGGCAGCGGCGATCCGCAAGTTGCGGAACAACCCTCACTTTCTCTTCGTTCGATTACCGTATATCCTATCCCTCTTGTTTATCATCGCCGGGGTTGTCTGGCTTTTCCTTCTGCCCCTCGACGAGTACTCTCGAAAGAACTACATCTCAGAAAACGCCCTTTTACCTGGACAGGTCCACGCGTACTTTTCCGGCAGTGAACAACACATTTTTCGCGGATACAAGAGCGAGCTAGAGGGACTGTTGGGTACTGACAGTGGTGAAGAAGTACAAAGGCCGAAGAGTGAGGAACGGACGCCGGTGTATGTTGAGACCCGACCCGCCAACCCGCGACATTTCACGAAACGTTTCTCTAAACTGGTACTGATGTGATGCTATTGCGGCTAGCATATCGGATAAAATACAGTCGATTCTGAAAGCTACTGGGCTGAAAGTCGCAACGCAAAACTACGAGTACACATCTTCGGGCATTACACACCAAGGAGAGAATATCTACGCCATCATTCAGGCGCCACGCGGAGACGCTACGGAGGCGATCGTGCTTGTTGCGGCCTGGGAAACTGTGGATGGTGAACTGAATCTCAATGGAGTTACCCTTGCCCTGACTCTAGCAAGATACTTCAAGCGTGAGTTTGCTTAAACACACATCCTGTCACTTTCGTTCCACTGACAGATGGGGCGTAGGCTGGTCTCTGTGGTCCAAGGATATCATATTCGTTTTCCCTCCTGATAGTAAATCCGGAACTCAGGCATGGATCGACGCATATCATGATATGCAGCGAGCCTCTGTTCAGCCTCTACCTCTGAAGAGTGGCGCTTTACAAGGGGGGCTAGTTATTGAGTATCCCTTAAACCACCGCTTCCAGAACATACACATTGTCTACGATGGAGTCAATGGCCAGCTACCCAACCTGGACCTTTTCAACACGGCTGTGTCCATCGCTGGGGGTCAGATGGGAATTGGGACGCGGTTGCAGGAGATGTGGGAGCACGACGGCAGTTACGAAAAGCGGCTGCAAACCATGTTGAGGGGAATGGTCAAGCAGGGCTTTGGGTACGCCACCGGGGCCCATAGCAGCTTCATGCCCTATCATATCGACGCCATCACTCTCCAAACTCAGGGTATCGGATGGCAAGATGAAATGGCGCTAGGTCGCACCGTGGAGGGCCTAACTCGCAGTTTGAACAATCTCCTGGAGCACCTGCACCAAAGCTTCTTCTTCTATCTTCTCATGCAAACCCACCGCTTTGTTAGTATTGGCACTTATCTCCCGAGTGCGATGCTGATTGCCGGAAACTTCACTATCATGGCTATCGCCTTATGGCTACGGACTGGTTACTCTACCAACCCCTTCAGTGATACCGCACCAGGTCAAGGCGAAAAGCCAGACGGAATGTCACAGACCGCGTCCAAAGACGCCGGCAACATCTCGACTACGCAGAACCCCTCAAACAAAGTTATAGAGCGCCAACTTGCGCTTCCCCTTACGCTCGTCATCGGCCTACATCTAGCAGGCCTCATCCCACTGCATATTTTCAACAACACCTCCCATGCGGTGAGTTGTCAGCTCACTCCCCTTAACCCCACACCACTCTCTCATAAACGGGAATACTAAACCTTTTCCAGAACTACACCTCCGCAACCTATGCCTCAGTTGTCGTGAACACTCTCCTCCCTCTCCTGCTCGCCGGCGTTCTCTCCCAATACCGCACGACAATCCAACAAATCCACCTCATCAAATCTGTCTCCCTTCTCCTTCTCGGTCTCTTTCTCTCAGCCCTTGCGACCCTCAATTTCTCCCTCTCGTTCATGATCGGCCTCCTCTGTGCACCGCTCTCCTTCGTAAACCGCATCACCGCCGACACGACACCCATACTCCGATACGCTCTTTCGATAGCAGGCTTATTCTTCTTGAACATCCTATCCCCACCCGTTGTTCTGCTTGCCGGTTGTGCGTATTTCGGTGTTTCTATTGAGACGGTTCTTACTGAGGCGGCGTTTGGGTGGGATGTTTGGGGGATGTGGACGCAGGTTATTATCTGGTGTGTTTGGTGGCCTGCTTGGATTGTTGGGGCAGCGTTAGTGGGGGTGTCGTTATTCTAAGCGATTGAGCACATGCGTCTCCCGTCTGCATTTCGAGTCCCAAGCACTTGATACACAGCGCTCACATTATGCCTCACCATAATTTAGGCTAATTCAAGAGGATCTAGTTGTCACTTTACAAGGACACATGATACGTTTCAATTGCGAACTCTAGTACACTCGTACATGTATGCATGAAAGCCTTTTTGTGAGAAGCTGCATGAGTAATTATTAGGTAGATAGGAAGACTCCGTTATGCAGCCCACACATCCTTCCCTACACCCTCAATCCAGTGCCCCAACTGGTTGACGCCTGCATCCCAATCCTTCAGCCTATTCCGCATGCCTTCGATTTGCTTCATATCCAGTACCTTGGGCTGCACCCACGTAATCTGAGCGACCTGCGCAACTTGGTCAATAGCGCCCTTCAGCAGGCCCAACGAGAGCGCCTTCATCACTAGATGCTCGATCTCTTCTGGCTTCACTTTCGTTTCGTGGGAGATCGCCGCAAACGTCAGATTGCGGTCATGTGGCGGGCGACGGAAGACCATCTCTGTCAGGGCGGAGAGGGAAATCTTCTGGTATAGGAAGAAGCGGTGCTGCTCGAGCAACTTGTTCTTGGAAATATTGCCCGCAAGAACATCATAAGCAGTCAAGTCACCGCGGTTGAAGGCGAATAGGAGATCGCGGAGCCAGTTATGTGATGTTTCGGTGAGAGAATCCAGGATCGGGTGCAAAAGGAGTTCCCCAAAATTGTAGATCGAGTCTGAGACCAGGGCGGCGACACTGAGGTTGTACGCACGGCTGACGCGCTCGGTTTGGGAGAGCTCCTCGAGGTTGATGCAGGCGAGGTAGAGGAGGGCGTTTTTGTAGAAAGAAGCGAATTCTTGTTTGGACTGTTGCACTCGTTAGTTCAGTTTCCGAAATAATGAGGGGCAAGTCGAACATACGTGGAAGTAGTCGGCGTTGACCTTGTAGAAAGAGGCATGCACAACTGTCTCGACAGAGTCGAATGAATCCAGCACCTTTTGGCATGCCTCTAGATCCTTCTGCGCTCCATCCAAGTTTTGTAGCCGTTGTTTTACATTGGCGACTTCCGCGAGAGCGTAGATATAAGCCTCTTGTGAGTCGGGCTTGTTGACCTTGTCGGCGAGTGATGTGAGAAAGGAGAGTCGTTCTTCATCATCTAGTACGGTCAATAGCCGTTAGTGAAGCCTATACAAGAAGATAGCCCAACGGATCAACACACCTGCACATTCCGTTGATGCCATCAACCCCAAAGAGACGAGCTGGAGCTGATTGATCTTATCGGCGAAGCTGAGGACGAAGACCTTGAATATCGGTAACCGTTGGGGAGCGCTTTCTGGTAGTCGGAAGAAATCGACCAAGGCGTTGGTCAACTGATGCCATAATTTTCGCTCCCAGTAGTCCTCAAAGCTCAGGAACGCAGCCTGGGACTGCTCCGGAGCTTGTTGCAGCTGGTCCGCGAGGAAATCGGAGATCTTCTGGTTCTCCATGTTGACGGCACGAGAGAATACTCCAGAGGGGAAGAAAGGAGGGTAATCTAGGGAAAGATAGAAGAGAGAGGAAGATTTGACGCACTGATGGAAGATGTTCTGGCAAGATGCCGGCTGGGGGTCCGATCTGCCAGTGCTGATGAATGATGGAAGCTCAAACGGTGTCTCTGCGCCGCCGTAGCGCTTTTCGACCCCAGATGCCCTCTTCGCATCCTCTGTTTTATTTCACCCAAAACAGGTCGTTGCTTTGCGGATTCTACTCGTTTTTCAAAAGCAATGATAATGATATCCGACATCCAATCTCAGAGAGACTAACTTGCTATCTCACAAACAATCCGGTACAGCTTCACGTTCTTTCCATCAAATGCGTCCTCTCTCGCCTCGAGCTATGAAAATGGTCTTATGGAATGTCTTTCCATTCTTAGTGAACTCCAGGGGCTCCTCGATGACCTGATACTTGAATTCAATCCCGGTGCCTGCATCCTCGTACATCTTCTGCATCTCCTCAGCCGAGAACCCGTGCTTCGAGATCGTCTCGACAACTTCGCCCATCTGTTGCAGTCGGTGGTCATGGTGGTGCTCCGGAACTAGATCCATGGCCATCATCACTCCTCCCTTTTTCAGTCTCTTGCCAAGGCGACTCAAAGCCCGCTCAGGGTATTCAAAGTGATGAAGGGCCATACTGACAACGACAAGATCGAAATCAAAGAACTCGGGCCCCGAGACTTCGGCCGGCATTGTCTCCGCGAGGAGATTAGACTTGACTCCGACCATAGTACCGGAACGGCCCGCTTCGCGGACATTTTTGTTGAATTCGTCAATCATGCCGTCTGAGATGTCCATGCCAATGACTTGGCTAACAAAGGGCGCCAAGGTCTGCACTGGTTAGCATGTAGATTCATGGCCGGTGTTTTGGATCGGTGGGTCAAGCCACTCACCAAGGAAATATGTCCAGGGCCGCAGGCATACTCCAGCATCCTAACATCCATACCTTTCCCTGCGTCGGTGTCGGTCCATGTATCACTGATCCAGGTTCGCTTGCCCTGTACAACGTTGACCAACGTCTCCACAGCCTTTGAAAATTCAGACTGATAGGTACGAGCCTGCTTGCTGCAACTCTGTGAGTCATGCATTCTATGATATCACGTTGCAGAGAACTTACTCAAAGACTTGACGGTTTTTCTCGGTGAAGTCGTTTGTCATCGTTGCGAAATAGTGGCGGTATTACCCGGTATTCGGAATCAAGGAAGTTGACGGACAAGGAAAGAGTAGGGATGAGAAGGGATGAGCTACTACCCTTTATAACTTCTCGGTTCCCGCCAATCTCGTTGTCGGAGAGTTCTCGGACACTTCTACAGAGAGCCCACCACAATATCTGGCGCCAAGCTACTGCAGCAAAGCAGATATGAGTCAATTTTCGGCCACTCGCAGAGTATACCTAGCAGATATACAAGTTTATGATCCGGTTAGCTACCTCTAAACTCTCTGAAGGATCAATCGAATCCACCTCCGTTCTACTTGACCGCGTTGTGCCCCGACCCGTGAAGCCTGGGGATCTCCAACAAGTCGCATATTTAGATATGATTCTAGTAAATGTATGCAATAAGTGTCTAGGTAATTCAAGTCAGCCTGCTGAACTCAGTGCCTTTTTACCTTCAACAGCACGTTACGCCACAAGCTACGATGTTGGCCTCAGGCAGAAGTTGTTATTCTTGGCGCCATCAACCAACCAGGACTCGGAAATAGTCATACACGAGACGGACGATAAAACCTCCCCAAGTTATAAGCTGCTGGAGGGCAATGCGATGAATTATTCCCGGGTACCCCGAAGTCAGGTTCCATAGCCATGTTACAAATATAGAAGCATGGTTGTCTACCCTTCATTCTCGGGAGTCCCGTCTTCAAGCTTTCTGTCCTAATACGGGCTAGCGCATGGATCCCGTGACACGCACTGCTCATGGTGATGAACAAGTTTCGACCTCACCAAAGACCTGTTGTCGAGCTCCACGCCCCCTTCTCCCAGCGCCCACTTGCTGTTGTATGCACCCTCGGCAGATTCAAATTGGTATTCCTACCTAGCTAACAACTTTACTAGAGACCATGCAGAAGTGTCGGGTCGTCAATTCCACCCTGGGGTCTAGGGCCGTCGTCCCCACCCCCCGAGTCCGATTCCAGGTACAACGCCGGAATCTCCAGGATGTCACAATTACTCGGACCGGAAAGCCGATTCTGAAGGTTCAGGGTGGACGGTAACTGTTCAATGGCTTCCGTGTGCAATAGATTAGTGCTAACGCGCTGGCTCAGGTCATCTCTCGGAGGTACTTCAGCTAGTCTTTCCGCCTGCCGCCACGAACAACTGATACTGATACAAACCGTAATTAGGGCACACGGCAACCGTCTTTGGTGCGACCGGATTTTTGGGTCGTTATATTGTCAACAAGCTCGGTACGCCTAGCAATCGGAATTCCGAAGGATCAATCAATTGACAGCTTCTTAGCCACACAGGGATGCACGGTGGTCATTCCCTACCGAGAGGAAATGACGAAGCGGCATCTTAAGGTTACAGGTGATCTTGGAAGGGTCATTTTTATGGTAACAGCCCCCAGAGCCACGGAACGATAGCTGCCCACTAATACGATTACTATTAGGAATACGACCTGCGCAACACCCAGTCAATCGAAGAGAGTGTCCGGCACTCCGATGTCGTCTACAACCTTGTTGGCCGCGAATACCCTACCAAGTTCGTTGGCAGATGAAATTTCCATACTAAGGCTCTGCTGCTGATGGTGGTCCAGAAACTTCTCGTACACTGATGTACATGTCGACGGTACTGAGCGCATCGCCGACGCAGTCGCTAAGTACGACGTTGACCGATTTATTCACGTCTCTTCCTACAATGCTAACAAGAACTCTCCCTCCGAATACTTTGCCACGAAGGTCGGCTTACACCGTAAGGTTCCTGGATTTGATAGCTGATGTGTTACAGGGGTGGGGTGAGGAAGTCGCACGCTCGATATACCCCGAGACTACGATTGTTCGACCGGCTCCCATGTTCGGCTTCGAGGACAGGCTCCTTCACAAGCTTGCCAGCGCGACCAATCTGTTCACTTCCAACCATCTCCAGCAACGCTCATGGCCCGTTCACGTAAGTCACGTCATTAACTGCCCAGGTCCAGGTGGCTTATTCTTATTAATAGGTGATCAACGTCGGTGCCGCCCTTGAGCGCATGTTGCACGATGATACCACTGCTGGCCAAACCTATGAGCTCTACGGTCCGAAGAACTACTCTCCCGCCGAGATTGCTGAATTGGTTGACCGTGAAATTGTCAAGCGCCGTCGTCACGTCAACGTCCCTAAGCGTATCCTCAAGCCCGCGGCTCACCTTCTGAACAAGTACCTCTGGTGGCCCACCTTGAGTGCCGACGAGGTTGAGCGGGAATTCATTGACCAGGAGATTGACGAGACGGCAAAAACGTTCAAGGATCTTGGAATCGAGCCCGATGAGCTGTCAAACCTCACTTTCCACTACTTGGTAAGTTCTCGTTGCTACGGTGGCTTCGACCGAGATCTAACCGCCGCATAGAAAGGCTACCGGAGCTCATCCTACTACGACTTGCCCCCAGCTACCGAGCGCGAGCGAGCTGAGGAGAAGAAGTATGTCCATGTTCTCGACGACCAGTAGTCTGTTTCTTTAGTGTACATAACCGTACTAGATGCATTGTTTCCGTTTGTTTAAAATGTATGCGTAGCTCAAACGCCGTACCAAGCGCAGTGTATACCGCTATGTGCCCCTCCGCCGACAACATCATCCAGCGGGGCCAGTCCGCTCCGCAGTAATCCGAGCCCCTCATCAGACAGGACAGCTACACAGAACACGTTCCACCGAAAGCAGCCTTTTATGTTGAGTAACGATCCCGAAAATGACAGCGGAAAGTAGCACCCCAGTCATCCTTCTCAAAACAAAATCCTCCCCTCACGACGGCTATGACAAGTTCTTCCGCACTCGCAGCTACAACCCAACCTTCATCCCCGTCCTCTTGCACAATTTCCACCATGAAAACCTATCACAGGTAAAAGCGCTTTTCGAATCCGGACGCCTGAATCCAAGCCCGGGGAGACAATATGGCGGTATAATATTCACCTCACAGCGCGCCATCGAGGCGTTTGCGGACACGCTGAAGGGTGTTGAGCGTGCGTTTCCCCCCCTTCCCTCCCCCCGCACGTGCATACTTCCGGAATTTGAGAAGTATCACTAACAGACGAAAAATTGATATATAGAACCTCTCACAGAAAAGGCATCCCACTTACTCCCCCTCTACACCGTCGGCCCCGCAACAGCCCGCTCCCTAACCTCATTACGGGACAAATACCTCCCGCACGCGACAATCCACGGCGCCGAGACGGGGAACGGAGAGAATCTTGCCGGGTTTATCCTGGACCATTATAACGGTCTTTTTCCCCCGGGTAATATTTCCGACAACGACGAAAACCAAGAAGAAGACGAGGGATTTGGAGGGCCCGGGAACGCACGAAGGAAACCACCCCTCCTCTTCCTCGTCGGCGAAACGAGGCGGGATATCATACCGAAAACCCTCATGGGCGAGTCCACGCCGGAGCCAAGAAGGATAGGCGTTGAGGAGGTCGTTGTGTACGAGACTGGTGTGGTGGAGGGGTTCGAGGGTGATTTTGAGACGACTCTTCAACAATATTCTCATGGGGTGGTGTGGGTTGTCGTGTTTTCGCCCACGGGGTGTGATGCCATGGTTAGGGTTTTGAGGCGCGAAGTCGAGAAACAGGGAAGGGGCGGGAGGAGGGTGTTCGTTGCGACGATTGGACCGACGACGAGGGATCATTTGGTCAAGGAGTGTGGATTTCGACCGGAGGTTTGCGCGGCGAAGCCGTCGCCTGAGGGGGTTGGGGACGGGATAGGGGAGTTCATGAGGTCTTTGAATCGAGATTCGTATTGAGGTGCTTAGATTCTGTGCATTGAGCGTGCTGCGGTATACCCAGTCTGTGTTTTATACTTGTGGAGTTGTGGGGTGGTGCGGGACAATATATAGAATAATACAACCATTGAATACCGGGTTAATGGCCGATTTCCGAACGAAAGGGATATGAACAAGAACGATGGAGCTGCATTAATTCGCGAAGATAGGTACAACTACCCCAGACATCTCTATGCAATATGATATATGTGGGCAAACTCAATTGCCGCTGCGCAGTTCTCGATCTCCACCCAACCTCATTCTCAAGTACGCTGGTCTCTACCGCATAATCTCCTCGTAGATCAGAACTATTCGAGGTTAGCGAAAGAATCGCAATAGAAAGTTATTGACTAACTCTTCAACTGCTCCTTGCTTAGAGCATCCTTGTTCTTATCAAAATCAAAAAACCCTTCTGGAATTGGAGGCGCTGTCGGTTCATCATCGGGATCATGGTAGGGCTCGAGGTACGGATGACGCAAGGCCTCCTCAACGGTGATTCGCTTTGTCGGGTTGAACGCGAGAAGTCTCTCCAGCAGATCCAACGCCAGGTCGTTGCTCTTGGGAAACAAAGCCTTGAACGGAATCTTCTTCTTGAACGGGAGGGAACGGATATACTCCCGAGCCCGTCGGGATTTGATTCCATAATAATCTTCCATAGTAGGTGTTCCAAGTACGTCCAGAATTAGCGTCAACTGATGGTGATCTATGTATACAAGTTAGTCTCTATGTGAGTTTCAATTCGAAAGAGTTGTTGGTGTAGACGAACAGTCTTTCCCGGGGAACAGTGGCTTGCCGCTGAGCATCTCTGCCAGGATGCAGCCCACACTCCAAACATCGATCGCCTTTGTGTATTCCTTGAAGGTCAACATGATCTCGGGGGCACGGTACCAGCGTGTCGCCACGTATTCCGTCATGAAGCCTGAGTTGTCATCGGTAGACGCAGCGGATCGGGCTAGACCGAAGTCGCAGACTTTCAGGTCGCAATTCGCGTTAAGGAGAAGGTTCGACGGCTTTAGATCACGATGGAGGACGTTTGCGGAGTGCATAGCTTTCAGTGCACGCAGGGTTTGGTAGATGAAATACTGGCAGTGGTCATCTGATAGATCCTGCGTACGGATAACACGATGCATGTCTGTCTCCATCAATTCCTATTATCAGTCAGTCAGTTTCTTCCATCGCGATGGATTTTACGGAAATACACACCTGAATCAGATAGACTTCGTTGAAGCTTTCATAGTTTCGAGGTCTTTGGATATCCAAGATAGAGATGATGTTCTCGTGGTTGAAGTACCGGAGGAGTTTCATTTCTCGCAGTGTCCGCAAGCAAAACATCGAATGGTCAAATGGGGTAATCTTCTTGATAGCTACTTTCTGTCCAGATGGCTTGTGGATGGCAGAGCAGACAACACCGTAGGCGCCCTCCCCAATGACATCTTGAATCTCGTACTGGTCGGAGACGTTGAAAGAGATCTTCCTGGAAGCTCCCTGCGGAGGCGCTTGCTGCACCATATTCGCTAATTCCGAACTAGATGAGTATCAGTTCTGACATAGAGGGATGATAGCGATGAGCAATAATGCAATTCTACTGAGTAGCATAACACGGGCGGGAAAAGGGACAGCAGTATGATATGCCTAGAGATCAATGCATCTAGGTCGGTAATCGACGCGCATGCAATGCAGGTACACACCACGGCCGCACACCAACGTAATATAGCACCGCAGTAGCAAAATATGGAATTACGCTTACACACAAATTCCTGGTCGATAGCTTCAGAGGAGGCAAACTGGAGCTGCCGACAATGTAATCTTGATCTGCGGGTGATGGAGGGCGGGACGAGAAGCGAATGCGGGGTATGGTCCGTGCCGGCTGTTATCGCCTCGCGTCGATGGGTGTCTGCTGAGGGTCGGAAGGGCGATGCAATGATCAGAGAAGGGAAAAGAAGAAGAGCGGAGTCGATTTGCGGACAATCCGGCAAGAGCAGAGTAAGGGAAACGACGATATTGAGGGGCTCGTGGACAATACAGACCTCCTGCTCGGGAGTCGACGACGTCAATGCACCATCCAAAAAGAACAAGAAAACCAGCTCAAGGAATGCGATGTGCGTCAAGGGAAGCAGCTCAAATGGTGTGATGGAAAGGAGGAGCTCACCAGTGGGTTGTAGCCTGTCAGTTGTTGGGCCAATGTTTCACAGCTCGTTTCTATTTTTACTTGCTCGTGATGGTGTTGGCTTCGTGAGTTCTCCGAGAAGCGAAGGCCAAAACACGCAGAGCTGAGAGTCTTTTTGAGGAAGAGAAGAGCTTGGTTATCCCAGCGCGGAGGGCTCGGAGAACCAAGAAACAGCAGCAGCAGAGATGGAGTCGCAGTGTAAAGCAACCACAAAAGGAGGAGAGGTTAATAAACTGCAGCCCAGACGCCGATCGACCAAAGTGGTTGGGTGGGCTGGCGAGCGGAAACGAGGGGAAGCGGACAGGGCGCGATAGGTAAATAATGAGAGGGTCTGCTGGTTGACTTGGGATGCGAACTTGTGAAGAGATGGAGATCAGAGGACGAACCTTGGTTGTCAAGCTGGAGAGGGGCAGGAAGAAGACTGTCAATTTGGTAACTCTGGGTCAGGAACCACAACCCCAATCCAGATGGGCCAGATTAAGCAGACTGACCAGACTGACCAGACTGACCAGACTGACCAGTGTTTCAACAGGCCCACACTCACACGATTTCGCTGGTCAGAGACCCAAAAGAAGGAACAGAGTTGGAGGGGCAGTGCTAGTGGCCAGTGCCGGCCTTGAAACTGGCGCTACTGCTGCCGCTCAATATGATCACAGCGTCAAATTCCATCACACATTACCATCCACATCAAATCACATCCGCTTCCGTCCCAGTCTGTTCTGTGACGATGGTCTCCCCCTAGCCTTGATTTGTTTCTTTTCGACCGCCAAAGCTGTAATCGAAAGTTGACGCCGCATGATCTGCACACGCAAGTTGACTTCAGAGGAAGAATTCATTGCCATTCATTCTCCTCTCCGAAGGATTTTTGTCCGCGACTCGGCGAGGTAAATCGACGAGTCAAAAGCAAAGTGGTGCCTCGACTACAAACCCTCAAAAATTATTACGCGCTAGCTTGACTGCGATAGAAAATGAAGAATCATGATCCCACGTTTATTGTTGTATATCCCATATAATCGACCAAAATCTTGTAGAAGCTATCATTACTGGACGACCTGTCGCGGTTCGATCTTGTCAGTCTCGCCTTTCAAGTACGATTTCGCAGGTTATGGTGACGGCAGAAATTATCAAAGAAACGAACCAAGAGAAAGGGTCTCAAACCTTTTCCCGCAGTGAGCCCATCCATTGCACAAGGCTTACACCTTGGTCGGCTCTGTCTTCCACCAACATTGTCTGTGCCCACAAACGGAGCCCGGGCTCCCCGTCCTCCTTGACCAGATACAGGTGTGGGACCACAATGCTACCAGCCCCCTTTGACCGATGGTCTCGGCTCTTCTCGATCACAGCCCGAACACGTCCGTTGAAATCGTTATCAAGCTCTGGGAGAGTTTGTTTGCCCACCCGAAGTTGGGACCTATCGTCAAACCCAAAGACATCAAGGATGAGCTGCGGCACCGCATCACGGCCAACCCACAAAAATTGGGTCTGACCATCATCAATCAAGTAGAGACCATATGGGACTATCCGCTCAGATGACAAATTGAGAGTCGGAGGGAGGACGATCTCGCCGGTTTGCTCGTCGGGCAGCCCAGCATTGTCGGGCATATCATGAAGGGAATACATTTTCGGGTAAATGTATTGGATGAGAAGAGGAAGGGGAAGGGTGGACAGCAGGCAAAGAGCCGCAGATCTCATATCGGTCGGTATTTGCGCGGATTTTCGTAGGCCAAGCTGTGGTTTTATATGTCAGCCAACGTATTTTAGCTTAAGAGGCAAAGAGAGTAACTCACATTCTTGATCATCGCAAGGAAAAGCACAGGGAGACCTCTCAGATTCGCAGGAAATTGAAGACCACCGCCACCGACGCTTCCACCTGCGAGTTCTTTTCGATAGGTTGAGAGTAATTCCACGGCTTTCGCCTGGAGGGCTTCTCGTGCTTGCTCGAGGCCGCTTCCAAGCGTGCGTTCAACGGCCTTGTGGCTGAAGAAAGTAGCGATAGCTTGCTGATCTGCTGATGCATAAATATCCGCAAGGTTCTGGGTGGTGGGCAATGCCAGAGTTAGAACACGAATCCTGCGCTCGCCGTTGCAGGTCGTGTGGAGGACTGCAGTCTGCAGAAAGACAACCGGCTTGGTGACGGTCTCATCGATCGCGACTTCAACGACGTATGCCTGATCGCGTGGGAACGCCGGGAATGCGCAAAGGTCGGAGCTGCGATTGAAGAAGTTGCCGTAGAAGGTGCTCATGCGCAGTCCCGTCGTCGCACGCACACGGAGTACGGCCTCAAGACCGATCTCCGACGACAGGTAATCGGAGAATTCGCGCGCAAATTTGATAGCATCCTCACCACGGGCAGCATTCCAACCGGGGTAGAAGTATGTCTGCCCGCCAGTGTACCTGGGCAGGTTACTGAGGGAGGCGACATCTTGGTACTGAGAGGAGAAGAGGAACATATCCACCGACACCTGTGCTTTTGAGCACTCGACGGCAAAACTCTTGTAGAAGCTGTTCGCGGTCTGCAGCAGGCTGCTCTCCTTGCTTGTTCCCAGAACCTTCTTATCTTCTCTCATGCTCAAAGCACCGTGACCGACATTAGGTAGAGACGAAGTAAGAACAGTCATCTTTCCTCCTACAGGTGAGATAAGCTTATATCCAGCACGCAAGGCAGAGCCCATTGCGCAGCCGTTGTTCTGAGTGTTCTGGAACATCTCCTGCAGCTTGTCTAGGAAGACCTCAATGTTTTCCCGGCACTCACTCAAGGTCACTAGAAGGTCTCCAGGAATCGGAAGGAAAGGCTCATCGAGATCACTGACAACAAGCATATGAGGGTCAGAGACCTCAGAGCCGTCTCGGGGAATGCTGAAGTAGTGGAGGCTCGAGTCAACGGCGATAAACCCAAGTCTTGTTCGTCGGTCTGCATTGGGGATCCGGTCCAGGCTTTCCTTGATGCATCGAGCGCTCGTCGCCAGAAGGCCGTTGGTGACCGACGCATAGCTCACATCAATCAGGAAAAGATAAACAAGCGGCTGGGGGGGGCGGACCATGTATTCCTGAGGAGCGACGAATTCCACCACCGCGTGATTGAGGTCGGGCCTCAACGCCCTATCCGCCGGTTTTTGAAGAGTGGTGTCCCAATCAAACGCTTGTGGCACATCGTTGGTCAGGTTGCACAGGTTACAGCGCCAGCGATGTCCATGGTCGAGGAAGGTCACGAAGGGATTGATATAGGATCGACAGCGCCGGCAACGTGAGATGACTTGGTCTGGAATCACGGGGATTGGATCTTCGGCATCATGGAGGGCAGTGTAGGGCTGGATCACAAGAGCGAACGGCAGCTTTGACTTCTTCAACAGCGAGTGAGTTGTGGGAACAGCATTCAGCGTCGACCGCACGAATTTTGATGGGCAGTTAGCATAAGGAGAGGGGTAAACGCTGGTCTAAGAGAAAGGTTAGTGGAATCATCCCGTATCCGGGGCAGCTTCATGGAGTACATACCCCAGGAGGCAAGACGATGGGGGGTGGGGGGTAGTCTAGTTCAGCAACATTGAATGGCTGAGTGAGCAAATCTGTAGGGTACAGCTGGTTGAGGGGAACTGGTCGCGGGACTTGCGGAGCTTGAGGAGCTACTTGGGGTGGTATGAGGTGGGGATCCGTGACTCCCATAGCTCCGAACTGCTGGGTCATCTGTGCAACGCCTGGGGCAGCTGGCGGAGCATACCCTTGAGCTACCTGGGACGGATCCGCCCCGTATACAGGCTGTTGTTGGGGTTGAGGAGGGTATGCTCCATAGCTACCACCGGCAGGTAGCTGCGCCCCCAAAGCAGAATTGGCGCCAGAACCAAACTCAAAAGCCTCCCCAGCGTATGCCCGCTTCTTCTTCCCTCCGGCATGGCCCGGCGCAGGCGGCGGGGCAGCTCCCCCGGGCTGCTCGGCTCCATAACCGGTGGGCTGCTGGGCGTACCCTTCCTGGGGAGGGTAGTCCCCTTGTGGAGATGCCATCAGGGGTTCGTTTGTCCCTCAAGCGGGTAAGCTTTGTATCGATCTATCTCGTTCGGCGGCGGCTTTGGACGATGGGAAGGAAGCCGGTTGGGGAAACTCGCACAGGCTCGCGCTGTCGGGGAGGTCAATTGTTTCGATAATGGCAAGAGGGAATACAACTGCAGACTCACAATTGAGACAGACAGACAGGTGCATGAAACTTGAAACGCAATCAGGATAGCGAATAAGGAGGGGCGTGAGCGACAGCAGACAGAGAGAGCCAGCGGAGGAGGGGATTGTGGGAGCTGGGAAGATCAATTCGGGGTCGAGCGATGAGAGACGCAGGTTGAGGTCAAGTCTGTGCGGGCCCTGGTCGTGGTTACGGTGGCCTTTGCGCCTGCGCCAATCAGATTGCCCCGCAGCTTGTCCGACTTGCTCCTCCGGCAAGATGTACGTCGAGCGGCCTTGAAGCCTACTAGTAGATTGATAAATTCTCCAAGATTTACTCTTACAGATGTGACTGGACGTCATTCTGAGCTCCAACCAGAGTAACAAACCTCTTGCTTATCTGGCCATTTCAGGCGTGCTGTTAGCTGTTCGGAGGCGCTTGGAGCCATCGCAGTCAAGCTACGGAAAACCTCGAGAATCAGTGGCCTACGGCCATCTTGAATCCCATATCGACGATGCCATCATTTCCCCATGTCGTATGACACGCCGTTCTGGCTTGAAGACCCTTGCCTTGGTGCGGTCTCTCAGCAGAACACGCCCGGTAGAGCTGACATGTCGGATCTTGAACAAGGACATTAATCGAAAATAAATCCACCACTCTTCCTTTGCCAGCACTGTTAAATGGCTAGCTAACCTCTAGAAAATTTGAAAACCAGGGGTAGCGAACACCCAGGTAGAGACCTTCAAGCAAGAACTTCAGAACCAGTGAGCTGCTCAGAAAGGTTGCCGTGCCAACGCCTGCCGCAACCGCCCACACCATCCACAGGTGAACGCTCCTCTCACTCAAGAATTCAGTGTCGACATTTGCTCTCTGCTCTTCCGACTTCTATCTTTTTTCGGGTGTTCTTGCACTTTTCTTTCCTGCACTTTTTCCCATTTGCAGTTTCTCTTGCATTTGAGCAATTATCGGACTCTTCCAGCGTTTCGTTTCTGTCTTCCAGATTTGCGGCGCTGCAATCATCGTGTGACTATCGAACACCAGATCTTTTATTTCTTTGCTCGCGGTTCATCATACCAATGCCAGGATAATAGATTGCGCCAGGATTTGGATCAGAGAAGCATAAGGGACTTGCACCACATCCAGCCTCCGTCGCTACCTCTATAAACTGGAAGCTTGAGCGTATCGCAGCTCCACAATGAGTGTACGGGTCGTTGCTCGGGTGAGGCCGCTATTGAGATCAGAAAGAGATGTGGATGTTATCCTTCACACCGGCTCTAAGCAGGGGAAGGCGGAGAGGAAAAGCTCCCAAAACACACCGAGGCTGACTGCGCTACGGGATAGGGATACTCTCGTACGAATTCCGAACCCGAAGAATGAGAACGAAGAGTATTCTTTTCAATTCAATGCGGTCTACGATGCGGAAGTGTCTCAGCAGGAGCTCTTTGAGGCGGAGGGTACGTTCTGTGCAGTCTGATTTGGGATGGATGGTATACTGACCGGATTGGTAGTGTCACCGACGATCAAACATCTTTTCAACGGCTTCGACGTTACTCTTTTTGCCTACGGAGTCACCGGGACGGGGAAAACCCACACAATGCGAGGCGGTAAAAGTCTCGCTGAGAGAGGCGTAATTCCCCGCCTCCTGAGTGCCATATATAGAAGAAGCCGAAAGATTGAAAAGGATAGCGGAGGGCAAACTTCAGTCAACGTCTGCTTAAGCTACTATGAGATATACAATGACAAGGTTTTCGATTTGTTTGAGCCCTCAGACAAGAGGACGATAGCAGGACTTCCGCTCAGGGACAACGGTGGGAAGACTGTTGTTGTCGGCTTGACGGAAAAGCCATGCTGTTCTTTGAAAGAGTTCGAAATCCTGTATGACCACGCGAATATCAACAGGTCTACCTCTGCTACCAAGGTTTGCCCTCTAAGATATCACCATGCTACAATGTTGTAAGTCGGCTGACCACCTGACAGCTAAACGCACATTCGTCACGGTCTCATGCTATCCTCTGCGTCAAGGTCGCGATCACCACCGGAGATAAAACGTGTATTAGCACTGCGTCAGCTATCGACCTGGCTGGTTCGGAGGACAACCGCCGGACTGATAATGACAAGGAGCGGATGGTGGAATCGGCCAGTATCAACAAAAGTCTCTTCGTTTTGGCCCAGTGCGTGGAAGCGATTACCAAAAAACATCAAAGAATACCATACAGGGAGTCCAAGATGACAAGAATCCTATCGTTAGGCCAAAACAATGGGCTGACCGTGATGATTCTGAACCTTGCCCCGGTCAGGTCTTACCACCTGGACACAATCAGCTCCCTGAATTTTGCCAATCGCACCAAGAAGATTGAACTGCGAGAAGTGGAGAACGAGCATATCTTTAAAGGACCGCCGAGGCCTGTGCCACGCTCCTCAGCCGCGAGTTCCATGCGGCAGCCTCTCCGACCACTAACATCGTCGGTTAATCTCAACCTTGCTGCTTCCAATAAGGATCCTGCGAAATCCTGTGACGCCAAACCAGTGAAAGCGTTCCATGTGTATTCAGATAAGAGGAATTCAGCCATGTTTAAGAAGCCCGAGGCGCCCAACCGATCGTCCCTAGGTTCTGATCCACTCGGAGCGCGCTCTTCGAAATCTAGCCGAGTCGGGCAGCCTGTGAATCCCAATCAAAAACACCAAGAGGACGTTTCTACCAAAATCGAAGAAATTGTGGAAAAGAAGGTGGAAGAGATACTGGCCGTCCGAGCCGTTAGCGAGAAATCAAGGCAATCGCAAGTCTGCGAGCTGAATGAGCAAGTTCAACGACGTCTTGACCATTTAGAGAAACGGATAGAGGGCTCCGGAGACGCAAGAGCTGAGGGACTGTCGTACCTCCTCATGGCAAAGCAGCACCAATCACGCGGGGAGGACACCTCAGCTCTCAAGATGTTCGAGCTTGCTCTCCCTTTCTTTCCACAAAACGAGAAGTTGGCAGCGAAGATCGCTACTCTAAAAATGCGCATCCAGGGTGGATCTCGTATGAGGATCCCAGCCTTAGAGACCAAAACGGGCCTGTGCTGTATGCTCTCACTACCTTCGAGAAAAGGTGTCAAACGACCGCCTGAAACTCTCGACGCAGACTACAAGGACTTCGAGACGGCAAGCTCAGACGAGGACCCTGAAGGAATGACCTGTTCGCAGCGTAAGAAGCGCACAAAGACTAAACAAACCATGAACCATGATATCAGCTTGGGCTCTGCGGGGGATAACAGCTCAACAACCCCGTCACCGCGAACAATTCACCTACTTTCCATCATTAACTCCCGTGACGTGAGCCAAATCAAGCTCTTGAAAGGCGTCGGTGTTAAGAAAGCAGAGGCGATCGTCGAGTGCCTTTGTGAGATGGACCAAAACCTCGGAAACTGCGAAACAGAGACGCAATTCCGGATTAGCAGCCTCGCAGAACTGAGCCAATTGAAAGGCGTTGGTGTCAAGAGTGTCCAGAGCATGCGGCATGGCGTTTTGGTATAGACAGCTCATTCCCTATCATTGCATTTTTTGCATTATTGGAGCCCCGAAGATGCATTGCATTAAGCATTTGAAGTCACTTGGGGTTGTTTTTTGCCTTTGCTTGGATTCCTCCATATGTCGCGCTGTTCTGCTTGGTGAAGGGTGTATTGCTTTTTGTACATCTGCGCATTTGCATTGTTGACGCGAGGGCGTTGTAGTGCCGATACCAGTCATAGTCAATATAGTATGCATGATCTGGGCCTACCATACGGGGTTTTGTCTGAATCCGTCCATTGCATTTTCTGGGGAGCGAGAATCTCCTGTCTTGTAATCCACAGTTGCGAAAGAGAGTCATCACAGACGTTACACCCTGGTACGAAGCCCCCACCCGCCCTGAGGAACAACAACCCTCGCAAAGATATACAAAATAAGCCCTACGCCCATCGCCGCCCCACAAAATAACTCAAGCCCCAAGTAACTATCGCTCAATGGCTCCGGCAAAAGCGCCCCGGCAATAGGGGTCCCCGTCAACGCCGCAAAAGCCACAATACCAAAGTACGTCCCGCTACGCACGCCGATTTCTCGGATCTCCGAGATCTGCGCTATCAGAGCGGGGGCCAGCGAAACGGCAGAGCCGCTACTAAAACCGTATAAGACCGCGAATGCTATTGCGGTTGCGTTCGTGCGGGAGGGAAGCCACAGGGCGAGGACGAAAATTATAGAAACCAGAGAGGTGAGGATCATCGTGTTGAACCGCCCTATGTGGTCAGCAATGTAGGAGGGGAGGATTCGACCGAAGATGCTGTGTAAGAGAGAGTATTGTTAGGATCGAATCTATGGTGCTCGTGGAAAATTTGGGGGAGTTAGGGACTGAGGACGGACGGACCTTCCCGCGTTAAGGATGGGGAGTAGGTACGAGGCGAGATACGTTGGCATGCCGTACCGCTGGGCCT
The DNA here is from genome assembly GCF_044049455.1 of Aspergillus lucknowensis. Taxonomy (NCBI): domain Eukaryota; kingdom Fungi; phylum Ascomycota; class Eurotiomycetes; order Eurotiales; family Aspergillaceae; genus Aspergillus; species Aspergillus lucknowensis. The sequence continues at coordinate 156,059 of NW_027263575.1, read as the reverse complement.
GAGTGGGTATAAACGCGAAGGGGAGGAAAAGGCCCCAGTATAAGAAGAAGGTCCCAGCGCAGGTAAGGATGAACGGGATCTCGCGGAGGGGACGGAGGAAATCGAGCGGGTGGCACAATGGTTCCTTTCTCTGGTGCCGTAGGTATGAGCGGACGGTGGTGTTGGTGATGAGTAGGAGAAAGAAGCTCGTGAATGCGCAGATGCGCATGGCCCACCGGAAGTCAAGAATCGATATGATCCGCGTAACCATGATCGGGAAGACGATGCCACCAAAGCCAGAACCAGAGGCTGTGACGCCGAGCGCTAGGGCGCGGCGATGCCGAAACCAGGTGCTGACAGAGTTCAAGCTGACATGGAAGAGAGCGCTTGTACCAATGGGGCTACAGATTCCTTGTGCGAGAAGGAACTGGTAGTATTTCGAGGAGACGGAGACCATCATTAGGCCAAAGATGTGAAAGAACGAGCCCGCTAGAAGAATCCATCGAGGACCAAAATTATCGAAGAGCACCCCCACAAAAGGGCCCTAATTTAGGAAACGTCAGCATGCTGGAAAGTACAACGGATCGAATATGCAAACCCCAAAGAACATCAGAAAATACTCTAACGAAGTAATCCATGTGACTGTACTCGTGTCGACGTCCTTTAGCTGGTGGGACTTGTAGTAATCAATGAAAACGCCGATACCTAAGCCCAACCGTCAACCAAACCGCAGCGCGTTAGAGCGCCAAACGAACTCACAGCAGATCCAGCCGAAGCTGACGAACATGCCGCAGAAGGCACCGACAACAGTGCCCCATGCTCGGTGCCCTCCATCTGGCGGAGCATCCGGTGGAGAGGCACTTGGTGTTGGTGCCTCGCGAGACTCAGTCTTGATTTCAAGCTTCTCTTCATCGCCATTTATGGCGTCATGGGTAATGGCTGCTGTAATGGTGTGGGAGTCACGTTGCTCTTCCGGCCTTTCGTCCTCATATGGTTGTATATCAACAGAGATGTTTGGCGTATGGCGAAGTGCATTGGTCGAGTTGTTCACGGCTGCAATTGCGTCGTCACTCCTCAACCGACTGTGCATGCTGGCCCGGTCGCCAACTGTATGAGGAGGGAAAACCGTCGACATCAAAGCCTTCAAGGACTTGGTACTGGGGGCCGAACTAGGTGGAAGAGCCAGGGCAGGCGTAGAATTTCCATTATTCGCACCACGAAGAGCGAAGTCGGCGATTTTTTTCGGCCTTCACTTGTTGCTGGGGTACGACATTCCTCGTGACAAAATAGGATTTGAGGCCGAGCCCTGGTATCCAAGCAAGGGTTGGATTCTTGACACAAACAGCTCTTCGAGAAAACAAACTCAAGTCAACCAGACAGTAAGCGCGAAATCCAGAGAAGTCTTTTCCCGAGTCCGCCTGTAGTGCAGCTGGAAAAACTCCAGCCCTAGAGGTATGTTGACTGTGAGTTCACGGAATGGGGAACATCATCGCAAGGGAAGAAATGGCCAAAAAGAATCCGCGAAGCAAATGAACAAAATAAAAAAACAAAAAATGAATGATCATGCCACTGTAGGGCTTGTATAAAATGTCTATAATACAATGGTGATTTAATGCATGCATATAGGGTATTAATGAACCAAACCTTAGATTAGCTCGCTTGCCCTGGCTTCTCAAATATCACATTCCCTTCCTTCGTTAGGACGGCAATATTCTGACCGACGCCGTGAAGCTCATTTTCAATCTCTTCGACCGTCCTCAAGCCTGATACTTTTGCCATAGTGGAGGTGGGAGCTTGATGCTTTCCTGCAGGAAGGATAGTTATCCCACGGGGAGCGCTAGCAAATTCATTGACTTCGTGGGCCGTCAGGACCTCGTTAATTCGAGCCCCGCGAGATTGTAAAAGAAGAGTCGAGGGACCGTCGAATTGAAGGAATAGCCGGTCTCCCCAGATGGTCATTCGACACCAAGTACGAAGTCTATGGAAGATCTTCATGGCCGTTTTCCACGTGTCTGTGTCCGACATAGCTTGGATGAATTTCGTGTTCTGAAGAAAATTAGGAAGGCTCTTGAGACCGGGGACCTGAAATTTCAGGGTCGTTGACTTGAACCGGTAAGGGCGAGGAGGGTTAGGGCCCATCGAGTAGGCCACCACGTTACTAATGAACATTAGAAATGCTATACCGCAGACAACTCATGTCAAACATACCTCGGGTGAGCAATGTACTGCTCACCTGCCTTCAGCTCAACCGAGTACAATTGGCCGCTTCCAACAAGAGCTAATAATCCTCTTCCAGTGACCTCAGAACTTCCCCAATGTACCAAGCTCTGCTCGAATTAGCCCAACCACATTTAACCACTGTAAACGGCGATCACTAACCAAGTTTGTGTTTATCCTCGGCTGGATAGTCATCGATCGACCGGTCCATGCCAGTAAAGCCCGCCTTTGAGCCACCATCCAATCCACTGACCCATTGAGATGAACGATGGCAAAAGTGGTAACGGGAGATCGAGTGGAGATGAGTGCAGTGACTGGGCTGACGGAGGAGATCTGTCAAGAATCAGCAGAGTTCCTGATACCCTAGAGCCGAGGAAGCAGCTGCACTTTTTGATATAGAAATGGTACCCCTACGGGGGCTCGGCGAAAAGGCTCAAGGACGCTCAAAGTAGAGATCACCTGAATTCCCGGGGCTGTCAGTCAAACCAGTGGCAAGGTCACAAAGAAAAAGAAGTTATGGCCAGCATACATTGTCCGCTTTCCCGCTCAATCCTACTAATGTCCCCCGCCGCGTATATAGATTCTGTGAGGCCGAGAGGGAAACCGACAGTAACGAGTAAGGTGCTCCAACGACGTCAAACCGCGCATCTACGTTCAATTGGGTTAGAGAAGAACTTCCAGATTCGGAAGAAGACCACGTACCGGCAGACTCTGCAGAGCTAGGAGTATCGACAAGAGGCAAATGACCTCCATTGACAGTTGCTGGTCGCTCTGCGGGCGTCGAACGAATCTGGACATATCTTGCCTGTGCTCCCCGACGCAATGACGCGCCTTGTCGCGTTCGGCGAGGAAATGCTCTCGTCCAGGTGAGAGGCCGTACGCCTCGCCCCAAGAATTGAGCCATTGTCCCGCTTGGGAAATTTACCCAGGAAAAGCGTACTGGCTGGGTACAACTTGGAAGAATATCAATTGTTGCTCTTGGTCCTCCGCGGGAATTCTTCCTTGGTTGCTCCGCTTCGCTCTTCCTGAGCGGGAAAAGCGGCGAGTCTTGGCATCAGAATTTCCGTCAAGCCGGTTTCTTCCCTGCAAGATGATTACCCCCCCAGAGTCGATATTAATACAAGTGAAGGACATCAGAGGAGCCGCCTAATATGGGCACCAAAGTCGCCACATCATCGCACCGTCCAGCCAGAAAATTAGTGGTATGTGCTGTCCCCGCCTCAAGTCCAGGTCTCCCGGAAAAACCCAGCGCCGAGCAGCTTCTGCGGATCCCAACTTTTTCCAAGAGTAGCTTTGACGGAAGTCTTCAAGCGGTGATCCAGGAGTGGTGATTTCTGCTCTGTTGTTCCCCAACATATACACCTCATATTTTCGCATATCTTGTTATATACCCAGATATTCAGTTACGGGACCCACATCCATCCCTCCCAAGTCATGGCGGAATCGTCAACCTCCGCGGCTTCGGGCCAGGCACAGTCTACCCCGACTTCCAAACCGCAAAACCCAGCGCTGAAAATGATGGGTAGGGACAATTACTCTCCTGCACTATTCGAGAAGCGACATCTCACACGTATACCCCTATAGGATTGCCCAATATCCGCTTCAGACTCCCGTCCCGGAACTGGATGATATTTCTCACTATCACCGGCTCCTTCACAGCAGCTATCCTTTACGACCGCAGAGAGAAGCGCCGCGCACAAAAGAAGTGGTGCGACCTCGTCGCTCATTTGTCAAAAGAACCCCTTCCCGTTGAAGAGATGAGACGGAAATTGACGGTGTTCCTAGCCGCGCCTCCGGGCGACGGGCTCCGGACTGCCCGCGAACATTTTAAGGAGTACGTCAAGCCGATTCTAGTGGCGGCTGCGCTGGATTACAATGTAATTGAGGGACGGAGAGAAGGCGACATCAGGGCTGCATTTGCAGAGCAGATCCGCAAGCAGAGACGGCGGGCTGGCGAAGCCAGCACCGTCGTTGAGGAGACGACAACCGAGGATATTGTTTACCAAGCGAGGAAAAGTATCGGCGTGAGGGATGAGCCTGGGCCAAAGGGCGACTTGGTTATCGGCCGTCACACTTGGAAGGAGTACATTCGTGGTCTCCACGAGGGTTGGCTAGGTCCGCTGGACCCCCCGGAGGCAGCACCCGAAGAAGTTACTGTGCCTGAGACTCCAGAAGTGCCTACCGAAAGAGATGCAGATACCCCCTCCACACCGGAGCCGGTGGAGGGAAGGAAGGAGGAGCCAAAAGGAGACCAGGAAAAGAAGTCTGCTCAAACAATAGGGCCTACTCCCGCATATGTAGCTCCAGTCGACTATTCCTCGCGACCACTCCCACCATCCGTCCCACAATCTCTTGACGGATCTATTCCCATCGTCTTCCCGCACATCCTCGGCTTCTTAAACACGCCAATCAGATTGTACAGATATATTAACCAGCGACATCTCGCTGAATCCGTCGGCCGGGACGTCGCGGCTATAGTCCTTGCCTCGTATGCCCGCCCATACGCTGATGACTCGTCCTTCGGTTCAGACTCGGACTTGAGCGCAACCAGACAGAATGCCAATTCAAATCTGCCCTCCGGAGACAGCTCACCAGATGCTACCCCACTGGCCGGTAACTACGAGCAACAATCTCAACTCGAAACTGAAGAGAAAGAGTGGCACAAATCCGTCCACAAGAAGGACGAGTCAAACCCAGACAAAGAGCGAGAATGGCTAGACGACATCGTACTAGACCGCCGCATCGCCAGCCGTATGCAGCGGTTCGTCCTTTCTCCCGAGGAACATGCTCGCGCGCAGCGCCTCGACCAAGGTGTCGAGTACATCATTGGTGAGAATCGACCCCCGTCTGTTTCCTTTTGGCAGCGGATGTGGATCAAGTATGGCTACGGAGAAGATCCCGAACTCGCCAAGAGGAAACCCATCCTTGGTAATTTCGATGGAGAGGACGGCCATTAGAGGAGGTTTGGCCCATCGAATTCCATCATATTCGGCGTGCCACCTTGTGTTGCACATTAATTGGTTGGAAGGTCACGATTTATAGATAGTATCGGTTGGATACATGTTGGAAGGATAGACAGGGCTGTACCATCAACTCCTATACACTGTACAATAGTTCATGCCTATTTATTTCCTGTAATTTCATATTGAAACATTTAGGTATCGTAAAGGTGCTAATAGATCAGGTATAAACCCGATGTCAGGGTTATTGAAAATCATGAGTGCATATCCGGCTCCCCATGCCACAACAAAAGACTAAAACGCCGGTTTAGAGGTTTGTCACCCTTTTTGTTCTCGATTACTTATCTCTGGGGTTACTTATAACGAGGAATTAGCTGAATAAACTCCATGGCAACAGACCAGGGCAAACTGATCAACACAAAAGCCAGACATACCAAATGTGAAACGGTTGTTGCTAAGCGTAATTTGGTATAACTGGTAGACGGTGACGGTCCGACAGTCTACACCTTCAAGTAAATTGTTCGGGGCTTGAATCAAGATTGTAGCTCAGAGATCGAGCGTCTGGGAAGGCCATCATCGCGGGGCCTTCGGGGACATAAGCCCCAATTGTGGTAGCATAGCTGACAGCGGGACTCAAGGATTGTTGTCGAGCGGGCGCCGACGCCTTCAGAAAATCATGCAATAGATTGTGGAGTTTCCATTTGCGGGCTCCATATTGGAGAAGATTGCCCGTTTGATTCAGGCATTCGGCGGCGCGTTCATGGTATTGCAGGTAGTCTTCACACTCCAGCCGCGGTGGGCTAGGGCAGTCGTCAGGCACCTGGGGCATGGCCGGGACAAGTGTCACAAGGAGGTCGAAATCCTGACTGAGGATTTTGATCAACCTTGCACTAATCTGATAGACACGCTGAATATCGAGGAAAGTTATAATAGACAACCAGGTTCGACTCTGGAGGACTTGGTGAAGCTGACGGACATAGCCCATGCATTGATTGAACAAAAGTAGCTTGGTGTAATTGCAGTTTGGGATGTGCCGAATCGAAGGTGAAAGGATTAGAACTGTAGTGTATAAAAGCTCTAAGCGGTATAGAATAGGGTAAAACGGAGGTGTGTTCTTCGGCAAATCATCGAACCATTCATTGGCCTGTGAAAATAGCTTCCAGATTGATGTGGGAGTCTGATGAAAGGACTCGGCTTCATCGAAATACTTTTTCTGATAAGCTGTTGATAATATGCGCCTGATTTTGACTAGGTTCCAGGCTGGCTCAGAACTGCGAGAGAAGATATGGCTGTGACCCGCCGTCGGCGAGAAAGATGGGAGAGCGACATTTACTGAATCATCCGAGAATGAAAATGTTCTGTCCAAGGCGGTACTTGTGGCCCTGTAATAAACCTGTTAGCCTATAACCACACTTACAAATTTTCACTGAATAATGGAATACCTATCCAAGGAATAAAGGCAATGGAAAACACGACGCCCAAGATCTTGCTGTTCAATAGAGGGTACAGTGTCTGCATGATAGTCTTGGTGCAATCCCAAATCGACGAGAACCCTAGACGCCATACCTACAAGATACCAAATCCGAAAATGGGCTGGGTCGAAGAGGGAATACTGAGCAAGAAGCATAATTGCCTGAATTCCCACTAGGGTTCCTGGAATAAGCACATCTTCGGCGTACGGTAATGCCTCTGAAACCAGGGACAGGGCTTTTTGGTGATTCGCGTCGTGGGAGGCGTTGGACATCGAAGCATAGGCTGTGGCCAGCACCATGCGCAGGATCCAATTATCAAAAGGCCTTGCAAAATGGGCACCATTTTGATAGACGGAATCGACCGACGCCCAGAAGCTTGCTTCAAGGAAGAAAGGCAGCTGCGTAAATAGATTATCAAAATAATGCTGTGCGAGTGGCGTGATTTCAGACCGAGATGGTAGCGGCCGCGGTGATAATCTTGGAAGCTGTTCGCCAAGGGCGACTGATAGGAGGAGATTTGCAAAGGACGTGTTTGATGTAATGCCCTGAAAGTCTCTTGAGGTAGCGCTAACAGATCTGGATTCCAGAGTCAGCAAAGTAGGGGGCGTAGGAAGTGGGGAAAACTGACAAATAGCCAAAGTCTCCAACCAGATCATCTATATTCGATACCTCCTGACGATGCGCCTGTGAGGTAGGCGCCGTCGACGACGCTGATGTGATTGAGCTCTCCTGAATGATGCCACCTTCAACCCCGACCAGTAAGGCTTTACGCCTACGGAGCTCCGCCGTCCTTTTCTCTAGCCGTTCACAGTAGGCCTCCAAGGAGCCAACATAGCTTCTCTCTTTCCCACGGGGGAATTCGTCGCTACTCGAGCACGTATCCGCCTTCCCCGCTCTATCGCAGGCAGAACAAGCAGGGAGTTTCCCGTCACATTTGATTTTGGCGGTTCGACACCTTGAGCATGCTGCAACTGGCCGACTGACTTTGAGCAGCGGTCGGTCCAAGAATGAGGGATCGGACATCGTGATCGTACATGCTCCCTGCAAAATAATGAGCAATCATAACAATACTCATGCATGAGTGGCACCCTATTAGCGCCGAACAAGCGTGCAACCTCCGGGCCCCAAGACAGGAGTACAGGAGTACTAGGCGGGAAGAGTTTTCATATGAAAATGATCATGCGTGAAGTATCTCCAGAGGATAGTTGATGGACGCAATTCAACACACCCAATAATCACTTAACGTTGAGATAAACGCTCTGAAGCACTCACCGCTCGACGCTTTGTAAATGTTGTCCACCGAGTACAACTGCGAGGCGGAAATTGGGAAAAGGGTAATTGGCTGAGGAGCCCAAAAAGAGAGCGATTGTCAGCACGGATAGAGTCCCAGTCGCATGGCAGGTTAATGTGCGGCACGGATCGTACTTCGTAACGGCAATCGGTCTGGTCTCGAGGGCGCTATCAGCTCGATCGAGCTGCAAGCAAAGGTACAATAAGCTCGCATCGCAGCTCAAGTACTTGGCCATGCCCACGGCCAAAGAGACAGTGGGAACGTACCTCTCATGCGTATCTCATACATCATCAACTGAGTAACAACTCCGACTTATATCAAGTAAATTATGCTGCCCATGCTTTTCGGCCCGAACTGGAGGGAGCAAAGCAAAGCTGCCCCGCGGATGTCAGGTCGACGCTAGACCCAATGCGGCTCTCATGTGCATTTGACCCCAAGGCCACCCTTTCCTTCTGACACGTGATGGTCCTTGAGAAATCAACGAAGAATCTCACCCAAGGCCGCTGCGGCTTGGACTTGACTCCACCGTCTTTGGAAGAAGAACTCGACGACGCCAACCTTGTGTCGAAGCTGTGCAGCCCTGCTGCCTCAAACGAAAAAAGATGAACCTTAACTTATCATCTTTCCCTCCTTCACCCCACCACCCCACTCTCAGAACTTGAAGTAGTACATATTTCCATATCGCCCTGCGCCCTGTAACTCTTGAATGTCTCTTTGATTACGTACACTATACTTCCGGAATAACTGACATGATTGCTGCGTTTGGCCTTCCACAGCCCTCTGAACACGACTTTGAAGCCCCAGGAAAATTCATCTAGCCCATCAACCGCTCCAATTATCCAACTTTCAGAATCATAGGACGGATTGCACAGTTATCTGCTATTTTCGCATTAGCCTAATCATCTCTCATCTTTGTGTACCAGTGGAGAGGCACGCTGAACCAGCTGCCACAGCGGTTACTGAGTCCTGCGGCCTCCCGTGTCGATCGAAACGGCGACCAAGTGGGCCCAGGCGATCAAGCCGCCAACCTCGCCCCTCGTCGCAACCCCCGAGTTGCCTTGAACTTTCCTCCCCGGAAGCGATAGCACAAAGGATAGTTGACTCTAATGTCCTGAGCCCGGACCAGAGGCATCAGCTGCGCTCTTACCGTTGAACAGCCCTTACCTTCTCCCAAAACCGCTATTTCTGCGGCGCAATCGAGCCGTCTTGGAGTGAACATGACTATGTCGAAATTGCAACTTCATCGGCTGTTCGATTCGTCTCACACAGTCGCGTGTGCTTGATGGCCTGACTTGAAGGCGTGTCTTGCAGTCCACAAAGGTGAACACCGCCAGTTCTATGCGAGAGTCTGTGTGAAACGCGGGAAGAATATCATCCGCTTTCCAACGCCTGCGCCCACTGTTTTCGGTCGATTGAATGCTGTAGCAGCATAAGCAACCATGGCACCACAGGCCAATCCACCATCTCAACGACAACAATACACAACCCCATGGAACGACTCTTCATCAAGAACCTCCGATCAGTCTAGTCCTCTCTTCGATGGCCGTATCGCACACACGTTGGCAGCATGTACTAGGTGTAGGCAGGTACGCATTCGTTCCGCACCATGGTTTGACGACATTGTTCTTCTAATTTTATGGCGCGTACTGATTTTTCGTGAAGCGCAAGTCGAGATGCGACACAGGAATCCCGAAATGCGCCCCATGCGCCCGCAGCAACGCTAACTGCTCATACTATGACTCAACTCGGAAGCGTATAATATCAAGGACATATATAGTTCAGCTGCGGGAACAGGCCCGCAGGCTGGAGAGAGAGCTAGAAGAGGTGGAGAAGGACTTCCAACAAGCCGCCGATGCGGAACTAATCGTGCGTGGTGCTGGTCGCATTCGATTCAAAGAGCACGATGAGGCGAGATATTTAGGGCCGTCAAGCGGAATAGCAATCACCCGCTTGGTCATGGAAATGGCGAAGCAGAATACCTATTCGAAAAGTATCAAAGACGTCGTTCCCGAGTCGACCGCACAGAAGATCAAGGATGCATTTACCCAAGAAAGCGGGAAACCAACCTCCAAAGTATACCCCATGATCAGCTTTATCGCGCAGCCAAATTTACCGGTCAAACATGTGACATATCGACTTATTGATGTCTTCACTGTCAAAGGTTCGTTGAGGCCTTGTTTCCTTCCAGACTTCACTCAACTAATCTGCTCCCTAGCACAAGCCATGCTCCCAACGTTGCATATCCCCACTTTCTGTCAGGAGGTAGAACAAGTGTTTAACGGTTCCAATGACCCCTGCCAGAATTTTCAGCTGCGAATGGTGATTGCCATAAGTATGCAAAAGATGAGTACCTCCTTCGCAGGCTTAGCAGACAGTTACTACTTGGCCGCACTCCCGTATCTCGAAACCTCTCTAAAAAGAATGGATCTCAAGTCCCTGCAGTGCCTAGTGTTGATAGCTCAATATTCTCTGCTGACTCCAACGAGAACCGCTGCCTACTGGGTTGTTGGGATGGCAGTCAAGCTATGCCAGGAGCTTGGGCTCACGGAAGAAGCGACAATAACTCAGTCGCGTAGCGGGAAGCCGCTGGATCCCTTAGAAGTGGACATGCGGAGGAGGTTATTTTGGATAGTCACTTCGATGGAATTCGGTCTCTCACATAGTCTTGGGCGCCCAAGCTGTTACTCCGTCAGTCACGACCATATTCCAGTCGGTTTCTTCGAGCAGGTGGATGATAAGTACATTACCCGAGAGGGAATTCATCCCGACGCCAAACCTATATTGCCCAAATGTATCGCAATACATTTTTTCAAGATGCGCCTATTGCAGCTTGAAATACGACGGACACTATACCTAAACAAGCGGGTGAGCCCAGTCGATGATCAGGATCCATGGTTCTCACAGATGCTCAACAAACTTGATCAATGGGTGTCATCATGCCCTAAACATGATGGGGGTAGCGGCCTGAGTGAGAAGTGGTAAGGAGGCGGTCCCCCCCTAAACCGAACCTCAAATTACTGATGAAGATTGTGCAGGTTTAAAGGCCGTTTGAATACCATGATCGTTTTCATGTATCGACCATCTCCCCAGATTCCGGAGCCGTCACTTGATGCAGCACGGAGATGCTATGAGGCATCTATCTTCAATGTTTTTATGCACAGGGAGCAGATCGCGACGGGCTCCGTTGATTTGACTTGGATATTCACCCAGTCGCTTTTTATGGCTCTAAACACCATTCTTTGGTCCCTTTCATATCCTGAAATTAGGAAGGAGCACGATTTGAAAGAGGTTGAGAACAGCCTTGAAGTTGCATTGGAGGGTATCTTGCTGGCTGCAGAAAGATGGCCTGGGGTAAGGTCAGCCGGCATGCTCTATGAGACCCTGATCACCGCATGCCTCAGAGCATACGACACAGAAGAATCTTTCGTCGTCCATTCTCCTTCCAATCCGTCCAGTCACCCAACACCAGCGTCATCCCAAGACGTCCAAACGCCACCTTCAATGGCAAGTCCTGCTAGCACAGCAGCCTCTTTACAGTCGCAAAATATTTTGACTGGCTGTACCTCTGTCACCGATACCGCATCAGCCGGCACCTTCTCTCGGGGCCCCTCAGCCGACCCAAGCTTCCCTTATCTACCGACAACGACTTCACTACTAATTCCTAACCACCCCACAAAAGCTCCGGAGCCTGGTTCGTGCGATCCTAGCATTCCCCCACATGCCAATCCCGACACACAAACCTCTCTAAGCGTGGAACTACCTAACGAACCACTATTAGCCAGCGTGAATCTCAATTTTGACCCCACCACGCCTTACAATGCATTCCCTTCCGTTGTTCCGGGCTTACCAGGTTGGGACCCCAATTTCTCTCTTTCCTCTACCGCAGCCGACTCTCTACCATATTCTGATGCAACGGTTGATCCATTAAACTGGATTGGTTCCTTCGGCGACCAATATTCCCAGTATTTCAACGGAGACTATCCCACGAGTCCGTGGAGGGGTAGAACATTGAGTCAGCAGGAACAACTAGAATTGATGGATTCACTTGCAGACAACATTCCTGACGTGACCAACCAACTTGCGATGCAGACAACCACAGCATATTACCAGTCATGAAGAGAGTGAAGCCAGACAATCGCTCTTTTGAAATGTGTCTCTTGTGCTCTACAAAGACGACTTCTTTCCATTTACATACAATGAACCCCTGTCTATGGGAAGGGAAGAAAGGAATCAATGTGCTCCACAAACCTACTCCCAAACCTCCACTCGGTTCCTCCCACCGATGCGCCTACCGGCAGAGCCTCTCCCAGGTGCTCATAGCCCCATGCACGTATTGCAAAGCTAAACCCCAGTCTAAAAGGGTAGCTGTCAGGGGGGCTGACTCCCAAGTTCACATTGAAGGTGCCTGTTTCCTTCGTGGACGTCGGAGACTTTCAAGTTCGAGTAGTTACACCCGGAAGTCAAATATGAGCACTATGGAGCGCTTAGAGCTGACGAGTAAAGAATATCCTTTCTGTATCGATGAGAATTTCAGAGACCGATGTCAAATGAAGACAACAACTCTTGGCAGTCTATTGGTGATTGTAAATAACGCAGCCGTGAAATCCAAATACCGTAACTTACAGCGGGCAGAACGCCTCCAAGGCCTGAATGGCCGCCCATCACGTGTTCCGACCTCTTCTCGTCATCCAACATCTCTTTCAAGTCCCAGTGCTGTTTCACTCTATGAGCGCAGACCAAAGGGTCATCGATCTCCGTGCCCTCACCAATCCGTTGTTTATCAGCTCTCTGCTTTTTGTGCATTACTTCAGCATATCGTCACATTACCGACAACTCTGCTGGTTTCGAGGCGGTCTCACTGGCATGTGCGACTTCTCGAACGCTGGTTTCAACGTCGCTTGAGCGCACCTCGACTGGTCGTCCCCCCTCCTCTCGTTCTGAGCCGCAATTTCTCACCGTGTTCGAAGGTGGGCTTCTCGTTCAACCACCTCAAGGCCGCTCAGGCTTTCGCCGCTACTCTACCATCCCCCGCCTCCCTCAAAACTTCCATGTCCGACCGCAGGTCCTCCGCAGCAGTACGAGTAGGACCTCCTTCGCCGTCATCGCCCGCCCCTTTACCCTACCCGAAGGACAATCTGCAGCCGACTCTCCCCTTGGATCAGATTCCACAGACCCCGATATCGCCTCCGTTGATGTCGGTGAGCGCTCCGGACAATGCCTCCAATTTCACATCCCTACAAGCATTACCGAACCAGGCGACGTCACAAACTGCCAGCCTCTCCTCTCCACCTTCCTCTGTTCCTATGTCCACCCAAAACTCTCAGCAGCCGGCACTAGGCTCGGCCAACTCTTTCCCAACACCAGCCAGCAGTGCCGATCCCGACCACATGGATAAGTCGTTTCTGGCGGGGATATCAGAGACCGGGGCGCCTTCCGCGGCAAGCACAAGCGCGGTGCCAATTCAACAATCAGAACACAGGCGGACGGACCATGACAGGGATCTTGACTCCGCAGAAATAGGAACTGAAGTCCAAGCATCCACAGACATGGGCCGTACCACCCAACTTTCACATAGCGACGCAATGGACATCGATACAGGCCCTTTGGTACAGACTGATTCCAGTTGGCCCAGCTTGGACTCCTCGCAGGAAGACTTCTCGCCGGCCTTCCACCTGTGCAAAAGCTGTAAGAGCTCCCCAATCCTTGCTTTGGTTGTAGCCCCTTGAACATTTCACGGTACTCTCTCGTCTCTGCTTGGGATTGACACTCTGTTAACACACTCTCCTTCGAACTGCGACAGCCCACATCGCCACTGGACCAGACCCAACGGTTGATCTCATCTCGCTGTATGGTCTAGGACCTGTAGCAAAATCGGTTGCAAGGAATGATCCCATTACAGGAGAGAAAATCAATCGACTACGAAAGTCATACGAGGGAAAATTGAAAGGCCTAGGCCTCGCTGGAAGGAATAAGCCAGTGAAACACGACACCGCAACGCCTGGTGGACTCAGACAGATGACGACGTGGCCCGAGGAAGAGTGGCAAAACCAGAAAGTTTTTGGCAAGGAAATTAAGGTCGCCGATCCCGATTCCGCATTGCACTATCTACAAATGAAGGCTATGAAGATGGAGCCAGGTATGGTACCGAACAACGATTATTGGGAGGATGTGTTAGGGCATGACAAGCCGTCGAAGCACGCAAACGTTGGAGACGCCGTTAAAAAGGGTCCTCCCCCCGCAAATACCGCGCGATCTATTACCCAACCAAACGGGACACCCACGCCGCCGGAACCAGAGCGAAGTCGTCCTAGCCGAGGACGCAAGAGGCATTATGATGATAACAGTTTTGTTGGATACGGCGAGGGCTATGTGGACGACGACGAGGACGTCGCATTTTATTCAAATAGCGAAGGAACTGGGAAGAAAAAGCGAAAGAAGGTACATCTATCCTATGTTTGATCAAATAATGATACTGATATCCGTCCTCTACAGGATCACGTTTCGAAACTCCCCGCTCCCCTCCCAGACAGAGGGGGCAGTTATGGAGTCGGAATGTTTGGAATTGGAGCGCGATGAGTTGCTGGCAGGGGATCCTTGTCCGGCCAGAAGATATCCGCGCGTCTCCCTCTCTTAGTTATGTTTTCTTTTCTCACTATGCCATGTGCATAGTTACATTACCCATCCACCAAGGGGGTATATTTTGTCCTTGAGTGTGTTGGTGGATGATCTACAGTACTCCACGGCGGTGATTCGGCCGTTGGTCTTCGGCTTGTTCTCAGTACATTTTTGCATCACGGTGCTGGATATACCCGGCTTACTCAATCAGATGGCGTTTGGTGTTACGATTTTTTGTGGACTGGTTTTGCGCTATTTTCTTGGAATTCTTCGCCTCGTTCAAGTTTCTCTTCACCTTGTGTCGTTTGGTCCCCAATCCGATGGTCGGATATTTGCTTGATTTTTCTGTTGTCTCTACGCATTATGACAGCGAGGAACGCCTCTTCAGAGCCAAGTGGCCTGCAACCAACACAGAGTCTTGTACTAGATAGATACAAAAAAACGTCTCTAACAATCATATTGAGATACACCAATCAGTCAATTAGTCGTGTTAACTTCACCTTGCTACTAGTACCTGGTGGGAGAGTAAAGCGGGACCTTCTCCGCGGAGCCAACTGCAACTGAACCATACAAATATACCATCCCCCTCCCGCAGTCATCCCGGACTCAAACTCTTCCAAATCGTGCCTCCAATCCACCACAACCCCGTTCCAGAAATTCAAAATGGCAACCCCGTTTGACAAAGCCTTCTCTTTAATCGACGCCGCCCACATCCTTGACCCCAAACAAGTCACCCTGTCTCAATCGCAAGACCCAATACCCTATGAACTCCACTACGCCAACAAAATGACAAAATCTCTCTCCCTGCGCTCCCCCGCCGCCTCCGATGCGCTCCGCCTCGCCGTTCGCGCCCAGCATCTCAAAAGGTGGGAAGTACCCCGCACCGAATTCCCCGCTACAAAGGTCGGGTATCTCTCCTGGCGGACGCATCTCGCGCGGCGGCAGGCGGAGATTGTGGCCGGCATGTGTGTGGAAGCCGGGTATGACGGTGCCTTTGCGGAACGGGTGGCGGCGCTTGTGCGTAAGGAGGGGCTCAGGAGTGGAGAGGACGAAGAAGTGCAGGTGCTTGAGGATGTTGCATGTTTGGTGTTTTTGGAGGATCAGTTGGAGGAATTTCAGAAGGGGTGCGAGGAGGAGAAGGTTATTGGGATTTTGCGAAGGACGTGGGCTAAGATGAGTGAGAAGGGGAGGGAGCTGGCTTTAGGGATGGAGTTGGAAGAGAGGAGTAAGGAATTAGTTGGCAGGGCGCTTGCTGATGCTTAGCTCTCCTGCGGGTGTGCACGAGAGGGCAGTTGTGGGAGCGTTTTCGGTGGGAGGTCTCAATATTGTTACATTTCGGTTCGTTACTATTATGCAAAGATGGATGGGGCCATGCAAGGGTACGATGGAGGAGATGACGGTCATGAATCTCCATTAATCAACCTCACTAACCCAATCGCTGCCCCAGCAGCAACTCCTCCAACGACCACCATTTGAATACCCCCCCTCACTCCAGCGAGGATATTCTCTTTCCCCACCCACCCTCTTACCACACCGGTCTTGATATACCCGAAGACAAGCAACGTGACCGCCATGACCGCCACACTGCAGTATAGCGCAACAAACACCTTCTGCACAACGAAGTACGGAATAAGGGGGATGAAGCCTCCAATGAAGTACCCCAGTGCCAGTGTGATTGCCGAAGTCCAAGCCTGGTTACAGTCCGGCTCCGACTCTTTGTGGTGGAAGTGGATGAGAAATTCGCGGAGACGGTCAGGGGAGGCATGTAACGAGGCGTTAATGGGGGCGATTGCGTCGTCCGGGACGCCGTGTGCAGCGAAGATGTCATGGACTATGCCTGCTGTTTCTGCGGGGGAGGAGTCGATAAGTTCTGTGGTTTCGCGGATGGTGGTTTGGTAAGATTCTCTACGCTGGTTAGAAATTAACGATCATGGTGTCTTGTTGAACGTACGCTTCGCTCTTTGCTCCGACATATCCACCGAGCCCCATGGAGATGGCACCTGCCGCCAATTCTGCCAGTCCGCCGAGCACGACGACCTTCGTATTACCCAGCGCTGAGAGACCCGCGCTCAAGGCGAATGGCACTGTGAGGCCATCGGAAAGACCTAGAATAGCATCCGAGACGATACGAGGGTTGATGCGTGATCGCGTGTTGCTACTGGTACTTTCAGCATCGTAGTTGGAGGAAGGTGAGGGAGCGCGGAATGTGCGATAAGATCTGCATTGCTGAGCTTCCATGTCGTGGTCCATGCTTCCATTGCCATTCGTAAGAGTGTCTGAGTCGTCGTCTTCGCCTGTAGCTAGGAGTAGCTTTCCTACGGGCTTGTTAGCCTACTTCCTCGTACATGGCCTTCGCGTAGGGCTAACGAACTATAGCTCGGTTGTGTGGATTGAGGAGGTCTCCCTGGGAATAGTTTTTGTTTCAGGAAGAGAAGAGCCATCTCGGCCTCCCCTTTGTAAACGCCTTTGTATGTTGTGAGGGTTCAGCCAACTCTTCCAGTTTTTGTTTGCGACGCCGATATAGAACAGTCCGGATTAGGCAGATGGTGCGGCCTCCCGATCTTCTCGACTCCTGACGTCACCGATATCCAATCCAATTTGGGATCTTTCGCAACGAGGTTCTAAGGAGTTCTGGGAAACAGAATGAAAGATCAACATATTGAATTCGAATACTAAACTCATCGGCGGGAAGAAGATATATATCCTCTCCCCTTTACCTAACTCCGAGAACGAGGCCCCAAGCTTTGACATTATTTTTTCCTTCGTCGCACATCAAGGTTCCCCTCGACCAATCACCGTTGAGGAAATGGTCAGCGCACTGCCATTTCGTTGAACACTGCACCCAAAGGCAAGGGGGCGATGACGATTGGAATCTAGATGATTGGTTGCGTCGTGGACGATTACATTTGAGCGCGTCTTCAGTGGCCAGAGCGTGCTGATCTCGGGGTTGTTGGGATTATCCCTCGCGTCCAAGCCGAGCTTGACTTTGTGAGAGACATGATTATCAAGTTATGCACGGGAAAAATTGGAAGAATTTTAACATATCTCAAGCTGCAGGAGGCGACTCCAACTTGGCCGCATACCAATGCCGAGGGTGATGAATGCACAGGCGAGGAAGGTCAGCGGCCTGATGCTCCTTCCAAGGTTTGTGTCGTCTGCGTGTTCGGCTCGCACGGGCCACATGGACATTCAGCCAATAATGACCTCTTATTTCATCCGCTTTTATCCTATATAAACCAACATAAAGAAGTTTTGTTGCCTTCGGGCATTTGGTCAATTTGAAACGATACAGAGAAGATTAGCATGGCCCCTGCACTAAGGATGACACGCTCAATCAAAGAGAAGCTACCAGTTTTTTTTTCTACACTTACCGACCTCAGGGAAGAGGTATGGCGTTTTCGGATGACAATTCTGCCGCTTTAGGCCAGTGTTGGGGCTGAGGTGGTCGGCAGTTCGAATCGCGTCGGGATCGATGTCTACTTCTCCTTCAGGCTCCTCGCGGCACTCGTCAGCACACCACAAGATGGAAATAGGCATTATTAACAGTGACTCGCATTAATTTACAGGTGAACAAGAGACCAAAGATAATTTTTTTTTTTTTTTACAATCAGATCATCCCCGCAGCAGGCAGGCATAATTTGAATCCGTGTTCAAGCGCCACCCTCCCTCTTCGCGTATTCCTCCTCCATACGCTCTTCGTAGAGTCGATCCAACTCCTCCTTGCTTAACGGCTGGCCTTGCTCATTCACCGCCGCGGGGAAGTTATTGGCCGCGAAACTCGTCGTTGCGTGGCTATTGTTACCGGAGGTGGCTTGACTCTGGGCGGACTGCTGAGGGTCATAAGGATTGGGTTGACGGTTGGTCTTGTCGCCGTAGATAGGGACAGGCATCCTGAGTTGGGTGACGGATATTATGTTAGAGTGCGAGTAAGGACAGAAGACAGATGGAGGATTGGTTTAAGTTTCGAGGTGAGGAAGGTTGAAATTGACATCACCCGGGATGACGAAGGCGAACGTAGTCAGGTGATATGCTTTGCCTGTTGCAATTCCATCCAAGAGGTATATTCGTAATTATACGCGAATTTGTTGGGAAACAGCGAAGCCCTGATTCATGCTATTTGCGCCACTGCCCCGTTACGACAGTATCTGCCACAGGGCTGCGAAATCGACATGTACAGAGTGACTAATTAACCGTTCAAAACAACTCCTCCATTCGGGTGTAAGCTCTGGCCCGAGATATAGCTACTATCCTGGCTGGCAAGGAACACGAAGCACGTTGCGACCTCGCTGGGCTGCCCTGGACGACCCATCGGCACGGCGCTGAACTGCTCGATCGCGGACGTGTTCATGGTTGCTGGGATTAGAGGTGTCCAGACTACTCATATATGAGCTTCTTCGACCTGCATTCGCTAGAAAGGCTCACGATTGACATACCTGGCCCTGGACACACAGCGTTGACCCGAATACCCTTGCTACACTGCTGATTCGACAAGCCCCGTGTGAATGCAACGATCGCGCCTTTTGTTGCCGTATAGTCGAGGAGATCAGGTCGGCCTATATAAGGGTTGACAGAGGCGCAGTTGATGATCGATGAGCCGGATTTCATATGAGGCAGGGCGTACTTTGAAAGGTAGAAGACGGGATGAATGTTTGCGTCGAATGTGCTTTCCCACTGTGATCTGAAAAGGAAACACCGTCAGAATAAGTCCCCCTCTCAGCCTTTCTAGCAAGAGAAATGCCGTCACTCACTCTTCCAAGTCCTTGATATCGTCGATCATATTCTGCGTCCCAGCATTATTCACCAAGATATCGATCCCTCCCAAGGTTTGCAGCGCCGTCTCAATTGTCTTCTTACAACTCTCCTTGCTGCGGAGATCAACAGCCAAAGTATGGCACTCTTGTCCGATCTCTTTGACCCTCCTCTTCGTCTCCTGTGCATCCGTCTCTTCCTTCGGCAGGTAGGTAATCAAACTTGATGCGCCCTCCATGGCGTACAGAATTGCAATCGCGCGCCCGATTCCAGAGTCGCCACCAGTGATGATGGCCTTCTTTCCCTTCAGTTTGTCGACAGCCCTGTAAGTCTGGTATCCTTGCTCTTCGGATGGGATTTGCATGGACGCGGGTTGAGGCTTCTCCATCTCGGACTGGAGACCAGGTTTCTTTTGTTGTTGGACGGGGACTTTATGCCCTGTTTCGCGGTCGGTTAGAGAGGACGCGATTGAACAATGCTGATATGGTTTCTTTGTGTTCTTACCGGGTTGGAATTGGGACTCAGGCCCGCCCTGGTGCTTGTGTGTCTCTGCTTCCATTGCAACTATATCTCTAGAAATAACGATTGGGAGCCGATTCGTCAAGAAAGATATATCTGGGATGTTTAAAGGAGTGTATAGAACACGAATCAGAGGGAGCTTGAACCATGTTGCGCTGGTTATACAGCACCTCGGGGCCAGCAGGCCGTCAGTATGACGTCCTATACTTTGTGACGCTTGTCAGTTAAGTCAGTCAACGCATGCACCTTATTTCAACGTTCTTAGATATCTTTCGGTAGAGTATCATCGTCCAATTAGGATTAGAGGGGTACTGAATGGCGTCCCTTTCTTGAGGGCCTTGGTCGAATGGAGAGGTAACCATCTGTATGATGTTTCTGTCACGCACCGAGGGTGCGCGACTCCTGACCACATCCAGAATTGCGATATCGTCAGAACAAAGTTAGGGACCAGTCAGCACACTTGATTTTCGTCATCTTAGGTACAATTCTACCAAAGGTAGGCACGCGACATTCCTTAATGGGAGGAGTTGGAATTGAGTAGAGGCCGCGTTCCAGACGTGATGAGCGGCGGTTCGGATTCACTCTTGCGACCGACGGAAAACGAAGACGAACCCTGGACAAAATAGACAGGACTTGTATCTCCCAAGGCGCCTCGACAGGCTATCTACATCTGAACTATCCACCTCATACTAAGGCAGACTGCAGACACTACAAGATGAGGAACCTCTTCTCCACCCTCAAGCCAATGGCCCAAGAACTGATGAAAAGGAGTCTCTCAGTGAGAGGAAAGTGCCAAAGAATACGCCTGTCAATGACCCGAAGGCCGTTGAACAGACTGTTCCGCCGCGCTGTGCAATGCAGGGACCAATCTGTGGTGGACCGCCTTCATGATCGCAGCCACCCAAACAAGGTAAGTATGAAGAAAAGAAAGAAGAAAAAGAGTTCAAAAGAAATCGGGCGGGCGTGGATTAAATACCCAAGGGTGGGGCCAGAAATGGCGCTAGCAGGAAGCGAGAGTGTCACGCGCTATGATTGGCTGTAATTATTGCAGCAATCCCATTCCAGGGCGCTCTGTGCGGACAGGAGCACCGAGGGATGGTGGAAGGAATGGCCTGGGACCCAACTCAAGCGCTTACATCTGATCTGGCATTCATGTACATGTACAAGAGGAAACTGACGCGCCCGAGCCATGGACGAAGAGGCGGCGGATGGTGTTAGGATTCAAGCGAGAGGGCGGCTGGGGAAAGGAGCGGGAGCGAGAAGTGAGAATGCTTCGGAAGACTTATTCGGATAGGAGTCTAGGTATGTGAAACTGCTCTATTGAACAAGAATATTATTATGGCCCTACCACATTTCCGAAAGAGAAACGTCCTTTCAATGGAGACCGCACTATATAGGTCCTCGTGGGCGAGGAGATCGTGCAATAAGAGGAATATGTGGCGGTCTTCATCGGTTTCCCAACCGGTAACACCAAGAAACAGGAACAGCTCAGACTTGCCTTTCTGATGTACCTCATGGACCCAGCCTATGGTAAGGTGTAGCCGCTTCGCACTTCCAAGCCCAAAGAGTCCTTCATGCGCGCAGTCCCGCTCATCTTCATTCAAGCGCCTTCCAACTTCGATGAGAAGTACCAGCCCTCCCTGAGAGGGCGGTTGCAGTCGCCGCCGAGGTTGGGCAGGGTGGATGAATGGGAATTTTATCGCCGCGCAGATGGAATGGACCAGCTTAGATTGAAGGGCCGGTCTCAGAAGTATCTGATCCGTGTTTGTCATCATTGCTGTCCGGAGTTGGGGGGATGGGTGCTATGTTTGTATCATTGGAGTGCAGAGTGGAGTCGGTATGGAATATGGAGACAGGTATCAAGGGTTAACTCAGGGTATCTGTTCCCTTAGTTTTGCCCTTTTCCATCTTTGCCGTCCTAGAACCAAATTGGATGGCTCGTTTCTTCTCGCGAGCGGTATTCGACAGACCTAATTTGAGAGTGAGGAGACGAAGCACTTTCTTCTCAGGATCGATACCGGCATCAGCTGGTGAAGGCTCGGGTACGCCGAAGCCGCATTTCTCCCAGACAGGAGTCTGCACCACCCAGGCAACAAAGTCTTCATCTAAGAACGGGAACCGCGCTTCCCGGCCCCAGTGAGCGATTACTCGGTTGTCACGGCCGAGGTTGCGCTTTCCCAGCCGGGAGACATCGAGGTCAATCTCGTCAATAAGACCTTTGAATCCCTTGCGTGAAAATGCTATCCCGTGTCTTGCGTAGCCTGCGAATAGCTCGTCTGCTCCGAGGCCAGAGAGGAGCACTCGAGCCGGAGTTTTGTAGGGATAGGGCTTTGTGACCCTGCGTCGGCTGTCGATTGCAGTGCCTTGACCGCGGGCAGCAAAATACAATGCACACGCGATAGACAGATCCATCTCGGTATTGTGTGGCCGCATCAGGCGCTTGACAGTGTCGCGATGCGTAACGGTTACAACGTACGGGATATCAATCGCAACGAACCGCCAGTTGCGAGTGGGGCAGACGCGTTGAAGTTCCGCAAATGCTGCTCGACCGGTGACACGATCAGGGCAGCTTTCGTAGGCGGACAAGGACGACCCGGAACCCCTGGCTGCCGCGGCTACAACCCGCGGGTTCTCAAATGCCACGTTAAGAAGGTCAACGGACTCTTCTTCGGGTAGAATATCATGTGCGAGCCTTGCAAGCAGGGTGCAATCCAAGCCACCCGAAAACAGAACGCCAATCTTGATGGTATCCCTCGCGAATGGTGGCCGGCGCACGTTCTGGATCCTCAGCGCTAGTGACTTGCGGAGTCTGTATTCCAGCTCCCTGAGAATAGACGATGTAGTAGTTAGTGGCGGGGGCTCCCCTTTTGGCGTTGCCTTATTCATTGGAGGAATGGGACTTATCTGTCCACCTGATCAGTATTCGTTGATGACAGGACACTGTAATCACAGCCTAGGTCATACCATATGATATATTGGCAAAGCCCCATTACTCCATGGTACCCTCTTTATATTCCCGGCATCGAAACGAAGCGGCGCTATAGCACGGGTTGGCTCAAGGGCTGCGTCCTGGTCATCTTCGAATTCGACCATATATACACCGTCCGCCTCAACCTCCTGGAAGTAGCTGGAAGAGGAAACCCCGTCACATAGGCTGCAGATTTTGAGATTACCAGCTTCATCAAGGCCCCAGAGCAACGATCGCCTTCCAAGGCAGTCCCTTCCAAAGTACAGTTTGAAATTGACAGCATCATAGAAGACGAATGCAAAGGGCCCGGTAATCTTACTGATAGCTTCGGTAACTCTCTGAGTAGAATCGGGAACCTCATTGTAGTCCTCTGAGAGGTAGTCCCGTGTGGTAGCTTGCAGCAGATGATTGAAGACAATCTCCGTGTCGTTTCTCTCTGGAAAAGGCTGACCAGCGATCTTCCAGGCGTCTCCGTTCCAGGCAAGTATAGACCCGGTTTTCCCACTATCGGTAAGTGGCTGGCGAACAATATCGTCTCCCCTCATTGAAAGAACTGTGCTTGCAAAAGAAAGCCAGATTCGGCCACTGCCCTCATGGTTGAACAGGTTGAGGCGCGCGCCTCTCACGCCAATGCTGTATGAGCCCTCATCTGGCCCACGTTTAGTCAACAGGTAGCGCAGATTTTTGTCAAGAAGCACGGGATTCTCGGCCGGAGTCAAAGAAAAAAAGATCCCACACATTCTGCCTATCTCTGGCTCCAATACGGGCCGAGTCGCCGGGACTTGAAGGGAAGCAAGTACGGACAGTGAGAGGCTTGATATTTTTTGTTACGGAGGCCGGACGTCGGGAGAACGATGATCCCGGCCCCCGATTCTTGTGGTTTGGGAGGTCAACAACTTCCACCTCAGGAGCTCCCATAGCGCTGAATCATATGTGGACCGGGTCTAAACATTACCTACGGCGTTCACATCAGTCTGCTGTATTATTATACCCTATCGCCCGCCACGCTCTCATTTTCGTGCTGCCGCAAACAGCTCCGAGCCTGCGAACTCTCTCAAATAGTTCCCCCGCAACATGATCCTTGTTGTTGTTTGAGCTAACACATCGCCGACGACTCGCTTCTACCCATTGCTTGCACAGATTTATGCAAATATCTTATGTCCACTTCAGGTGCCCCGGGCCACCCGACTCCCAACACACCAGGGGAGACTCGATCAGGGAAGCCCAATGAGGGGGACGAGGCTGAGCGGCAAGTGACGTCGGCCAGCCTTGAATCGACACTCCAGGGGCAGAATGAGACCTCAACGGATATGCACAACGCTGGACATACCCCGCTAGTCGAGATGAAAGGATCAAACGCGAGTGCATTGGAATCCTCGACACAAGCCTCGCCGGACGTACCGCCCGCCATGAACCCTCTGACGACCACTACAACACAAGAAGAGACAGTGCCTTCGGAGCAGATAGAGGCCCTTTCAATATCGAACAAGGCCACAGTGCAAACATCTGTCTCGGATACAAGCGCATCACCCCCTCCTCCGCCAGAAAAAGACGAAGCTTATGTCAACCGTACCGGTACTAGCGAGTGGACGGAGAAGGAACTGCCAGACGTACCAAAAGACGAAAAAAAGGGCGATACCGGTAAAAAGCGCGCTAAGGATGATGATTCCCAACCGGAGATCCAAAGCATCATGGGACAATTCGAGGATGCGACTCACGACGGGACCCAGGAGCAAATTATGTCACCGCGGATGGAACTAGCTGAGCAATTTCTCGGAGGCCAGGGCCATTTCCCGCCTAGGAAATCGAGCCTGGACCATGGTATGACCCTAGGGATCAACCAGCAGAACCCGAAGGCCGTGACGGGACCGCCACTTCCTCTCGAGAAACAGCCCGTAACGGTTGCCAGTAGTTTCCATCGGAACTCCACGGCTGAGGAATTTACATTGACCCGGCGCTCCTCGACATCCACCCTCCCTCCACCCCCTGAGCCAGAACCTGACCAACCATTCGATTTCCATCGCTTCCTTGAGCAATTACGCCACCGCACCGCCGACCCTGTCGCCAAATTTCTGCGCTCATTTCTTCACGAGTTCGGCAAGCGGCAGTGGATGGTTCATGAGCAGGTCAAGATCATTAGCGACTTTCTAGCTTTCATCACCAATAAAATGGCCATATGTGAGGTTTGGCGAGATGTGTCCGATAGTGAATTCGACAATGCCAAAGAAGGCATGGAAAAACTCGTCATGAATAGACTTTATCACCAGACTTTCTCGCCCGCTATCCCCGGACCTCCGTCAATTCCGCGAAGCGCGAGCAGGAGTAAGCGCCGTGAAATGGAAAGGTTACATGGGCCTTGGAGAAGGGGCCAGCACCAAGAAGACGTTGAGCGGGACGATGTTTTGGCGCAGAAGATGCGGATATACAGCTGGGTCAAGGAAGAGCACCTCGATATAGCACCAGTAAGCTCCCAAGGCCGTCGATTCTTGAATCTTGCTCAACAGGGTGAGTCAAAAGACCGTTTACGCAATCGAGGTATCTCTAACTATTCATAGAGCTGCGAAAACTCAACGGGTATCGAGCGCCTCGAGACAAGGTCATTTGTATTCTAAACTGCTGCAAGGTCATATTTGGTGAGTCTTTTTCAAAGCATTACTGAATCGACAGCTGAGACGCTTTCTACTGAAGGTCTTTTGCGGAATGCGAAGAAATCCGACACTTCGGCAGACTCGTTCGTGCCACTCTTAATTTACGTCGTACTACAAGCCAACCCGGAACACTTGGTGTCGAACATACAGTACATTCTCCGTTTTCGTAACCAGGATAAACTTGGAGGAGAGGCAGGCTATTATCTATCCTCACTAGTAAGTGTCGAATATAGAGAAGACTTTCGCCATAAGCTGACGACAATTCTCCCCAGTCCGGGGCTATACAATTCGTTGAAACTCTAGACCGAACCAGTCTGACAGTGAGCGATGAAGAGTTTGAAAGAAACGTCGAAGCTGCCGTTTCGGCCATTGCTGAGCAGCACCGCGCCTCCGAGAATCCAGATCCGAGGGTGTCTTTGGACAGCGCCCCAGGCCCGTCGCGAAAACCAACCGACGTACCACGCGACTCTAGGCGGACTGATCCCTCTCAATCCCGGGAAGAGGATAATGCCCCAGTAGCGGGGCTGTTGCGAACGATACAGAAGCCGCTATCTACCATAGGGAGGATCTTTTCGGATGAATCTGACTCGCCCCAGGAGAAGCCGATGCAACCAATTTCAACACCTCAGTCGGGGATGTCACGGTTGTCCCCGAATGTATACCAACCACCTCGTGCTAGTGGTGAAGAACAGCGACGACTCGGCGAACGGAACCGCTCCCGTGGGGCACAACCCTCACCGTCGCGAGCCCACGATGCGCAGGATGCTGCTGCGCGGCAGGCCAGCGCTGAGGATGCCGAAGCCCGACGAATTCAACACGCAGAGCATAACAACGTAGTCGAAACCCTTTCCAACATGTTCCCCAACCTCGACCGTGACGTGATTGATGATGTGGTGAAGATGAAAGAGGGAAGGTAAGCTTGGCTGCCCTTGACCAATACTGTTGAATGAATGGCGACTAACTCGCTCCGATAACTAGGGTTGGTTTGGCGGTAGACGCGTGTCTCGCTCTTAGTGGGAGTGATTCATCATAAATCTGGGTCAAATGATTTAACCCCGTTTCAGCCTTCCTTTGTATGAATTTATGAGTCCAGCGTGCCTTGGAGCGGGGGAGGCATGGATACGAGACTCGCCTCTAAGAGGAACGAGCTCCCATAACGACATGGGGCTGTTTATCATACTAAATATAAGTTGAACAATAATATACATACCGATAAGCACTGAACCATATAGAGAAACTATGCTTGATACAGTACGTAGTCCAACCTCCAGTCCACTCCAGGGCTCCACGTCCTTGACAGGGCGCTACTGCACACGTGCCTCAAAATGCACTAGCTTTTCACCAGGAGGCCACAACATGGCTTGGGGGCTCCTCGTAGTCCTTCTATCCTGTTGTTCCATCCAGAAGAACGGCGAGAAGGCCGGCTCAGGGAACCAGTGGCGAATCCAATTGGATGTTGTACGCGCCGCGAGACCTGACAGACAGCCCTCCGCCCACAAGGGGCGCAGAGGAAGGTGGAACCGCCGGGGTGACCAATGCAGTGGTCCACGGACCACCTGCCGCCTGTGCATTGGCACGTCATGAGGCTCATGCGCTCGACGCGGCTCGAGTGAGACGGAAAATGGCCATTGCACTGCATGACCCACTGGTTCGCACAGCCTGACATTGCGGAATGCGTCAAGGGAGGGAGGACCATGGCTTGGCTTCCCACCGACCCTCTCACTCTTGAGGAATATCTGCATCCGTCACTGTTAGTTTGTCTCGATAGTTGTGACTCGATATACACAATGTGAGGAGGCACGATAGGTTACGCTGCGGATTCGAGGATGCAACTACGAGAGATGATGAGCGAGTGACAAGTTGGATTAACTAGAAAAACAATCTGGTGCAAATGATTAGGGCGTGGAGGTCGCCGAAGATAAAAAAGCAAAGGCCACGAGTCAATCCCATTCTAGGAGACATCAGAACCGGCCAACGAAGAAAGCAATCATTGAAGAATAGAATCATGAGAATCCATGGATAAAATCAACTTTTGTCCAGTCGGAGAGTCGGTCCAGGCGATCTGAGACCGGTTAATACTCCCGAGTTCAGTAAGACGTGAGGCTCTACGCCCCCGCCCACAACATAACCCTTTTTGAGACAGTGCTCGAAAAAAGAAGCAACAGTAAGCAACATTCAAAACACGATACACAACCGTAATAGCCGAACATAGTCTTGACCGATTCGAAACGCCCTTGTTTTAGATTTAGCAGCCCTGGTTCCGGGCAATCGTCTTCCAATATTCTGCCGTGCGCTGTGCCTCCTCGAGCTGCTTCTCGAGTTCCGCGATACGGCGTTCCATGTCTCCTTGACGTTCGAGCTTCCTCGCACGAGACTTGCGAGCTGCCTCAGTATTCCGAGCTCGCTTCACTGCGACAGGATCGCTCTCATCGTACTTGATCGGTGCAAGTGGCTTTCGCTGGCGAGCGTTGACACCAGCGACGGTCAAATGCCTAGTTGCAGAACCACGAACAGCGGGGGAAGTAACCGGAGGCGAGACTAGTTCAACGGCAGGAGAGGCAGGAGATTCGGGCTTAACTTGGCCGACGGAGGTAGCGATTTCCAGACAAGTCGGATCAAAGGGTAGAGACATATCGTCAGGGAAGAGAGAGCCCCAGTGCTCATGGCCAGCAGCCAGGTCGAGCTTGTTTTCGAACAAAGGTGAAGTATCTTCACTCCATGCTGGAGATTCAAACAAGGGCGTGCTAAGATCGGTGAAGGACGCGGATGGAGGGGCCGAGCTGTCCATCACGAGATCCTTGGGTGACACTGTGCCTTCTGGCACATCCCCATCCTTGGGCACCATGAAGCCTGTTGGAATGACCTGTGGTGAAAACATGCCGGAATCTGTGATTTGTGCTAGGTCGTCACAGAGCTGGTCAGAGGTCACGCCAAAGAGGTCTGGATCATGGACGTTAGTATGAAACCGTAAATGGTGGATCCGAAAGTAGGAGAGCTCACCTTGAGCCATATTTGGAGTGGACATGTTGCGCCGGTGGCTGACAGGGAGTGTATACGGACTTTGATTGGGTGAGTTGGTGGTACTGTTGCTGAAAAGGGGGATGGGCGGACGATTGAAGTTGTTAGAATTCGGAGCCGCAGGAGCAGAATTTGAAGCTGCGAACCAACGCAGCAGATGTTTATGGTTGGAGGGACTAGACCGAAGAGCAGTAGACGGAGGATACCCGGCAGACTGAGTAACAAGTCTGTTCAACCGAGGGTCCTGAACTGGGGAACCTGCAAGATGTTGCTGCAAGTTGACAGAATGACGACGCGAAATGTGCCCAGATTGGAGCAAGGATCGCTGGTAGGTGGCTACTTGTCTAGGGGCAGTACTCAGGGGTGCTGAGGCGCGCAAGTCCCTGGGTTGAGGCTGGGGACACGGAGCGGGATAGAGTACGAAGTCCTCTTGTGGAGAGCTCGAACTGTTGCTGACGTTGCGGTGGTTGTTTGAATCCGGATTCTGAGCCAAAGGCTGCTGGGGTGAGTGCGTAGAAAGCCATGGTTGCTGATGGTTATCCGTGGTGAACGACGTAAAGTCGAACGTGGTGAAAGAGTTTGGGTGAGAACTTGAGCTACGCGAAGCGAGGCTGAAGTTCAGAGGTCCCTGGAGAGGAGACTCTGAAGAACTGGGAATGATAGAGGGGGGATTTGAAGACGTCGTCCGTTGAGGATCTATGGTGTCTGTCTCGGCTGAGAAAGACGAGCTGGCAGCGGGGGGTGCACTTAGCAGTCCATTGTGAAATGGACAGTGAGATGGAAACTGGTTAATTTGAGATGGTATCGTGATAAAGATAAAGGTGAACGGCTAGGTCGTGTTGAGATATGAAAGCTGTGTTGAGAAAAGAGGGTGGACGATAAAGAGAGAAGAAAAAGGAGGAAAAAAACCCAGGCAACAATGGGGAATCAGGCACCTTTTTAACCACAGCCGTTGTGCGTCGTGTGTGAGCGCTTCCGCCAATCAAGGTGCTTGATTTCTCCGTCTGTTGAGCTTACTTTACCTGGACTAGCGCAATCTCCACGGTCAGCAGTTGTGAGTCATAGGACAGTTCAAGGTTCTAATTGGTGAAATTCTGTCAAAAGTGGGCCCACAATCGCCCCAGGCACCAAAAAGGCTCACAAAATCACACTTTTCTCTGCACTGTTTTTGTCGTGGTTGATGACAAACCATCGCTGCCTGCAATGCCTGCTCGTATCGGCACAAGTTTCTGGGTTCTTCGCGCCCATTGACCAATCAATATCCTGTTTCAAGAATTGCACAGCCTCCTCGGGCTCTCGACCCTTTGCAGATGGAGTGAGGCAGAAGGCTCAGCCCCAATCCCCTCTCCACGCACTGCCTGGATACGAACTCGACAGATGCGACGCTGCTCCAAAAGGAAATTTAAGTCGTCACAGAAATCAGCCTGTCCTGAAAATCTGTGGGAGGAAAGAAAGAAGAAAAAGTTCTCTTCCTCTTCAGCTGTGGAGATCACTTCCCCGTTTCGCTCCCCGCCGTTGAACACCGTCTTGGTTGGCGTGGCCGAAGGGCGTACACCTGCATTCCAATTGCGCCCACAACCGGGTTTTCCCGCCGACTGATGTTGAAGGACTGTCCATCTGACTTCAAAATGGAGATTTTTGGTTGCGCCAATTCCCTCAGATTGATTGGACACGGCTCCTGAAGATCCAAATTTGGGGAACGTGGTTGTTCGTCTGTCGAATCCACCACGGGCCAGACGGATTGTCCGTTTCGGGTTTTCTCGCTAACTCCAGATGTCTCAAAGCCTTCTGCGTTGACTTTCCTGGAGTGAAGCTTTTCGGAAGAGGGAATCCCAGGTTCACAGGACGGAGCGGAGACGATGCCCTCCAAAGCAGGAGGAATTCGCTTCCAGCGAGGCCGTCTTGCCTTCAAAATTTGGGAATCCACGGCAAGAAGTCGGAATCATCCACATCGAGGGAGTCCAGAGTTTTCCGGGAAACAATAATATAAAATCGTCTTGCACTCTTCTCCCACAATGCCTTATCGAAAACGTGAAATTGTGTTCCATACTGGCAACTGTTTTGGGATGCTGCGCGATATGCGGCCTGATCATGAAGGCAGAAAACATGCCGCAATGTTGCTCAGCATCGGAAAATATTCCCACAACACGCGAGGACAGACCACCACCCGAACTTCCAGATAGACGAGGACCTGGTCTTTTCAGTCTTCGCCTTGTCACTGAGGATTCGCCCACCAGCGGCAACCTTTATCATGTACACAACGCGCCAGGAAGCCCACTCAGTGATCTTCACACGAATGTCGTGAATTATGAAACAGTGCATTGATTCTATTACATATTACCTAAGCTGTGCTAATCGGGCATGAGCCAACCATGTTAAGCATGGCGGTCATTCAAGTGGTCAAATTGAGTCGAGTCGAGGATCCAAGATAAACAGATTCACAAACCATCCGACAAACAGATCACCCTTCCCCCAACCGGGTATCGAGACAGTGCATCAAATGGCCGCGGCAATCACCTCGCAAAGCAAAGAACAGCAAATGGTATCAATCTAGTCCGGACGGTGCAGAGCATGACCTCGCAGGCAAAAAGGGGTATCCCTGAGAGGTCGGATATCATAAACGAGTGAACTGTGGTACCTGGAGTCGGGATCGAACACTATAGCACTCACTGGAAAACGACCGTCAAAGCAGAGGGTATCATTGACGCTCAGAATCAAGTAGCCAGCCTCCAAGCGGAAGCGAAGACAACGAGAGAGGGGCGACAGTGCGTCATTAAGCTAGAGGAAAAAAAAATGAAGTTTCCAAAGTTGGGCTCAAGATAATGCGAGGATTTTTTTTTTCGTACGTTCTCGTTTTCTTGTTGCTTTTCCATCTTAAAAGAAGGGGTGATTTATCATGAAGCACAAGTGTTCGAAAGCATATAGCGTTGATCCCACCATTTCTCAAATTCGACCGACCTTGGTGAACTTCATGCGGCCGCCTGAACAGGAGTGGAGGTGGAGGCAACAGCAGGCTTAGCCTCCTCGGTGGCAGGAGCATCAGCTGGTTTGGAGCCCTCCTCAGCAGGGGTAGCCTCGGGAACAGGCTCAGTCTTGTCGGCCTTGGTCTCACCCTCAGTGGTAGCAGGCTCCTTGGGCTCGGGCTTCACTGCCTTGCTGACCCTGCGGAAAAGGCCACCGGCCTTGTTGCCCTTGGGCTTGGTCTCACCATCAGCGGCCTCGGTATCAGAGTCACCCTTCTTCTTGCCGAAGTTGGCGAAGAAGGAAGTACGGCGCTTGTCCTTGGTGGTACCAGCGGCAGACTCGCCAGTGGCGGCCTCGGCCGGAGCGGTGTCCTTAGCGGCCTCGACCTCAGGGGCAGCAGTCACGCTCTCAGGCTCAATGGGCTTAGAAGCTTCCTCGACGGGGTTGTCAAGCTGCGGGGCAGTGCTGGCAACGGGAGTAGTCTCAGCAGGAGCCGAAGCTTCCTTCTCGGACTTCTCGTGAGAGGGGCCGGTAACCTTTTGCAAGAAGTTACCGAAGATGGAAGAGCGCTTCGACTTGGCGGGGGCAGCTTGTTCACCCTCTTCCTTCTTCTCCTCTTTCTTGTCTTCGGTCTCAGCTGGTGCAGCAGCGGTTTCAGTGGCGGGAGTCTCCGCAGCAGTCGAGTTCTCGGCGGCGGGAGTCTCGGCCGGCGTCTCAGTGGTAGCAGCGGTTTCCTCCGTCTTTGTCTCCTCCTTCTCTTCCTTCTTCTCGGACTCTTCCTTCTTACCCAGGAGAGATCCGAAGATAGACGTCCTCTTGCGTGAGCGGGAGCGGTCCTTGGTGTCCTTGTCCTTGGTCTCTTCAGTAGTAGCGGCAGCAGCGGGAGCTTCCTCTTCCTTCTTCGTGTCTTCCTCCTTGGCGTCCTGCTTAGGTTCAGTAGGCTTCTTAGCGGCCTCGACGACGGGCTTTGTGAGCTTCTCGAGCTCAGCCTTGTAGCCCTCGCTGGAGGTGATGGTCTCCTTCTCGGCCTTAGCTTCACTGGATTTGGCCTCGATAGCGGCAATCCAGCTGTCACGCTCGGTGGTGCTAGAGGCTTGGAAAGCGTGCTTGTGGCCGTTCAGCTTGAAAAGGAACTCCGTGGAACCCTCTTTGGTGACATCGGTGATGTCCGCCTGTTTGTATGTTAGCGGAACTGGTCCCCAATTCCTACAAACTAAAGTACTAACCAAGCTGATGATTCCAGCGGGGGTAGCCTTGTCCTCAGAGCGCTTGGTGAAGAACAGCAGGCCCTTGCCGGTCTGGCTAGCCCAGGCAACAACAGGGTTAGCGACAGCAGGCTTCTCGTTTGCGCGGTAGACGGAGAGCTGCTTGGCCTCCACAGCCTCGTCGTTGAAGTAGAAGAAGCGCTTCGCGAAGCGGAGGCTCCTTTAGGTTACGTTCGTCAGCATCTTGCCGCATTTCCACGTATGATAGAATCTTACTTGACCAGACCGGGAGCCTTGTAGCCGAGGCTGCCCTCGGAGGCGGGGGTAACCTCCTTTGGCTCTTCCTTGGGAGCCTCAGCAGGGGCGTCAGCCTTGGATTCTTCGGTAGGAGCCTCAGTAGCGGGAGCAGCTGCAGCCTCAGTGGTCTCAGCAGCGGTTTCCTTGGGAGGTTCCGCAGCTGGAGTCTCGGTGGCAGCCGGAGTCTCAGTGGCAGCGGCGGCAGGGGTTTCGGTGGTAGCAGGGGCGGCCACCGGGGTCTCCTCGACGGGCTTCTGGGCCTCAGACATGATGTCGATAGTGAATTAAAGAGGTAATTATAGTGGGTATAATGGATTAAATAAATTCGTAGAGAAGCTAGAGGAAGCTTCGCAAATGGAGTCACGTCGAGCTGGGTATCTCAGGGGGTATCTCAACAGAAAGAAACAGGAGCAACCTCAGCGCAGGGCCAGAAGAGCTCGGGTATCACAACGAGAATGGGACAAAGGTAGATGGAAAAGGGGGGGGAGCGAAGCACAGGGGTTTGTAGTAGCAGGATGGGAGTGAAGAAAAGGAAGAGAAGGAGAAGGAGAAGAAGAGGGGAAGAAGGAGGAAGAAAAACGCAGGCGAGCCAAAGGCAGAGTGGCCGAGCAGGAGCAGGGGTTGGTTCGAAAGGAGCCAAAAGGAGAGTCTGAAAGGACGGGAGGGTGGGCAGATTGCCGATTCGGGAAAAGAGCTGCAGGGCGGCGCTCCAAAAACAACACTAAAGGAGGAGGAGTTTCTGGTTAATTTTGCTCTGGTGGCTCTCGAAGGGGGAACGTCTCCCAGTCAGAGAACATGGATGCAGCTTTCTCGTCCTTGGTTCGCAAGGCAAAGGGAGCAGGTTTTGGGATCTCGGATTGGTGAAAAGTTTGTCAGTGCGACATGGACTTCCTTCTCCTGAGAGGTGAGAGAACTTGCACCAGGAGCTTGGCCACTGACCCAGCTTCCAGAGGTTCAACCGGCCGTGCAGCTTAAACGGTCTAGTCCAGGCCCTTAATTCTCCCCCAACAAGAAGTAGCTCGACGCCTTTGCACGGGAGCTCATATGGAACAACAGTAAATTCTTGATGTTCTGCAGACACAGAGCCGTAGGTTTTCGGATCAAAAACCCCTCATCAGGACAGGACACGAGCAGGAAGAGCAACGACGAGAGGGAACGTCGCAAAAAAAGGCAGTCAGGTGCTCCAGCAGTGGATCCAGCCACGGATTTTGCTTGGGATCCATCGCCCATGGACGCCTTCTCCTGATCCCTGTGACTCCAGCTTCTTGGTTCTCCAAGCGCCAACAGCTCCTCGTCTGGAGTCGATGACGGCGCTGATTTTGAAGGAAGTCGGTCTCTCCCACGGTCTATGATCTCTCTCTATATTTTTCCCCTCTCCAGGATTCGGAAACCGATGCGGTTGCATGATCACCGACCAAATTTAACCCGTAAGAATGGCTCGGTTCCAAAGGTTCAAAGACTCTGGTTCTGGTCCTGGCGCGCACCAACCACAATAGGCAGTTAGCTGCTTTCCTTGCAAGACGAAGACCCAGGTGAAGATCACGACAGCCGCCCAATTGTTCGATAATCTCGCCCATCGTCGTCAGCTGAATCAGCACAGGGACGGGAATCAGAGGGCAACGGCTGCTTCTTGTCCACGCGACTCGAAACATCCCATGACTGCCAGCAGGCCTGTTATTCGGCCAACCAGCAAACAAGGACACCCTCCATCACCAGTATCGTCGGCAATCCGTGACAGTTGACGTTGATGCCGTCAAACAGCACAAACTCATGGCCACCAAGATGTCGTGCCTGTGTCTCTCGTCCTCCGTCGTCTTGAAGCGCACGGTTGTCCTCCGGAGGAGCCTGTCAATTGAACAATAAAGAGCAGTCATCGCAGCCCCACACGCGCGTCTGCAGCCCAACTTCGAGACAACATTCATGCCCAGACTGCTTTTCCATTGCACATCCTCACGAGAGAGGTCTTCCCTTCCTCATGCCGTCAACATGTTTGAACCACATTATTGTCCACAATTATGTTGTCCTTCAACGCTTCAGCTCAAAACCACTCAAAGAGTGCCATGTTTCGGATCCACCCCCTTTTCACAGTCTCGGTCCCATCACTCAATGGGCAGAGCCACCGACCAATGAAACCCCCGTCGATCTGATGATCCCTTTCGAGCCATGCTCCAATGTCCATCGCTTCCAGCTTTCTGAGTCCAATTTTCTTGACTTCTCTCTCGCTGTCGGAAATTTTCGGTCATTCTCCGCTCGTGTTGTCTCATCTTGCACTAAATACTCTCTTCTCCCATTTTCGGCATTCCAGGTTCCCGATGAAGCCGAAAACGCCATATCGATGTAACTCAGGGCGCAGGTCCACTTCGGCATTGTATTTCGCCATCACCAGTCCAAGGACAGGGCCAGTAGACTCCACGTCCCTCTGCAGCTGACGGAGTACAAAGGCACGGTACCCGAGAACAGCAGTTCTCTCGCTCAGCGCATCTTCAAAATAGAACCTTCCAATGTCAAGATGAAGACCAAATGCCAGTGATATCCCCTCCCTCCCGCTCCCCACTGACTC
The DNA here is from genome assembly GCF_044049455.1 of Aspergillus lucknowensis. Lineage (NCBI taxonomy): Eukaryota > Fungi > Ascomycota > Eurotiomycetes > Eurotiales > Aspergillaceae > Aspergillus > Aspergillus lucknowensis. Next base: position 120,597 of record NW_027263575.1, on the reverse strand, counting down.
TCGGCCCAGACGGCACAGACCCTGGCTGGTGACTCCTGCAATCATCATCATTATGAGGACAAGACGACCATCAAATCAACCAACCCCTCACGCGCTCGCTTGCCCTCAACGGAGCCTCATTCATTCTGAATAATTAATCTTCTTTTTTTCAGTCGGCAGTCTTAATTAACTTCAGGATGTTAGGTTAACTCGGCAATCAACCTGGGCAACTAACTCGCAATGGCCCCAACGGATCAAATCATCAACAATCCAAATTGATCCTCGTGCATGCTCATCTGCTGCTACGACCAGTCCAGCCCTAGCGCGCCAACCGAACAAGGCAGAAGGATATCTGCCGTTGCTCTTGGTGCTTATCGCCTTGCATTTTCTTCGTCTCACCTTCGTCGCTCTCACGTGATACAGCGTCGAACTTCCGTGATCCAACGAATTACCAAACTTATTGCGCGAAGCAGGCCCAATCGAGATCCTGTCGTCTCTTCCTTCGGCCATGAATAAGATTCAATATTTGGGCTCTTGTGTCTCGACGCGTGATTCAAAATTGGGGCCCTGCGATGTCGCCATTAAAGTCGGTCATACCGAAGCACCCCTCTACCAAAATGTGGAGGGGTAAAGCTGAATGTCGGTTTCGGCCGTCTTGTCCTTTCTGTAACTTAATGCAGAACTCCCTCCAGGCGGAGAGAGGGTGAAGTCTCCAACCAATGCACGAGGCATCGAGTCTTAACAACAATGTGTCCTCCGTCCGTGTATTCTGAGAGCCGGGAAAAAGGTTAAGAACATCATAAATCCCCGCCCATCACAAACAAACTCGAGAGTCTCGTCACGCCGCCATAGTAAGTACATAACTAGAACCAGGAAGGTCAGTCGGCGAATGATAGTCGGGTGCGGGGAGCCACTCACGAAGTAATGCTATCCATCCGCTCCGTCGTCAGCTTCAAGCTAACCGTCAAGAGCTCTCGTGCAATATCCGGCTCTCGCTCCTGCAGTGCCTTCCAATTCTTCGCATTAAGGCTCCACGTAACGCAGTCCTGCTCGGCTTTGACAGTCGCTGTCCGCCGCGTCTCGCTGAAGAAGGGTAGCTCTCCACACGGCCGTCCAGCGACGATCAGCTCAAAGTACCGACCCTGGGGTAGCTCGTACTCTGCCCGGAGCATCCCCGACTCCAGAAGGTAAAATGCATTGGGGATATCGCCCTCTTGAAAAAGGGCGGTTCCCGCTGCATAGCTCTCGCGGACGAAATACGGGCAAGCCGAAAACCAGAAATCTTCGTTTCGCGAGGTCAGGCCCTGGAAAGTCTGAAGGAGAAGGGGCAGTGGTTGGCGCATTGCCGACCACGCTGCTGGAACGATGACCGCAGTTTCGTCTTCGCGGAGCGTCGTCGTAGCCGCTCGCTGGAGGTCTTGGTGGCGAGGGGAACCGACAACTCCTTCCGCTAGCGGGGGGTGGTGTTGGGATGCTGGCACCTCCAGATTTTGCGAAGTCGTCTTCCGCTGCAGCAGCGCTTCACGGTGGCTGTAGAAGACATTGAGATACTCGTTTTCACAGTATTCCAGCGCTGAATTCAGGTCTTCGTATATTCGAACTCCGAACTCCGGCTGGAACAGACCAACATTCTGGAGGCTTTTCCCGACATCCCCTTCCACATCAAGGCCAGAAATCGTCATCTGCACATTCCTCTTTTTCAAGATTCGGTTGATGCGAGTAAAAGCTTCCGCCGCAGAAAAGTCGACACCATAAACCCGAGAAAGATCTAAGATAATGAATCTTATCGGAAGTCTACTGAATGCGTCCTCTTCAATGAGCCCTCGCATGGTGTTTTCAACGTCCACAATCGTCCCGAAGAACAAATAGCCGCCGAGTTTGAGGATCAGGGTCTGCCGCCCAGCCTCTTTCAGGTAGCGGTGCTGAATAGGGGGCCGGCGAACTGTAGAACCGGCAATTTTGCCTGAGTAAGTTGCGCGGATGGCGGACTTCCGGGACGTCTGAACAACAAAACTCAAGCAGGCTAGGATAATACCAACGAGAATACCAGCGACAAAGTCCCAGATACCCATAGTTGCGACAATAATGACAACCTGAAACGTAAGCTAGAGCCGAGAAACCGAAGGAAAGAGGCCTCACCGTCAAGTACTCGTGTCGATGTAGCTTTCCCCAAGTGTCTACAAGTGCCTCCCCCATCAACTCAATCCCGAGCAGGAATATAAGAGCTCCCACAACCATGACGGGAATGAACCCGATTATGACAGGGCCAACTACCATAACACCTGCAGTAGCTCCGGCAAGCATAACACCGGCTAGGCGGGAATTGCCACCACTGTCGATGAAAAGTAAACTGTTGGTGTACACGAGGTAATTCTAGCGGTGGGTTAGAATAGATCACTTCCTCAATGTTTCCTGTGACTCTACCTGAATACTGCCGGCAAATCCAGACAGGGCATTTGTGACGCCGTGAGCTATCAATTCGCGGTCAACGTTCAAATTGTCTTCCCCGGTCGAAATGCCTAGAGCCGGAACGTTGATGGGAACGTGAAGTACTCCAAAGAATGTGAGTGCAAACATTGCGGGAACGGTGTCGATAAAAGCAGGCCAATCGACGGCAGCAAAGTCTAGAAACGTTAGTCGACGGCAAATATAAGGGAGGCAAAATGGGTCCCATTCAGCTACGTGAGTGGAAGTCAATGAAGGATGGGACCTTGTGCCCGGCGGCGGCAAGAAGGCAAGAATAGTCGGGAAACACTCACCATAGAGGGTATAGAAGTGGTACCACGGATTAGAAGCCGAAGGCGCATCAAACACCCAGCCGCTATTCCGTAAGGACATCAAAGGTATGCGGGCGATGAACTTGATGATATAAAAAATCAGGGCAACAACAATGAAGTAGGCGCCAACTAAAAAGTTAGATCTGACAAAACGCTTGAGAACGAGAAGACCAATTGCAAGCGACAAAGGCGTTATCCAAAGAGGAACTGTACCCAAGCGGAAAAGCTCCTGCATAGTTGGGATATTAAACTCAAAAGACCCAGGTAATCGAGCTGATACCTCGAGGCCTGTCAGGATAAGGAAAAATCCTACGCCTCCAATGCACCCAATCAGGATATGCCGGGGGAAAAATCCAATGAGAGAACCGATCTTGCAGGTACCCATCAAGAAGAACACCAGGCCTGTGAGAACAGAGCTGACGGAAAATGCTAGGATTGTAGTAGCTATAACGGATTTGGGATTGTCCTCACCAACACGGTGCAATATCGTAAACGCCATCTGATGGAAGAACGGTACGACCTCGATCATCTCGCTTCCAATTCCTCCACGGAATATCGAGCCTCCGCAAGAGAAAACCAGTTGAGAAATGATCGTACTGACGTAGAACATGGAGATACCGTCAGATCCGAGATCCGAAAATATCGACTCGCCCAATGGAAACAGGATCATGCCGTATGACAGAGCATCCAGGATGTTAAGTAGAAGACCGAGAAATACCGAGGGTAGCAGGCTGAGTGGATGTATAATGCCTTGTCGCCATACGGTTCGGCCATCCCAAGCTTTTGGATGAACTAATATTTCGAATGTCATCGAGAGCTTCGAAAGGGCTCTTGGAAGAGCGCCAGATATCTCTTTCGGCGAATACACCTGGCCCTCCACATCACTAGCTACCCCGTAGCTCCTGGATTTTTTCGAAGAGGGTCGTTTGGTCAGTAGAGATGTCCGCTCCGTGCTGGTATCCGCTTCTTCTGCATCATCTGGAGTGGATATTGTAACCGTTGTATGCTCACTCGATCCATTCAAGGCTTTGGCACTCTTTTTTGATTTTCTATTGTGACTAGAAGACGGGTCACGGATCATAGCCGTTAACACCGACGAACCGGGAGAATGCCCTCCGGGCCCCGGACGTATTTCAGCTACCTTCATTAGGTTGGCCGAATGTTCACTGGACGAGGACAGAGCTTCCAAATTACTTGGGCGGTCTGTTGGTTGAAAGATATTCATGGTTGGGGGCAGGTTTCTCAGTTCCTGTGGCAAGGCGCGCGAGGCCAATTCGGCAGTCTGTTCTCGAAGGCCATCAGAGGAGTAATGTGCTGGATCTAGACAGCTCTGTCAGTAACCAGTGCTAGCCAATTGACAAGAGCTCTTCTACCAGAAGCGTTGTGGAACGAGCGGTGATGGAAAGACCGGCTCGGCGTCCTGTAACTTGTCCCGCCAGTAACTATCCGCTCAGACCCCAGTCCGCGGGGGAAGCTACTTGGCTCCGCCAGAGTATCAACCGTGTCTGGAGCAATGTGGTCTGCGGAAACTGGTCCAGAGTGGGAGGCGCGCGAGTCCCCGCGCTGTCGACGACCCAGGACACCCATCGTTGCAAGGGGATTAACTCGTAATCCACTCGAGAAATTACTAGTAGTTTGCGTGGTTCAAGAGCTCTCGCGGCGTGGGCGGTGGCCAGAGGTGGTCGATGACGCAAGACTTATGGCGAAAACAACAATGGGCATCGCCTTACGGGAGAAGAGACGAGCCGGGAGAGGCGTGCACGCGACGACATGGGAGAGGAGGATGGAACTGGGGCGATGGATGCAGGCGACGGAGGATGGAAGAGTCGATTCCAAGCCCGTTGCTGTTCTTATCGACAAATTGACTAAAAAGTCTTATCATGGGCGGATTCTGGGCTTTGGAGGGGTCCACTTAGACCCGGTCTAACGCTCTGGCGAGGAACAGGAATTCATCGTCAGATTGAAGGAAAGAGAATCAAAGTGGAATCCCGGAGCTTCGAAGAGTTGATGAGAGGAAGTTGAAGCTCGAAGCTCAGATCGTGGCCGTCGCGACGCTTTCGGAGATCGGCCGATAGGGTGCAGCGAAAACGTCGCACTTGCGTTCTGCTGCATTAACTCGTCCACTGACGGAGTCAGCCGAGAGGTCAGGATCGGTGAGTTATGAAAATCCATCCATCACAATTCTGATGAGTTAAATACTACTTGACGCTTGGTTTACTGGATGCAACCTCACAGGATCGAACGTAGGGTCTCGTCTATTCTAATCAAGATAGTAGGCGTGGAGAACGTTAGACACACAAACATCGGGTATCACAAAGCAAATAACCATCAAACAATTAGCTCAATCGCTCCAGAAACCCCTGAGCAATCAGTCGCTCTACGTCACCATGTCGCACATAGAGCTGACTATTCTTCGTCAAATTGATGACCCTGCTCTCCGTTAGCCCAGCCCGACCTTTTCCAGTCCAGGGAAACGAGGAGAAACATACCCATACTCCGTCTGAATCTCCCCTGCGTCCCTCAATACCCTGACATCTATAAACAAATCCTTCGGCGGCTCTAGGCTCCCCGTAAGATCGATATCCGTCCACTGCCCCTTATACGTCGCAAGCATATCACTATACAGCCGAAAATACTCCTCTTCCTCGGGACTCAGCGAGCTCTGATTCCCACTCTGCGAACTCATCACCCCCTGTACTCCTTGCCCTGCTTCCGTACCACCGCCCGATGGTGGTGCCTGCTCCTCCAGTACATCAATACCCTTCCAGCATAGCTCCTCTAGTTTCTCCGTACGGACGCGATGGTAGGCGAGGAGACAGCGCTTGTTGCGCCGAATGCAGAGATGGTCGACCAGTAGTGCGCATGCGACCGCCGGCTCTTGGGACGGATTGAAGCTCCCCTCGAAGGGAGCGAGAAGGTGAGCGAGGTCGCGGTCGAGATCTTGGACTTCGCGGGCAACTGTGCGGACGAGTTCGGTTTGGTAGGGCGGGAGATGGGCGAGTGATTGGGTGCGTTTGGCATGCTGGACCTAGGCAAATCTTAGAAGGCGCTTTCGGTGGGGTGTGCAGGGTATTTTGAACATACGAGTTTGTTCCCTAGTTCTCCGTACATGGTGTGTGCTCAAGGGAGGCGGCTGGAAACAATGTTGAGGGCGTGCGGGTGAACGCTGGGAACCGTCTTGATGGGCGTGGGGTCTGGGTGAGACACAATTGGGGTCCACGAACTGAACCGAGAAGCCTGAATTCCTGAGCGTGTTGTGGCCCTTCCGGTAGGGAATTTGGCGTTGTCGAGGGCCCCCTGGGGGTCATTGTCTGATTTGGGCTTGGGTTTCCCCCAAGTCTTGCAGCTTTAGAAGCTGCCCACGTGATAGGGCACAACAACTTGAACTCACTTCCTTTCGTTCTTGCGCAGGTATTTTCTCGGAGTTTCGTCGCCTCGGATTCTTGAACCATCGTCACTACCCGCATAGCCCTACTAGTCGCCCTTTCCAAGCATCGTCACTGGTGCAAAGCATTTAGCCTATCGGATTTTGATCGCAATGACGAGAATAAGGTCTGATGGAGTCTCATGTTGATGCAGGAAATCGACACCTCCATGCGATCAGCTGGTTACCGCTTCAGACTCAATATTACCAAGGCAAGTCTGGGTGGATATACCGGTAGAGAAACGTTGTGTGAGAGAGTATTTCCAAAAAAAAAAGGTGCTTTAATTTAACCTAGGAGGATCTCTACCATCATGCCGCAAACCGAGTGAAGTCTATGATAATTACCAACCAACCGTAACGACAGTCGGTTGCAGCAGTCCTGCACCCAAATACAGAAATGACTGACGGGTAACTACAACCAAGTAATAAAATAACAAATTGGAGGAAGGAGACGTTAAAAGCAAACCCCGTCAGTCTCGAGACAAACACCGCCCAAGCGGCCGTCCTCCTGGATTCTTATGCCACGACACCATACTTTCAAGCAGAGAGCCAACCCAGTGAAAAGCAGATAAGCCGACGCATATACCACAGTTAAGCGGGTTCATTCAGCTCATGATGTTCAGCCTCATTAAACGTGGTTCAAAGAGAAGGAAATATGTTGATTAGTATCCCACAGAGTCGTTGAAAAAGGTATCAAATTCACCACCAGCAGCGTCGAAGGTGTTTCCCTGGCTCGGGCCCCATGCTCCGCGGCCATCCCCTAGACTCTGCATCCCCGGTTGGAAGGACGATGCACCAGCATAGGGCATTGCCCCGGGATCCATGGATGTGGGGACCGGAACATAGCTGTTTTGACCGGGTGATTCCTGCCACATGGAGTAGTGGGAGCTTCCGTAGAGTTGGCTCCCACCGTCTAAGTTTGCAGGAGCGCCGGAAAAGCCCAACAATTGAGGGTCAAGCTGGCCGTGTTCCGATACTGTCAGCTGTTGGGTTTGCGGTTGGATGAGGTCATGGTGGGCCGCTCCAGGCAGTCCAGCCAGGGTCGTCGACGACGAGTACTGGATCTCGTCCGCATCCACACTGCCCAACCGTGCATGTACGTCTTCCACGTTGTATCCCAAGAGGGTCGGGTTAGCAGTTGGCTGAGTATACTGAGACGGACCGGAGGAGAGCATTATCCCCGAAAGAGACCTGTTGGGGTTGCTTGTGGGCCATGAAGAAGGGAAGTACCCGTCGTTTGGCAAGCCATGGTCCAATGTGTCAAATGGAGTCGAGCGGCTGCTGTTTGCCCCAATGCTGTCGAGGTCGGGAGTGTTTCGATGGTCACCGAGGAAACCAGAATCGTCGGAACCTTGACGCCTCCTCCGATCCTTTGCGGGTGTAAATTTGTAGCCAGGATGTGCGAGAAGATGGTTTTGCTTTTCGATGCTCGCTAGTCGTGTATACTTCTGCCGGATTGCTGGCGTTTCATGACTCCAACTGTCGCCGGTCACTTCCGACACCACCTGATGGTTGTTCTGATCGAACCACGCTTTGGTCCGGTCAGCGTACGCTGATCTATAGAGCATGAACGAATTCATCGGCCTGGCGACCTTCCCATTTTTCTTGGCCACCTCCAGTCGGCGCTCTTCGATCGAACGATGCACGAACTCATCCATGTCCTTGATTGGGACATGGGTCAGATGCTTTGTTATCTCACTCAAGGGACCCGGTAGAATTGTTCGTCCATCCCTATCCCTGGTTCTTTTTGTCCTCCGTCGTTGTTTGGGCGATCTCGCCACGCTCGGCCTCGAGAGTATCCGTCTCTGTGAGGGCGGACTCCACCGAGCTGCGATAGAATCAACACTGTCAGAGATGCCATTGTCATCAGAGACTGGTGGCGTATGCGGCCCAAGACCGTTTGGTTCCATCTATGTTTTCATTAGACACGGCAAAGTCACACTAATCGATGGATAGCAACGAGCAGGGTCCTTACAGAGGTTAAGGATGCGTTTTGAGAATAGTCACTCGTCGGGCCATATTGCAGGGTCTACGGGACGGCATTAGCGTTGTGGGGTCAGGTTTCTTTGCTGCTGAAGCACTCACAATTGATAATGAACTTTGGCTGTCAAAAGAGATATCGTTGGCTTGCCCGGCAGCTCCATAAGCCCCTTCGCTTCCGTACATCGCGTGGTACAGACCGGAAGGCCCTTGGGATGCCTCAGAAGCTAAGTCACTGTCTTGTGACTGAGGCGGCGAAGGCGGATGGCTGCGAAGCGATCGGCCTGTGCCAGCAGTCATTGTTCGTCTTGCTGGAGAAGGTCGTGGGCGTTAGATATTCCACGAGATTGATTGACCAGGAGGAAATGAGAGGTCTTCCTCTAAGTTTCCCAGGATTAAGCAGCGGGGTGGATTTGGAGAGTTATTTCCGCCGGGGTATCTCTGCTTGAGAGCGGCAGGAGACTGGATTTGTTGAGAACTCAGATGAATGGGAAAATGGACCGATTTTGGAGAGAAGCCGGAGAGAGAAGATTTATCAGAGTTCTTTGCTGGCGGAAGACGCGCATTTGATGCCCCTTAACCAGGTGCCCAGCAGTGAACTGCGATAATCCGGAAGGAGCTCGGAAAGCAAGTGAGACACGCAGCCTTGCTATCAACTGATAGTTGAAACAAGAGACTCAGACAACAGACAGGGATGGAAAGAGGAATCTCGGTAGGGTTGAGATGGTGGCGAGAGCAGTGGCAGAAGATACAGGAGAACAGGTGAGTGGAGAAAGAATGTGGTGGTGAGGATATACTGATGGATGAAGGTTCTGGTAGGAAGAGCGGGACGGGAAGGTCAAGACAATAATAAATGGAGATAGTGATCTGTCTTTATTTCCAGCCTGATAGAGAATAGGCGGGGGAACTCTGCTGGATGTGTTGGAAGAAGAGTGGATGGTTGGAGAGGGAGAGAGAGAGCAGAGCAGGTGGATATCAAGCTGTTTAAAGCCGCGATGATACTACTGCAAATGTCCGTTCGTTCTCTGGGACCACAAGCCGTGGGCAAACTAGCGTGACACGGAGACTGTGCTGCGAGGGGAGAATTCTCACATCCATGGGCGGAGGCGGTGCTCTTTTCCCTGTCCCAGACTGTTGAAATGATGGCGCTCAGCCTTTGTGCGACTAGTATCCAGATCTCTGGGACGGCCGTCGTGGTTTCTTTCTTTTGGTTATCCTGACCCCCCCCTGTTTGGGCTATTCCCATTCGGATTTCTGATTTTATTGGCTTTTTCTTTTCTCAGAAAAAAAGAAATGGATTTTTATTCTTATTTTTAACCCTCTTTCTTTTCTTTTTCTTTATTTTGTGATTGGGCTGTCGAGACGTTATTTGACTGGGTCTCTGCTCCCTTCTTTTGCTCCCCGAGAGCGTGCCCGACAATGGACCATCAGAGACACCGGTTGTTTCCAGACTGACCCTTTCAGGAACACCTCTTTGTGCCAAATCTATCCATCGATCTGAGAAGAATGGTGGATGCGCTTCTAGTCTTCTGGGGCAAAACGTGTGGGTTTCCAGATCCGGACGAATCTACCGCCCCCCGGCCAGAATAATGACAAGTGCGCTTCTATCCTGGATCTCAATTTGGCGCGCTATTCGCATGAGATCCGTGGCAGGAGACTGTCTAAGAGGAGCTAATTATAATCTTCAGTAAGGCTGTGACGGCTAGATTTGGCGACATTTTGCCGCGAAGAGCCTGAGACTAAATTGTGGGACCTTCTTCTGTGCCGCCTGTAGGTACGGTGAGGAAGACCCTTGGGAAGATCGGGATCACCATGGTCCTAGAGACGAATCTGCCAGATCCGTGAGCAGCAAGTAAGAGGGCGGCCGGGGTCTATCGCTATTGACGCCGAAGCGGTCTTCGGGGATAACTGAAGGGCCGATGACAGGTGGGACTAGTAGAAAAGTATGAGATAGTGCCCGGAACAAGACGAGGTCTGGCCGTGGTATACCAGGCGGAGTGGACCTGTCAACAGATGCAGGCAAAGAATTTGAGGGTATGGAACGAATGGGGGCCAAGAAAGTCGAATGTTGGGTTAAAATGGCGAAATTATAGCGGTGCGACAGAAAGGAGAGAAGAGATTCAAGAGAAGGGACGAATGGCTGTCAAGCAATCATGGGATCCGCTCGCCGAGCGAGTCATTAGACAGTTCTGGCAGAGAGCTGCTTCCGTCATGTTCTTATCGACACGTTCAGGGCTCGAATCTCAAGCAGGAGAGAAAGGATGCGTGCCATGGAGGGTACTCCGTTGCAATACCCGCATCTTTGCCTACCCTCTCCTTCGGAGAGTCTGAAAGTCTCAGAGCTTGACGAGCGGATCTCTTTCTCCTGCTCTCCGTTCGGAGAAATGACAGGAGCGTGCGGATGGCGATCATCCTATCGTTCCTTGTAATTGGCCTTGACGAGACCGTTCGGGAAGGTGTCATGATACCTCCAGCGTGAGAGGATGTGATGATATTCTCTGTCCCAAGCAAATCCTCCAAGGACTGAAGACGCTAAGTGAGGCAACATCGCAATCCAACACACGGACGAAGAGGCGAGGCAGATCCGGAACATTTCAGCCTGCAGCTGTCTGGTGATGTTGGTGCGGGTGCAGGCAGATCCTGTGTTTGATTGGAGATCCAACTGGCGACACTCGCTACCAGATCCTCTTCGCAGCCTGGGAGTGATCGTGACAGGGGTCCAGGCCACGAGCTGCTTCGCGTTTTCGGGGTCCAAGGCATCCAACCTGGATGCGAAGGCAAGCACTGGCAAAACGACCTGTGTCTGGATCTGGACATGACGGTTGGGGGAGGGCCCACGATGGGCCACTCAATGGCAGTGGACCGTGGACCGTGCCTCATCACTTCCCCATGAACCCCCATTATTCAACCAACAGACGAACGCGCTGTTGATTGGCTCTTCTGCCGACCGGAATGACTTCTCCGGTCACGCTCTCGTCCATGGGTTGGTGGAAATTGAGCAGATCATTGATCTGCCACCACCCAAAGTATCATTCTGTGCTGGTGTACGTCTTCCCAGAGTGCGCTTCCCCTCTCAGTTTCTGTACCTCCTCCCCCAGAATACTTCGGTCTCTCTTCCACAAGTCTCCCTCTTTTTTATTATTGGCTGGCTGTTGGCGCCGCATCAACCGTCTGACGTCTCGGAATAAACTTTAATCGATCCACCATGCATCGCGAGGGCGTTCCCACCGCTTGTCCACCATCTTCGGCTGTTGGATATCTCGCACTCTCAGGGCTCAGCAACCTCAAGAATCTTCAAAGTCGACAGTATGGTCCCTCAGCAAGGAAGAAATCCCGCACTGTAACCTGCGCCGCAGCCTTAGACAATGACTTGATCTCCTCTTCGGGCGCTACCATGTGGCTCTCCCTATGGTGATCCTCGTCGAAACTCCCAAAACCCTTTCGGGCACTCTGCATTCCACGGTCTTGAAGGGGTGACGATCGGGCGTGGATGGTACATGGTACCTTTCGCTCCGGGGACGGCAGCCATCCATGGAAACGAAGACTCGCAGCTCGCGTCTCGCGCTTTTGGGGCTGTTAAGTCCGACGCCAATAATGGCGAACGTCGTACTCCGAACTGGAGTTCGTCAACGGGTCCAATGCTCTCTGGCTGAATTGAGTTAAACGTGGGTTTTGGCTTTCCCCCAACCTTGAGCCACCATCCTTATTCGCTTCTTCCACTCCTGACAGACTGTGAGATTCTTGCTGGCTGGCCTGCATGACACACCTGGTGGTCTTGGCGTCGAAGGATTTGGCTTGGGTTTGCTTGTCTCTTTCCATCCTTCCAACTTATTCCCCACAGGGCCGCGATTTTTCGCTCCAGTCTTGTCACTTTGCTCAGCCTAAGCTCCTCGTGGTAAGGTCGAGCTTCTCCTCCTCGTCCACTTGGATACTTTTCAATCACGTGAGTGTCTTGACTGCACTGGGAAAAGGCAGAATCGATGGATGGATGCTGGTGGGCGAACCCATGCCACGAGCTCTGGGAATCAGGGCCGTAATGGTCTCCCTGTGACTCTTTGCTTTTTCTACTTTTCCCAACCCTTCCCAATTGTATGCCCGTGTCTTGGGGAACTAAATGTTCACGCCTACGCGGCCGTTGCGTCCTTCCAGCGTTGACAGTGATTGGGTCCCAAATCAGGAAGTACGGATGTGGTGGTCGCAGAAAATCGTGCTGGGTACACAAGAGGAACGGAAGAGGAAAAGAGCGAGGAGATAACAGGATGGTTTGAGCGTGGTTGGACGACTTGACACTGCACTCGGTCATTCGGGCTCAACCACTCTGCACAAGCCTCGAGTCGGTGCGTCTTGCTGCCAAAATTGTCTGCATCCGTCTGCAGCCTCGACGCTATCTAAAAGTTTCTTCCCCACCTGCTCTGCGTCCATCCCCCCGAGGCGTCTGTTCATTGTCTCTGGGACTACTAAGAGTGGAGGGGCCTGGGATGGTGTTCATGCACTGTGCCCGGTCCATGATCGACAGCTCTGTGGCTGTCATGGGCAACTGAGAGACATTTTGATGGGGTTGGATGATGACTTGCGCAGGAACCAAGCGCACCTGGCGAGTTTTCTTTGTTCTCCCAGTCCCTCGTCAAAACCACACGAACGTCTCTGGAAGGTCAATGGAAGAACCCTCTCCATTTCTGGCTTTCGTCCAATAAACGCAAGCAGATCCATGAACCACATCATGGAAGGGAACCTCGATTTTCCTGAGTGGTTGGTCTAGCAATTCATCCTGAGCTCGAGCCATTGCGTGATGATGTTCTCAGCTCCTCGCATTCTTCATCTGGGCCGTGAATACCAGGCTGATAGCGAGAAGGTACGAGAACTTCGCAAGCAAGATGTGTTCGGTGGTATAACGCCTTCGTGCTTCCTCAGATGCAGAAACAGTTTAGAAGGTATAAGGAGCCATTGGGTGTACGATAATACCAGGACATACTAGTAGGTTATTGACAATAACTACCAATTAGATGGCACGAAAGAACCGCGATAGGGATCGCCATGTGCACCCAGGGCAACCATGAGCCACCAGCCCTGTCACCTCCACCTGCCAAAAGGATTAAACTCATGGTGCTCGACCTTCTAAATCGTTCTAGAAGATATTTAGAGCGTTGGCTTTACGTCAAAGGGCGCGCCTATCCAAATCCGGCGCCATACATGAGCCCACGGACCTACTCAGTCGCCGACGAAGGATTCCATTGACAGTCTGCTGACAGCACCGTCATCCCGAATTCTCCTCGGGCCATGGTCTTGACTCCTTGGGTCGTCTTATCTGTTTCAAGATGTCTTAATTTGCTGAAACAGGGCCCCTGTTTTGAGTGTCTAAGAATACCTCCCTTCTCTGCTTTCTTTTGTCTACCCCATCGTCCATTCCATGGTTGACTGCCGCGCCTCATGCTACCCCGTCAGGCTCTTTTTTAGTTCTTCAACGGGTGGCTTTTTTTAGCAGTACGGGGGAGGTGTAGGGTGATTCCCTCTCGCTATGGCGAATGCTGTTGATCAAAATTGAGAGAGAATCAGGGCAGGTGATAGCGCAAAGAACCAACCCGAAGAAGAGACACCCTGGTCCCTGCTTCTGCCGGTATGGGAAGATAGTCAAGCGGCCAAGGAAACGTACAAAATCTCTCCGATCTCTTGAGCCCCATTCGGAGTTTCGAAGACGAACTCCCCCGGTGACCTTACCGCAAGCAAGAGACCTCCAGAACTCGACTGGAATCAGAATCTGGCGGGAGTTCATGAGAAAGGCAACTGTCATCCGAACCCATCCTGCATTCGTGGAACTCGCTCATGAATCGAGGTGTTGCTCCCTTTCGAGCGGCGCAGACCTGCACGGTACTTACACCACCTGCCCGTTTTAGAACTCTTACGCACCTCTTCGCACATTTGTCCTGTCTTCTCGCCTTTCCAAGCTGGCCATGGGCTCCGACAGCCAAAACGTGGCCCCAAAAGGTGCGCGTTTTTGGCTAGCATGACAGCAACTGATTCCTTGTCCTATGGTCTGATGGATGGCGCTTAGTCTGGCTATCCGCCACCAAGGCAACTCAGAAAACGTAGCGCCCCATTTCCCTCCGTCTCTCCGGATGATTCTTGCTAGTATTGAATGTGAATACTGTCAGTGCGATTCCCTTTGATCTTTCAAGTAGATGATCGCTGGCTGTGCCGAGCGAGTTCATGTGCCATGCAACCGGGGGAGCTCCTCGACAGCTTCTCGAGCCTACACCGACAGGATGGATGGCTGACCCCGTAAGCAAGCGGGCGAATGCGTAAGGCATGGGGCAAGGGTTGGTGGAGGGGAGGTTGGGCAGTTCTATCCAACGCTGCGCACTGTCCAACAGTTTGCGCTGGCGTCAACCCTGGTCGTGCGGGTGGCTCCTCTCAACGATGCCCTCAGTATACGGATGGCATCTCATCCAAGTGGACCTCTTCCTAGGGCCTAGGATCTCCATACGCGTGCACGTAACCTCCAGCATATTGCTTCATCTCTGAGAACTCGCTGCGGTTCGAAAGTTGGGTTATTCCAGGTGCCGCCGAACTGTTGTACAAATTTCATGAAAAGAGATGGCATTGGAAGGCTTCGAGTCATGAAGAACCTGCGAAGGAAGTGACATTCTGAAGACTGAGTCGAGTCAACAGGGATGTTCTTCCCGGACATTGGATGCGGAGGCCGTCCAAAGGAGAAAGAGCGTCCAAGTACGGGAAATCGATCGGCAACAGGCTTGAACCAGACGACGGCAGGCAGCCAGGCGCTCGAGAGCAAAGATTGCGTGACGACGGGGAATGACATGACACGACGTTCGCCTCAACGCCCGTCCATGGAAGCAGCCCTCCCCACCCGAACCGTCCTCACGCCACTAGCCTTACTACTCATCTCGATCCACCGATCAGTCAATCCTTCGAAGAAGAGAGTTGTCGATTCAAGGGTCGGTCGATGCTTTGACCCCCTCAAGGATGCGCCGGACCTTGTCCCCCGCCGTTCGGGCATCCACCAGCGGCCAAGGAAAAAACAAATGGAAGTATTCTGCCGTCAGTGAGCCTGTGAGAGCACGCCAGAGGCAAAATCCTGAAAGGACGAATGTTGGTCACCGGGTCAGAGTCACAGTTCGTGGATTGCGCACGTCTCTTCCGAATTATCCGCGATCCTGTCCCTCTCTTCGTGCAACTCCAATGGTCTTTTCGTGAATTAAGTTACGGAGGACATCTACCAGGCTGCCTGAGAGTCAAGTCAGTCATTTTGCGGGGCCTCCTAACCCTGCGTTCGATGCCGTCAAGACTTGAGAGCTGCCAGAGTCGTCGATCTCCTCTCCAACGTGTAGTCAGAAGAGCTAGAAATCCAGCGACCACAACACCGACTGCATTCCCAAGGCCCGAGGTGGGCGATACACCAGGCTCATCGAGGGCATCGACGACAAATCACGCAGACAAGACTCGTGGCCGAGTGCTCCGGTGATGTCTTTAGGGTTTCATCTCGGCCGCGATCGGCGGCCTGGACTGGCGAAGTCCCATCTCTGTCAAAATTAATGAGTGACCTTCATGAGCTCGTGGGGCGGGGGAGTTGACAGCATCAATCATGGAGATCGGACCAGAGGCCTCGATTCTCGAGTCTCGACGCTCAAGTTCCCAACACGCGCAATGGACTGTGGTGGAGACAGATCGCAAATAATGGGACCGTAGTCGATGCACCGGCTGGATTCTTTCTGCCTCGAAGTTGAGTTTATGTGACGGCTGTGACAGGCTTGCGCTAGGGGGGATTTGCAAGTTGCTGATGAGTTCTATTGGCCAGCCCACATGAACTGTTGGATTTCTCGTCTCCTGATGCTGGACTCTGAGTCGGCAGCCTGACAATCTGACAGGGCCTTTGAACCGCAGCTCCTCTCAAAGGCCCTGCCAGACTTTGAAGGGGATTGTTATGCAGCTTGGTCATTGACGTTTTTCACCCCAGACACCCTCCGCCGTCAAGTCTCAGAAGGGCAGGCACTGCAGCAGTCAACCGACGGTTACTCCGAAACCGAGATCTCCTTTTGCTCCCAGGATTCTTACCCTCAATCCAGATCCGAGTCGATTGATAAGCAAGGCAATGATGCCCATGGTACTTCTGTGAACAAGCTATTATTTGACAGAAAAATAATTTCTTCGAGCCCGAGAGATCTGCACTACGAGATGAGAGACGGATTGCGTCTTCGTCTCCGTGCCAGAAGCCTTCGTGAAGATCAGATAACCACTCGCCACAAGGAAAAATTCCAAATCGTGAGCGCTACGTTATCGGAGGAACCTTTTCTCTCCACCCGCCCGCCAATAAGAGAGCCGCGACTCCCATCCAAATTGAACGGAGATTGCATTCCGGTTCCGCTTGAGGCTCCCAGCGCGGGGCGTCGGAGGGACCGGGGTCCGGGGAGAGTGCGAGTGAGTGCTGGTTCGTCCCTCGGACCTTGGTTGAGCTCGGGCAATGGGTCGACGACTCGTATCCTGACCATTCGACGTCTCTCTGAAGAGGTGGGATCGACAATAATCAGCTTCAGGTTCGGGGTCTGTCCGCGGGCGAGCGGGATGGACTTTTTGAGTCCTCGAGATTTGACTAACTTTTTTTGTCGCTGGGCCGTTGGATTGAGTCAGCTCCCCGGATGAGGGAAATGTATGCACGGCCTCAATGGATGTTCTCCATCATCCCACAGAGCATGTCTCAAATGCAAACGTTGTCCAGCGTTCGAGGACTCCTCGTGCGAACAATCGCGGGTAGACAGCAAAGACTCGAAGCTCACTCTCTCACAGCTCCACAGCTGCATGTTCGCGCTTCAGTTCCCGCTCCACATTCTCGCTTCGAGATCTTCTGCATGGCTAACGAGGAAAGTGCAGGGTCATTGGTAGGTGCGGCAATTCACGAGGAGGCCCCCAAAACCAAGATTGTGATTGTTTGCTCCCAAGCAGCCCACAGAGATATTGTTTCTCTTCCCCCATATCTCTTTCTCGCCTCCTGCGTCATCTATTCTCTGTCGTCTATCTCAGGAAGGAGGGTCGAAAGGCTCTAGGGCTTCATGCGGGGGCTCGTGCCGGAGTCAGATGAGCCTCCTGACAGGGCAAGGAGCTGAACTGAGCTGCCTTACCTCTCAGACAAGGTACGAGGAAAGAGCGATATTTCAAGATGATAAAAGTTGAGCACTCTCCAGGGCTATGTGGAGCTTTCACCTTGGAGTTTTCTTCAACTCGAGGCAGTTATCCACATATATACATGCCAAAGTCCTCGAAAAACACTCAGAACTCAGACAGACCACCACATCCAGGGCTGGCAACGATAACCCTCGCCAGTCTGACACCCTGCAACCTAAACTGGAATATAACTCTTGACTCGAACCATGTTGGGTTTTTTTGTTTTTTTTTTGCTTTTTCTCTCGCCTCCACACCTCCACGCCCACGGATACATGCAGCCATGGCAGCCTCATACACTAATGTATGTGATAGACCGTGATCGGTGGTGTTTGCTCCTGTGCGGAGAGTGAGAATGGGCTGGTCACCTCCAATAGGTCTCTCGACTACCCAAGGAGGGGAGGAAAGTCGAACCTGAACAATAGGATTATATTCTGTTTGCTACCCGCTGTATGGTTCCTGCCTAGCCCTTCGCTTGCAGGGATCAAAAGGTGATGATAACAGGTTCGGGCTGTGTGACTGGGCTTCTCGCTTCGTTTTGAAGGACAGTAACCTGGGTGCCGTGTGTTGCCTTTGATACAGGTTAATCACGATAGCGAGAATCCGAGTGTCTCTGATATTAATCACAATGCCATTCGAGAATAGAATATATTTTATGTACGTGAACCACCCCAAATATTGCCCCAACGCCAACCACCTGTAAGATGTATTGTGTCTTGTATAAATGCATGCAGTCCAGTCCAGTCCAACCCATCCAGCCATTTTAGTACAATCAAGAAGAAAAATCGTGGCGACCGATGGTACATAAATTCAAGAAGTAAGAAGGGAGGTAAGAACAAAAGTAAACATCCAGCCAATAATCATACGGTATTGTTTTAAGGTTGTCGGGGTATGGAATTGCGGTAGCTCTGAAAACGAAATGTTGCTCTGAGCTCGGTCGTTCAATTAACGTCGCGGGTGTATCCACTGATAGTCCCGTGTATCGAAATGTCCTGCAGATTGTGAGGGACTGCCGAGTTGTCGCTGATAATGTTTCCATCTCGCTCGGATTCGTCGCGCATGCACAGACCTTAAGGTGTGGACAGAGACCCACAATCTAGTTCTCCTCTAGCGTTTGCGGAATTCAGGCTGATCGCCAGGGAGAGCAGAGAACGATTCGGCGAAGAGTTGGAAAATTGGGATCTATGGTTGTCTCAATGGAAGAGGAAAATGACATAGTTCATCAGTTGCCGGTTGGTTATATTATTTATGGACGTTCGCACTATCTGAACACGGCTGCCCGGATGCTTCAGGCTTTGGAACCAATGGCGATGGCTCCGGAAGCGGAATATGGTTGATCGATGGAGAAGACATCATATGCTGGCCATTAGGAGGGACTGCGAAATGGTTGTGTAGTCCCATCGCATTCTCCCTCTGTCTGCGCTCCTCTTGCTCGGGAGTCATGCATTTCACTGGCGGCGGAATCGGCGCGTCCGGCGAACTTCGTCCCATTAACTTGGGGCTCGGTTCTAATCTTTGAACAGGAGGTAGAATCGGGGCGCCCGCCACGCCTCCAGCGGTCAACGGTCGTGGTGATTGTTTGGTAGGGCTCAGTCCAGACATTAGAGTGGGTTGTCCATTATGAGGAGACGAGACCCGGTTCGCGGTAGGTGTCGCCGTAAATGATAGATTCCCGCTGTGACCCGAAGAGAATGACATGACATTTCCTGTGCTGGGGCGTGGGGTCTGGTTGTGCCCGTATGGCGTCCATGGGGCGGGCCCATCCGACGAAACCATGGGCGGGAATCCAGCAAGAGGACCAACATCGCGATTACCTTGTGTGGGGGACATCGAAGGTCTATTCTGAATGGGTGACGGGAGAGTCGGACTATGGATTGAGTGAGAAGATGAGGGTCGTCGAGTACCAAAGGAAGGCGCGGAAGGAAGCGAGCCACGGCCGTTGGGTGGAAGGTGGTGGACTGGCGGCAGTTTCGGGACCTGTTCCTGAGTGGGTGCAAGCCCGTTCACGCCATTTGACTGGGAGAAAGGAGCGCGAGTGGGGCTGAAAGTGTTTGTATGCGACGACTGAGGTCGGCGTTCAGGTGAAGGAGGAGGGAAGGGTAAAGTACGAGTCGGCTGTTGGGACAGGGACGGTTCCGGGATTGGCTGTTTCGATGAAGAGCCGTTGACAGCCGCTGGGACGACACGTTGATGTTCTTTGGCAGTCGGCAGGGTCCTTGAAGCAGTGGGCGTACTACCAGTCCCATGGCCCTCAACGGCAGCATTGGATGGCGGCGAGGAGCTGAGCTTGAACTTCAACGGCGGTAATTTTGGAAGCTTCGCTTCCTCCTCACGCCGCTTACAGTCACGACAGATGAAGTGGAAATCGTCACGTTCAGCTTCAGCCTGCGCGATTCCAAGGCACTTGCTGTGCTGCCACACATTGCATTTCTCGCATGCGACACTGTGAGAACCATCATCCTAAGACAAATTAGTAAGGGTGAGCTGAGTTTTTGACAAATCGGGCAAGCTCACCAAATTCTGCCCATGGACGCCACAGCCCGAGCAGTCAAATATCCACTCGTCTTCTTGTGAGAGACCCTCCAAGTTTTTCCTCTGCTTCTCTAGCTCCGCTCTGAGCTGTCGCTCGGAAATTCTGCTTTCACCCCTTTCCAGTTTCTGTTGCTCTTCCTCGATTCTTTGTAGCTCGGCCTCATGGAGCACGCGCTTCCGCTCACGGTCCTTGATACGCTGCTCCCGTGTCATGATCCGTGAATGCCTTTCATTTTCCATCTTCTTCAGTCTTTCCTCCTCCTTGCGAGCAACTGCCAAATCTTCTTCACGTTTCCGTGCCGCCTCAATGGCCTCTCGCTCTTGTCGCTCTTTCTCGGACTTTTGAGCAATGCGGCTTGACCTCTTCGCACCAGCAAGGAGCTGGAGGTTAAAGAGTTCCTTCTCACGCTTGATTTTCTGGCGCTCCTGGTTCGCTTCCTCTTGCTCAATTATTGGTAGTACCTGCTCTCCGATCCTGTCCCTGAGAATCTTTTCGTCCGCGTCTCTCGTGTTTCGTATCAAGTCGAGGAAGGCGCGGTAGTCGTCTAGCGTGACAGCAATGCATTCCCACTTCATCCCCCCAAAAGAATCTACAACTTCCACTGCGGGTTCAGTATTATCCTCATCCGACTCATCATCATACTCAGCACCAGTGACTTTTCTCCGCTTCGATGCTCTTACAGCACGGGGGCTTTTCTTCTTGGACCTGGACTTGGGCTTGGTAGGCTTCGGGGGAGGAAGAGGAGGATCCGTACGGCGGTAGAGTCTGTTGTCATCCAAAATATAGTAGTAGCGACCTTGCCGGTCGTATCCAACCTCCTCAATACGCTCGAGCCAGTGTTAGTAATTAGAGAAATTTCGGTGCCCACACACTCACCCATTGTGTTTGATCAATCTCCCTTTGCTCTGGCATCTTATCACGGATCCGGTCGGGATTCCAGAATGTCCAAACGGTGAGTTGGTGCAGGACCCGCAGCTTCAAAAAGACGTCGAATTCCAAAAACTTGTTCGGGGTCTCGTCATGCCCAAAGGGATTAGGGATATGCGGAGCTTTTGCGTTGTACTGTCGTCGCGTGTACTCATCAAAGTTGTCGATTCTAGAAGAATAAGTGGCACACTCATAAGAATTCTGCGCGCTGGAGGAAGAAAAATATCCACGTACGTGAGTCCGCGATGCGACGAAACCCATTTGAGGAGGCAAAGACCAATCTCCAAAAGCTTCTCCGAAGGACCAGGTTTGAGGCATTCATTTTCCAGATCCTAGACGACCAGAAAAGGCGGGAATATGTCAGCCCGCAAGCACACACGGAACAGGATAATGCGCGACGGCCGGGATAAGTGTTGCCGAATATTTGGAAAGGTGATTCACGTACTTCAATGCCGAACTCCTCGTCGATTTTCATGAGTTTTCCAAACATGGCAATGTACTGCATAATGTTCGCAAACTCCCAGCAGTTCCGAAGCTGTGTCAGTAACCCAGGCTCCTCTTGTGGCTGCTCCGAAGGAGCGTCCACCTCGGAGCGGGTGCGCTTTCGCGAGACCATGAAGACGTTTCGAGCCCGCTAAAAATGGCGCTGGAGCGCAGGGGCGAAAACGAGGCAAAATTAGAGGCTGAACAACGTGCTGGAGAGGAAATGCAAGTATTCAGGGTAGTACCAAAGTTTAAAAGGGAGAATTTCAATCTGACCCCTATCATGCAGAAAAAGGCATACTCCAAAGTGGGTGGGTTCCAGGCGCGAAGGGGATGGATGAGCTCACAGAACCTCCGGGCGGCGCGTCAGGATCCGCACGTCACCTGACTTCTGATAACGCTGGGCACAAAAAGACTTCTTGAAAGGAACATGCAATGAATTGACAACTACGGAACCAGCAATCTCAGCCAGTCAACGAAACATGTCACTAGATCTTGGTATCTCACATCAAGAAGGTCTACTGCCCCCACATGAAGAGCAGAAAGAACTGCAAAGACCAGGAAACACAGAAGCAGAGCGCCATCCATATCAATACCCACGCCACCAAGAAGCCACGCACCATGATGACCGAAAGAAAAAATAGATAAACAGGGGAATAATAGATGTCAGGAAGCAGAAAACAAAACCCCTGATCGGCCAGGGACAAGAAACCAACCCCCAATATGCTGATAAACACCGTCCATTTATCTCTTCAGTATATCCCCTTTGTTTCCGTAAGACTCGGTCCTCTTCGTTTATTTTTTGGGTTTTGTTTGTTCGTTGGAGTATGCCATCCCACAATTTGCGCCAAATCCATTTCGCCTGTGCCTGTCCCATGCATATCGGAAGTGTATTGAATATAGCAGATAGATTGTGTTCAAGCAATGCTTTTCAAGTTTTTACATGGCAACACCCGCTGCGCCATCGGAAACATTATCAGAGAGGTTTATGAGGAGTTGGGCGAGGCAACGTTTTGTGGCCGCGTCGTCGCGGAGGACCGAGGAAAAGGTGGCGTCTCTCAGGGGCTCGGGAAGACATTGGCGCAGTGCCTCGCGAGCGCGGCTATTATCACTCAATCTACTAAGTGGTTAGACTCGCTCAACGGGTATATTGACCAAGCGGTGTATCGAATCGGACATACCGAAGGAAGCAGCGAACGACATGCTTCAGAAGCCTCACGGTTTGCTGCTCCACCAATTGAGTAACCATATTACTCAGAACCGTACCGACAGCGTAGAACCTCTCATAAGTCGCACATATATAAGCTAAACCGATATCATCCAGCAAAATCTTCTGGACAATGAAGATAGCGACGGTCTTGCTCAGCTCAGAGCCTGTCTCCATGATGCGAAGGCAGAGGGGGATGATCTCAGTGGTAAGGAGGAAGTTGATGACATCAGACGAATCGTTTTTGACTAGAGCTCCAATTACGCCAAGGGAAGTGAGACGGAGGTATTCGAAAGGTCGCGATTTCGAGGTGGTATTAAGGAAGGGATAGAGGAATAGAGGAATATGAGCTATTGGCAAGCAAATATAAATTAGTAAGGCATGCTCAAAGTTGAAATCCCAAATGTTGGCACATACCGTTCAAGAAGAGGGTGCGAGTCTCGTTGTGAGATGCAACGCACTGCAGCAGAGCCAGTGCGTTACAAACCCGATTTGAAGCCGCAGCGGTGAGTTGTGAAGGGTTCAGTAGGGGATATACGGAGATGATTTCCTGGAGTAGAGCAGTCATGACACCTGTTCAACAAAGTAGAGAATTAGCTTCAAGTTAGGCCGCTTTAGTTGGGGGGGCAATACCAAATGAATGCCAGATAACGAGAGCCAATTCCGGCACCTGTTCCCTTTTCTTACTGAGTTCCATGAGAGCAGCCTCCCTACGATTCGCATCTAAAAGCTCCGCCACCCAGATGAAAACCTTGCGGTTTTCATCGCTAACTCCGCCATCAATCATCGACATCGCCCCTGGCAACGCGCCCTCTGCATTGATTCCTCCTGTACCCACTCCCTGGGGAGGATTCCCTCCCGTGGTATTGCTATTCATAGCGATACGATTGTAGTGCTGTTGCTGAGCTGCAGCCGCTGCCGCTGCGGCGGCCTGAACTTGGGCATGTTGTTGAGCGACAAGAGAGGAATGCTGCTGGGTCTGATGCGGATGGTGTTGGGCTTGGTGCTGGTGCTGCTGATGTTGCAGCCAGGCCGCATCAGCCTGAGGGTACTGATGCTGATGGGAAAAGACGTGCTGAGATTGCGTTTGGAGCATGGCGAGCCGAGATCAATCTTCAGGACCTCACCGGCCAAAGAGTCTGAGCTGGTGGGCGGGAGGGCTCAACGAATGTAGAAGCGGTCAGAGAAACGAGACCGGCAGAAGACTCATTGATCAAAATTTCAAGGCTGGTAATGGCCGGTGAAAGACGACGACAGTTCTGCGAGTGAGGAGGTGGAAAGGTGTGAAACGGTGATCGAGGTTCGGGCTCGGGAGGCGGGGAGATGCAGGTTCCGACCGGGGCCTGAAACCTGACTCAGCTCAACCACATCACCTTCACGAACTTAGGAGGCGTTCACTGACTGACTTGGTCATGGTGACCGCGATGGACATCTGCCAGCAGGGACTCGGACCGGCACCCGTGGAGATTGGCCTTCTAAAATACGAGACAGATCTTCAATGCATTGTCTCTGGCCCAAAGGGGTCGCACGAGCTTTCCGGCCGTGCTGATTATTGTGTCGGGTACGGCGGGACGGAACAACAAGAAGCCAATTTGGCTGTTATTGAAACGAAGCGCCCAACAGAGTACGGGGAGGCGCGCACGCAGGTTTTGGGCTCCATGAGTACGTATCAGTGTATCCTCCATCTTGATTGTATCATGGCTTACTGTGGTCGACCTCGTCTGCTATTCAACTAATAGCGTTATTCTTGGGCAGGCTGGTATTTCGTATAGCCTCTATCTGCCTTGCTAACTGCCGAGCACCTTGCCAGGAATTACGTTACGCAGCTCAGCAATTGAAGCAACATCATTCTGTCAAGAAATATTAAGCTAGAGACTAGAACAAAGCTTATGAAAGAAAGGGAAAAGCAAGCAAAGGCAGTAAAAACAGAACTTCAACACATCTTAACATGCTCGTTGAATGGCTCGAGCCATTCGTCAGTCCAGTCTGATGGCTTTCCTTTAATCCTGTAGCAGTCTTCCTCAGCATTCTCCAGGATGTTGTCAATTTGGGTAACAATCTCGCCCGTGAGCCCCCATGAGCTCCTCCACTTTTTACTTTTCACGTCCCACCAGCGCCTCATCCGAGATGGTGCTTTGGAATAGGACACGTCGAGATTTTCATATTCCACTGGGTTCCAGCGTCCACTGAAGAGGTAACGGGTGTGGCTTGTGAAAATCTACGGTAGAGTTAGAGATGAACGGGATATGTGTCGTATGGCGAAATACCTTGCCTGAGGAGTTCATCTTATAGAAGTAGAAGTCTCTATATCAGTGTGGAGTCCGTAGACGACGGAGTTTTTTCCTTCTCTTTTCAGTCTTTCGTGGATGATCCCTAATATTTGTTAGACTCGGACTTCGCATGAAAATTTCTAGAGCTTTTCTATGGCATGACTCACCCATGTACACAAACATCGGCAGTTGACTAGTGATCCGACCACAGCATCGCCGGATGACAAAGTAATCGCGCAGGTTCCCATCACTGTCCGCAAATGCAACGGTGTGTGATGCGTCGGCTAAGAATGTTCTCTTCTGCTTTGTGTACGGAAGGACCACCCCCTGACTTACCGTTGTCGAATGACGAATGATCGGATGACGGGTATGGGCAGATGGGCCGAGCGCTTCTTTTCTTGCCTGGACACAGCGCTCCAGAATCGCACGCAGTAACGTATCGTGGGACTCGTCGAGCACCTTGTGCCAATCATCACCCATTAATCGATCCCTGGTCTGCTCTTCCATCCTCCTAACCATCTCAACTGTATACCACTGATGCTAGAAGCAAGCTACTTGCCGAGTTTCTGGCGGAAGCTAGCCATACATATCTCTTTCGCGTGCGGTGCCTGTCCATACGGCCGAAGGTCTTGCGAGGGACCGCCGAGCGGGGTGCCTCTGACGCCAAACAGGCGATAGATGTCTTTCCAGTCCGGCATATCTTCGCTGATCTCACTCCTCAACGCAAAAAGTGGCGGCGCTTCCGGTCCTGAATCCCCTCCTTCGGGGTCTTCAGTCCGTTTTTCGATGGGTCGGATTACGAGCATTTCGTAGAGCGAAGAATTAGGTTTCGTTGGTGCGGTCCGATCCGTGATAGAGGTCGATGGTAGTGTGAGAGCTGAGGGTAAGAGGGATGAGGAGAGGAGGGAGATGCTGGAATCTCCGGCCCAGCTTGAGCCATTTGAGAGACTTTCACGTCTAGGTTTCAAGTCATCTGTTCCGGAACAGAAGTGTGATGAAACGGGACACATCCAACCCAGGGAAAGAGAAACTCTTAAAGCTTGATTCGAGCGGTGGGCATTCTGGCAACCATCCACGACCTTGCGGTATAAGACGAAAAGTATAACCAGCGTGATCTTCTAGGGCGGATTGCTGCAGGATATAGATATCATATAGTCCCACCATAGGCACGACTTTTATGACTAGCCTTAACCGCATCGATCTACGTCGGAGGGACGAACAGGAAATAAATTAACTCCACGATAACCTTGACCACGTTTTGTGGAAGTCTGAAACGCCGTTAGCCATGAGATACGTACGCATAGGGAGTTTCATGGTCGCCATCATCATTCTTTCCTTGCAATAATTTATTTGTACAGCAATTCTCAGGTGCTTGGTTCATGTGGCTTATCTCTGCACGTAAAGCATCAAATACAGAACCCTCACAAAATATCATTCCAGTGGCTCCCATTAGGTCACCGGGAACTGACCACTCATTTATACAAGAAAGGAATCCCATCATCATCGGAAATTTCATCAAAATCATGTCGTATACCTCGCCATCTCGTCATAAAAATCGTTATGAGTGCGTCCGGGACCTGGAACGGCCTGATCGTCTGCTCCGTCTCGTTCGTCGGTCCGAGCTTTCGCTGGCTGCAAAATGTTAGCAGTATCCTTCACGCTTAGGGGGCAGGAATCGCATACTTGTGCTGGTATAGTAACTATAGTAACTTGGGTAAGTGTAGTCACTCTTCTCGTCATGATCGTTCTTCTTTCTCAAGCCGAGGATAAGTGCAATTGCACCGACAATGATTCCAATCATTGCGAGACTGCAAAACCGAGATTTCTTTTCGCCATCGTGCCCTGATCCTGATGGTCCAGCGCCGAACCAGGTACGGCCTGGAGGCCGATGCGCATGATGTGAGTGGTGATCCTCCACATACGTCTCTTCTGTCCTTCTCCGCTTCCCTATACCCAGACACGCGAGGATGCTGTGCAGGATTCCACGAGCGCACAGGCAGAGGCAGAGGAGGAATAGTAGGAAGACACCAGCGAGCGTCCCAATCACGATGCCCGCGATTGCGCCGCCGCTCAAGCCCCCGTCGTCCGGGGCGTCAACACCATATGCTGGAGACCCGTCGGTGGTTACTGGCGCGTCGAAACCTTGAGTAGCTGTTGCTGTTTCAGTGACGGTGTTCGAGTCTGTTGGTCGTACCGGAGGGGTGGCAGTTTCAGTGGCCCAGATCGAAGTTGTAGCGCCCAAAACGCACTGGTCGTCCCTGCAGACATAGGCGGCGCCGCAACAGTCGCTGCCGCACTTCGTCTCGCCCAGATCGGCCTGGCAGCTGCCACTCGTCGGACTCGCGACCCAACTGCTCCATACCGAAGTCATTGTCTGGACGTCGGTTTCAGTTAAGACGTAGGTGCTGGTATAATATTCCCAGGCTCCGCTTCCGTCTCCACTATCATCACTGCTTCCAGATCGGCAAACAGCTTGGTTGTCATCGTTTGTAATGCAGACTTGGTCGGAGGTGCAACAAAGCTGACTGTAGAAGCCGCAGGGGTTATCGCAGCGTTTTTCCGGTCCGATCCACCCAAGACTA
This sequence comes from Aspergillus lucknowensis, assembly GCF_044049455.1. Lineage (NCBI taxonomy): Eukaryota > Fungi > Ascomycota > Eurotiomycetes > Eurotiales > Aspergillaceae > Aspergillus > Aspergillus lucknowensis. The sequence continues at coordinate 93,264 of NW_027263575.1, read as the reverse complement.
AATGGAGTCGCATGAGAGTGTTGACATCGGCTCAGGAACGTAAGTATCGAAATGGCTGACTGTAGGGCCCGGGAAGAACGCATGGCTAATATCGCAGCGCTCTGAGAATATTCGAGCGACCAGTCTGGAAGCAATCGATAATACTCTGATAGCGGCAGTTGTTGGCTCCAGCGCCCTGAGAATGTGCTGGGCTCGAAACTTGCTGTACTTTGACTGCGATCAACAGATACAGACAGCGACTCCCCACGTCAAACTCCAGGAATGTAAGATCTGTTTGGAGAAATGAAGAAAATACACTGAAGATAGTCGAAAAGGGGAGTAAAGAATGAAAGTCGGGGAGGGTCACTGGAGCTGTTGTGAGCATGGCCAGTTTTCCCAGCCTCCTCCTCATGCAACCGGGTCAATAATATACAAGCCCAACCACCGGATTTCTGAGACAAAGGGAACACGACCAGTGGTCTGGCAAAACTCCACAGATGTCGGAGAATTCAGTTCAGAAAAAATCCAAAGGCTAGTCTGACTTCCGTTCCTGATCCCTAATTTTATTTCGGATATAACAACCACTCCACCTCTTTACCCTCGAGCTGAAGTGGCATGAATCCTTGGAGCCCCTCCATCGATGTCGGCTATCCCCGCATCTTGCCCCGTCAATTCTGACCGACGCGAAGTCCAGCAAGTTGAACATCATCAATTATTATTTTCTTCCAGGTGTAACTAAGTCGTGGTATCCTCTAGACTCGCTTGGCGGGGTCGCATTCTGCTGAGACGATTTTTTCAGCTCTTTCACACCCCTGGACAGCCTGATGTCTGTTCATTAGGCACCTTGTCTCTGCGCTTTCAGGTACTGATGAGCTCGGTCTAATCAGGCACTGATATGCTCCGTTGACATGCCGCTCACTCTGCTCGCTCTTCATTTTACTGGCCAGAACTTGTGGGGGCTGCAGGGACACCGTATCAATCGCAAGTTCGCAACAACCTCCTTGTTCTGCCGGCCATTTGGGTTGTGACAATCATGCGGTGTGCGGGAAGAGATTTTGGTGGCATATCGAGTCCCTGCAGTCTCAAAGGCGACAGAAAAGACTGACTCTTCCAAATCTTTATTGCGAGGCTGTTTAAGGTAATGAGGAGGGTAAGGATACAGCTGGAGTAAGAAAACATCGCTCATTCAATCATTGCATATATCCATCCAGTATATAGTCAGTCATTAAAATATACAAATACCATGCAGGCTTTCCTCATCCAAAAATATGTTCAGTTAGTGCCTGCTGTTCCTTCAGATGAAAAATCCGGCAACGCCAACGGCTAAACCGACGACTAGGTCCTGAAGTCTAGAAGTCTGTCTGCAACCCGCACCATCCGACCCCCCTTCGTAAAACCCACATACCCCCAGGTTGAGACCGTGGCAGGCTGATTGGCGCAAGCTGGAACAGGTCTCAACTGCACCTGCAGCACCACCAGTCTGGGTAAAGTCCGCGCCGCCTCCAGTCACTGTGACACCGTATCCTCCTCCAAAATGGGTAATACACTGACTATAGTCGCTTTCGCACCTGTCGTAATATGAAGAACACTGATCTGCATCGGAAAATGTAGTAGGAACGTAAAGGAACGGATAAGCACCCGAAATAGTTGACCCTGTAACTTCTGGGCCACCGTTCCCTGTCGGCGTCGCATCTGAGGTTGAAGGGAACTGGAAATCTCCTGAACTCGAGCCGGTGAGTGTGCCAGTGCAACTCGCTCCGCTCGGACAACATGCGACGTGGTCAGCTTCGTCGCTTGTGCATATCGCATTCGTCCGACAGCAAACGCCAGAGCCGTCGCATAGACTGTATCCGCCCGGGCAGTTGCCGTCGCGCTTTAAGAGTTGGAGGGCGTCATACGCCCTCCTGTTTGGCTCGGGGCTCGCGGTGATAGGGTGTGCGAAGGGTACGGTCTCTAACGACTGGACGCTCGAGGCGAGAAATGTGGCCGCGATCCATCCACAGGTCTTCATTCTCACGGGTTAGGGCTTCAATCTGCCCGCCAGAGTAGAAATCGATCAATCGTTATCGACCCCGGTGGTAAATTATATGCCGGGCCTTTGAGGCCTCCTCCAACCATCCGAAAGTTCTACCCTTGAAGAGAGGTGCTAATGATGAGGGGGCGGTCAACAAATTACTGGAAGCGGCAAGGTTATCAGCGATGGATCCATCGGATCAGAGTGGTAAATCTGGGGAAGTTGAAGACTGACTGTGGGCTGTCCTCTGCACATTTACAAGCCAGATTGAAGAAAAAAGCGATATAGTTTGGCCTTTCGAAAGGTAAAAAGGGGAAAAACATTTCAGAGCCCGATCGGTGATCGGAAGAGTGGGTGGGCAGAAGGTCGATTGTGTCTGTGCTCCTACCAACGCAAATCTCCACCCGCAATCCCTGCCACAGCAACCAACCATCCACGCGGGCGTGCCCATTGTTGCGACGGGGCCTGTGACACCTTTGTAAGTCCATTATTATTAGAATCGACTTCAGGGTCTGACTTCGACCAGCTTAAAACTGCCCTAAAGCTGGAACGGTCTTATCCCACTGGAGCAACGGACCGATAAACAATACCCCATTAGTTGTGGATGGAGCCCACGATAGGACCCTGCTGAACTTGCGTCAAACAACCTCGAATCTTACAATGCCCTTCAGAAAGCGGGCATCATTGTTTCTCAAACATGGTCAATAAGGCCTCTGAGCAGATAGACAGCAGCTGTAGAACATGTGACCGTCAGACGACTCTCAATCTACCCTCAACGACCTGACAAACCGGACATTCTTGACCTTCATCAACCCCTTACAGACCAAGTTACTGAATTTAGATAATCTTCCAAAATTGCGTTTCTACTCCGGAGTATAATGAATCTCCCTGTTGTGGATTTCTCGTCATGGTGTAGCTCACAAGACGAAGCGTCTGGGCGGTACGTGGCACAAGGGCTTGTGGATGCCTGTAAGCAGGTCGGCTTGTCCAGATCATCAACCATTCTCTGCAGGAATCAACCCTTGATGGAGCATTCGATTGGATGAGGCGGCTTTTTTTCACTTTCCAGAGAGGAGAAAATGAAAACCGTAAGGCTTTAAGAATTGACTTCAGATGCTCTTTAACTTAAAGTCAAGTTCCCTTAGCAAAGAGGGCTCATAACCTGTAGGAAGGAGTCTGGTATTCAGGAGTGCGGATGCACTAGGGGGGCTTGCGGACGGAAGCTTTTTGGTTCCAGCTTTGGGTTGTGCGGATTTTGCTTCCGCCACGTGGTGGAGGAATATACTGATATATCTCTGGCAAGTAAGGGAACAGGTGGGCAAGACCGGGCGAGGGACGTAGATTCTTCACAGGGAGCGGTGTCTGCATTGCCCTTTTCTCCATTTTCCCCTTCTGAGACCGGGATAATGGGAGTGGAGAGATCACCACAGGACTATTGCTGCGCAATATTTCGAGCCATTCTAGGGTCACATAGTAATAACAGCTTAAAAGGTAGATTCATGATGTAGGGTAACTCAAAAATTGGCTAGTTCAATCATTTGCGAATCAGACCTCGATGTGGACTTTTCTATTGGATACATCTAGAGACCCATTAGACCTGTTCCATGGCCAGAAAACGTGCTCGATAATCCAACGATTATTTGGCTGCTTTCTTATTGGCACGAGCTTCTATAGAATTATCTGGCAACGGTCGCTTTTTGCCCACTGACTTGGCCCATGTTCCATCATCGAGAACATATCCGCCGCCACGGAAGAACTCCAGCTCGGCCAGCACATTGACGAGATGGTCAGCGAAATTGACATAACGCCTGCGTCGTTTTGCTAGATCAAAGCATGTAGCGCCGTCCAGCCAGTCGACCAGGCTGCTTGATCGGAAAACAGTTGCCGTAGAGGGAGGTATTGCCCTTGGGTAGATAACGTGAGTCTCGGAATGCTTGGCCTTCACGCTTACTCTGAATGCGAGTCGAGCTGCCGGGTCGTCGTCTTTTGCTGCGGTTGCCCAGGCTTCAGGATGCCTTTCACCGGGGGGTGCAATTTCCGCCTGCACTAGAATGCCCTGCTCATTATCTTCCTTGAAATAGCCCGGTAGGAAAAGCGTGATAGAGCTGTGGATATTAGTGGCAAGTCCTGGACCATAAACTCTACTTTCCCCATGATAGCCCTTGTATAGTCTCCCACTGAGTAAGCTGAATTGTGTCTGGATCACCTGTTTTCCGAAGCCCTCCTTTATGGTTACCCCGCTCTGCTGCTCCGAGTTCACCGTAGGCATCGCCACAACGCGTTTAACCTCGAGCTGCAGCTTGCCATCACGCAAAGTAGTCACTGAGATCCCTGTCTTCTCGAGATCATCGTGCTCGTTGGCGGCGACAATGTCCTCAAGCTCATAGACGTCGAGGGGGACATCTGAGTCAGGATCACAAAGCAATTGGCGCCTCTCAGGCGGCCGATCATGGTCCGAAAAAGATTGTTGCTCTAGCTGTTGTGCGTCTGTTTCCTTGAGCCATCCTTTATTCAATTCCTCATAGAGCTCCTTAACCTGCCGAAGCTTCTGTTGGCAGAGGCTTCGGCCAGCTCGTCTCTTTCCTTTTGACGGTGGTATTTTCACTGTTTTATCATTCTTGCCGCGCGGTAAGGAAATCAAAAGCATGAACATCGACGTCGCGAATGATCCCCCAATGGCTTCAAGACGCTTGATATCATCATCTGTCTGAAACCCTTTCCTGTATAGCCATGCGTGAAAACCCATGTCAGTGTCTCCGTCTCCGCCTAACGGCTCGCCCCGCCGTTCATGGTGGAAAAGTCGAATGATACGTATGCAATTATACGCAGAGTCGTAGTGCATGGGATAAATATCGTCGCGCTCGCATACGGACGCTGCGAACCTGAAAACCTCGCATATTTGTCTGATCTGATTGCCGTTGCTGGCCCATAAAAGCGAAAATGGCCTTGGTGACTGGATATAGACCCTCTGAATTCAAGACTTATCGATCGAGGTCTCGATGTAAGCTCGGAAAACCAGGCCCCTCAGCATGAGGTTGATTGCGGGGCCTAGTCCTAAGTATCTCACAATCTGATCATCACCACTGAAAATGATTACCCGTAGGTTACTTGATTGGATAAGGTCGCGGTTGAGTCTACCCAGGATCGCAACCTCCTCTGGCCTAGGATGCTTGAACTGGTACGATGCTGAAACGTTGAGGATTTCTTGACTCAATGTAAGGGGCCATATAAGAGAATTCTTTCGGGTAAAACCGCTTTCCTCCAAGCCCCATGGTATAGCACACTCACCGAAAATGCCGTGGGAAATGTCCTGGACATTATGGATATAGCTGTTCTGGTCGAAGATAATCCCGATCTGAGCTTCCAGTGTGCCCCTTGGAAGGACTAGTGTGCGTGTGGTGTCCACACAGGTTTTTATTTGTTGAACACAATCGTCAAGGCGCGTCTTGATATTGATTGGTGTCCGTGGGAGCGTGAAATGGGTGTCGATAAGCTTCAATTCCGGAATTCCAAGCCGCGTCCGAGCAGCCGAAGTCAGAACATCTAAGTATTGCTGGCGTGTTAAACGTGGCTCATAGTTCAAGCAAGTGGGCTCTTGTGCCTTTTGTTCCTGCTGGTATGTAGGCCATGCTCTGATTTCCGGGTCTGGCGACTTCTCTATCTGGAGAGAATAATGGTACCGTAGACAGGTGTTTAAAGATATGCCCTGAAGAAGCGGAGGTACCACATTCAGGCCAGTTCCAGAATAGTTGTCACATCCAAAGGACTGCTCCATTACCCCAGGAGGCAGGGATTGGAAAGCTCTTGCCATAAACATTTCCATGATATTCGCAAATACCATGCAAAAGTGCTTGTGGACGTGTTCTGGTGCAACTAGAGTCTACAGCTTAAGGAAGTTAATGGCACGGTACCCAGACCCAACAGCCATGATATAGTAATGGAGTGTGGACATTTCCCGACTGAGGATGGCTTTGAGGTGCTGTGAAATCCTATGAATAGGATATTCCGACTGTCCCACGTATGGGCGCCAATATCCCGCCACGCGATCATCCGTGATATAACTCAGGTAACCACTGTTCTTCTCCCACGACTCTGTCCTTGTCTGTCGCTCGCGGACCTCGTGAAGTCTTCTAGCGGGTTAGTAGAGAGTTTTAATAAACCAATGACTCCCGCTTACATCTTCGTCGTCACTAATTTACCCTCGAGGGCTTTCACCAAGGGATGTATGCTTCCTGAAAGAAGTTCGACTGTGGCCTTCACTCCCCCAGTAGCTTGAATAACTTGTTCATAGGGTATATGCCTTGTTTCTTTTGGTTTTTTGTCGTCAGGGTCTCGAGGAGCTGGGTCATAGTTTGTGTTATTGGTGGGAATATGACCGGTGGACACACGTTTGTCGGACCCTGAAGGATGCGGCACAAGATGGATAAGTCATAGGCCGCATGATATGGCAAAGGAATTGTTATCAAACCTACCGTGCCTTCAAAACTCGAACTTTCCGGCTGCGTTCGCATGCGCTGTACTTGGGTTTGGATACTACTCATCCGATTCCTCTCCGTCCTCCGAGTTGGAGCCGGGCTCCATTGAACGTTGTGCCTATTTCATGGGATGTCGAGGACACTTTCGCTCATGTCCCCTGACGCCGCAATCCGTGCAGGCCGGGCATTTCGGGCATTCACGAATGGTATGGCCTTTGCGCTTGCAGTACTTGCAAGGCAGCTGTGGGCAAATGTATTTTGTATGACCCTCTTCACCACAAATATGGCAGGCTGGTAAATTAGGGTTGAACATAGTGGGATGGACGGTTGTATGATGTAGGCCAAGAAGATGGTCTGATCAAGGCCGTGCGAAGAGAAGTAGAGGCCAGCAGGGTCTTGAAAGAGGGTGTGGGAGGATATGGGTGTTACTCCAGAGTCGCTCAAGAATTGCCAAGAAAGTGCGCTCCAACCAAAGCAACCTCTATTTAAGTGTAAAAGGGCGGCTGAAAGGCTTATTTAAGCTACATCTCAAGTGTGAGCTTCTTTAATTTAGTAGTAGTCCCTGAGAAGTAACAGTGCATAACTATAGTATCAAGTCGAATTGCTTATAGTAATGAGAGAGCAACCCTGATTTAATTGCTTACTTACTGCGCTTTCGCCTTTCTTTGCTTTGTGTGCAATAAGATATATAGAAAGGAAACACAAACCAAAGCCAAGACTGCTGAGAATTCTGGTATCACTTTTACATGTTCCCCCTTCTACCTCGCCGCCTCCCGCCGCCATCATCAGCTGCACTTCCTGGCCACTGGCGATCTATGGAATCCTCCTGCTTGCTGCATGGTGCCGCCATACATTGCCATCACGTCTGCGTGCAGCGTAATGTTTTGGAGAAATTCATATCATGTAGAAGATAAAATAACGAACTACATATTATGGCAGAAGTGCCACCATAGCTTGCAAAAATTTGACAAGGACGTGATTCAAACATGAGAGTTTCCTCACTGCTGTATTCCATTTTATGGAGGGTAACATTCAGAATATTTACAGAAAGTAAAAATTCATCTCATTGGACTGGTGGGATGAGCTATTTTAAAATGGTTAGCATGTGATTCGGAAAATCGGCGCCGGTGGTCCGAGGTCCCAGGGTGGGTGGGCTGACCTGTAGTCACGGGATGTCGTAGGGGTGCACGCGGTGCAGGTTGGGTACAACCCGCGGGGTGAAAAAATCACCCACGCGGGTTTGCAGGTCCTATAAAACTAATGGATCTGTACTGCAAGATTTAGAAGAATCCACACCACTTAATCCATACTTTTTAACGCTATACTTACGTATTTCCCGACCGAATCGATCACCTGGTCGAGCCGACCACCTCTGTGTTCCATATTAAATGGCCATTTTTAAGAGTCAAATATCTCAACAACCAGGCTTCTAGAGGAATTATAACTCATATATAAAGCTTAACAGTATATAATATATAGATATATGGGAGTTATAACCTGCCTAGTATCCTTATACTTTCAAGGGTAATATAAATTACACCTGTATTTTTGGTAATTTTGGTTATTTGAATATAATTAGGATAATATAAAGGCTTGGGAGGTATAAAATAGATATTTTATTAGTTTTAGGGTATATGTACCTAATTATATTTACTTTATCCCTCTAAATTATGTGGTTGTTGAGATACTCAACTCTTAAAAATGGCCATTTAATATGGAATACAGAGCAGGTGATCGACTCGGTTGGGAAAAACGTCAGTTTGGCAATATTTTATAAGCTCCAGCTACTCAACTAACGTTAACGCCTTGGACGCCTCAACGCAGAAAACAAGGACCTCGAACAGCGATATAACAGCGCCTCCGTCTATCGGGCTGCCTCAATCCAAACATTCTGGTCATATTCAAACGTATACGTCTCTTGGCCCTCAAAGTTCGCGCCACCCCTCGCGTCCAGCTCCCTCCAACTTCAACCCCACCTCCGCATCCAAAATGTCTATTCCAAACGAAGCTCTGCAGAAGGTAAGTTCAGTGCTTGACTCGCTACGCTAGTGAGCTATCCAGGCTAACGCTTGTTAATTATCGTTTCAGCTCCTCCAAGAGATCGAATCCCGAGTCATAACCTCCCAACAACAAATCAGTATCACCAAGGCCCAGATGACAACGAAGCAGCGAGATATGCGGATGCTCGAGCTTACATCGAAGGAGCTCGGGTCTATACCGGGTGATACGAAGATTTATGAGGGTGTCGGGAAAATGTGAGGCTGTCCTCTCCCCGTTTATTCCGCGGTGGCTGCCGTTGTTTTTTTGAAGCTCAGACACTAATACTAGCCGCGTGCTTGTAGGTTCGTTGGTGTCCCCAGAGCAACGGTCGACAAGCGGATATCGACGGAGAGCACTGAGTTAAAGTACGAGATTGAGGGCTTAGAGAAGAGAATGAACTACCTTGAGATGACGTTTAAAAATAGTCGGGAGAATCTGGAGCAAATATTGAAGTCAGGCAGGGCCTGATTAATTTCCCCCAGGTCCTGGGGACCTGTGTACGGATACTATATTTTCGAATTGTACGACTGGTTTTGTTCAATTTATGATTATCGGCATTGGAAATGCATTGGATCGAATTGAATGGGTTTTGGTGGGAGACACTGGGTTCGCCCAGAGTGGGCCGATCCCAGAGCCGCTCGAAGAGAGCCATTTATATATGAAATGCTTGGGCACCAGGGCGCTTAGATCTTGAGATGAGGATGAACCTTAGTGCCCTCGCATACTGCTGCTGAAGTGGGAACCGGATGGTAATGCTACGGGGGCCTTGGGAAAATCAGGTAACGCTTCTTCAATTTGACGCAACCTTGAATGCAAGCCTACAGCATCAAGGGCCGAAGATGCGGGGACTAGCGGAGCTTTTCTCGGCTCGAAGAGGAGCAATCAAACCTGCAGGTGGAGCGGCAGAGAGGCTCAGGCAGTAATGGGAGATTGCATTTTTGATGCTGGCCTGGCGGGACCCTGAGGCAGGGCGAGACGCTGGCTTTTGGTTCCACTGACCTCAGCCCTGTCAAAGAAAACTGGACGAGGGGCACATGTCCGACTGAGGCGCCCACCGCCTGGTCGTACGAATTGATACCTAAATATTGGGGTCTCCTGAGGCATCACGGCTGAAAAGAACCGCTGGTCTGGGCCCTGTCGCCATTTGTTTTTGCCTCAGTCAAATGCCAATTGGTGGCAGACAGTTGGATTGCTTGAGTTGGCGGGCCATTCCCAGAGGTTCGCGATAAGAGTCGTTCAGCTCCAATCTCTGCCTGTGGGCGGTTGAGTCTGGGTCCTGCGGGATTAACCGCTGTGTTCCCTGGTCCTCTAGTTGCCCCGGGGGGGGGAACTTCGAGCGATGAAAATGGAATGTCTGTTAAGAGAGGTTTGAAGAACCGCTGCTGAACGGATAGAATGGTCCCCAGCCACTTGCATAATCATTCTGCTGCCCAAGAAGCTGCTGCGACGGTCGGCAATGGTCGTCATTCAAATGATCAGCCGCCCAATGATCCAATGATGCCAAATCCCCCACTCCAGCTGAGCCGCCCGCCATGCTCTCGAAGGAGGGGGGGCTTTCTGTGTGATCTCTTCTCTCTTTCTTCTCCCGTCTCCTTTTCTTCCCGGGCTGTTCCCTCTTCCTGTCAACACTTTCAAAGCACCCCATCCCTCATTTGCACGGTTGGTGTCTGACTTTTCAGCCTGTGCTGCCCCCCTTCTCGCACGTCGGCCCCCACCACTCACGGTTGGCCCTCGTCATCGAGCCTCCTGACTCACTTTTTGACCTTGCATTAGCCTTCGTATTCCTTTTCGTAAAGCGAATTCTTCATATTAAAGACTTATATATTGTGCGACTATCCTCTCGACATGCATCGGCATCGCCGTTATTCGATCACTGACTCTGAATCCGAATACTCAGAGTCCGACATCTCCATGATGGAGGTTCCCCGAAAGCACTATAGGAGACGCTCCGTCTCCCGCACTCGTCTGAGTCCCAGCTACAGCAACACCTACCTGAGCCCGAACACTTTGCACGAAGATGTCCGCATTCATCGGTCCGCCTCAACTGGGGCCCGTCGTACCCGGGAGGAGCGCGAGCGGCGAGAACGTGATCGCGATCGACTCGAACGTGACCGCGTCCAGCCTACCGCCGTCATCGTCGACATCAAGAATGACTCCCGAAATACCAGCTCCAATAAGAACCGGAAGCAACACCGTCACCTCGAGGATACTACCTACCTCGACATCTCCGACGATGAAACAATTTTACGACGTCAGCAGCGTCGTCGACCTCGTGCAAGTACGAGCGTCTCGCGATCTCGGGATGCTTCACCTCTTAACCCGGCTCGGGACTATGATCTTCTTATCGACCAGCGAATGCTGGAGAGGAACGACCAGAGACAAGACCTGGAGCTCCTTCGGCAGCAGCAAGAGATTGAGCGGCTTGAGCGTGAGCTAGCTCGCCATCGTGGAGACCACGAGATCCGCCTGCTTAAGGAAGAGGAGGACCGGTATGAAGACGATATAAGTGACCGGCTACGAAGACTTCAGCATTACGAGGAGTCAGAGCGCCTAGAGGAGGAAAAACGCAAGGCTGAGCGCCGAATTCGACTCCAGAGACTTGAAAAGGCGGAACGAGAGGCCGCTGAGCAGGAAGAGGTGCGCCAGAAGTTGCGCTATGAAAGGTTGAAGGAGCTGCAGCGCAAGATTGATGAGGAAGAAGAGCGCGAGCGGATCAAGAAGGAGATTAAAGACGAGGAGGCGAGGATCGCGCTTGCGGAATCGGAGAGAAAGGCGAAGGAGGCTGCCATGAAACAAGCTGCTGTCGAAGAGTGGAAACTCGCTGAAGAACGGCGGAAGATCGCTGAACGGGAGGCAGCGGCGAGACGTGATAAAGAGTTTAGGGAGCGGTTGAGGTTGGAATTTGGCTATACCGAGGAGGAGATTGAAGATATTATCAACAAGAAACACAAGAAAGAAGGAAAGGAGGGGAAGAAGAAGGAGGAGAAAAAGGAGGAGAAGAAAAAAGAAAAGGAAGAAGAGGAAAAGGAAGAACGCAAGGCTACTTGGATCAAGGTACGGATATCACTATCCACCTTCACTCTCGAGTGCGCATGCTAACGACAGTATAGGTGCATCGCAAACATCTTATTCCCGAGACGCTCATTGCCTACCAGCTGCCTTGGGCCTTTGATGAGGTAAGATCCATTTCCCCAACCTCGAAGAAGAAACAGAGGCAGTAATCTAACTCTAGTTTTCTGAAACAGCTCGACGGCAACTACATTATAATCAAGAAGTGGATCAGCGAAGAGCTCCAGGAGGAACTCTTCAACCACACTCGTCGAATTCGGGAGGGCAAGCTCGTTGCCCAAACCTCCAGCACTTTGACCGAACTCAAGGTAAATGACAGGAAGAAGGATAAAATGTACCTTGTGCGGAAGAAGAGCCCCAGCCGGCGATCCTGGATCTTTACCTGACGAAACAGCCTCGGAGACGGCCGTAGCCATATTTCTCTGATGTCTTCTCTTCTACGTTTTTGGGTTCCACTCAAACACCCCCCCCCCCAAATCTCTTCAGTTCCAAATTATTCCCCTCACCGCTCACCTCATCTTATTATATCTGTTATTCATGTTCATATTTTGTCTGTCATGAGTTGTGATTTTTATGATATGAGCTGCGCTATATACAACACATCTATGAGTAAAGTGATCTACGACGATGTTTGCCAAACCAGATCCACACCCCGCACAGTTTGGAATATATTATACATTATGGTAGGTTGGCCATCAAGGCCATCATGCACCCATCTCGGTCTTTGCCCACCGCGTTTCCGCACGAAGAATAAGCTCCTCATACACAGTCCAGGCAAGCGCGGAACTCAATGCCTTCCTCCCCATTCGCAGCCCTAGCCCACCGAAGAAACTGCGTACTCCGTCTTCATGAACCATAACCCGCACAGCGCGAATCATATTGCCGTATTTTCCAGGCATTAGTTGGAGCCGAGTCTTCACAGCGTCAAAAGGGTTGGTGATGGCTGTTGCAAAGCCCGCTGCTAACGCGCCAGAGACGAAGTTGATGGACGATGAAGACGATGCTCTTAAGGGTTGGTCTGAGTTCGAGGCCTGTATAGTCGTCGCAGATGCAAGATACCGCTTTAATTGCTCATAGAAGAGGACATAGAGACCCGCATATGGTGCATCCCGAGCAGCAGTTGCGCCGAAGCCGGAGAAAAGACCACGAACCCCTTCCGTACGCAGGATATCCTTTCCCGCTCCGTAGAGGCTCCTGTACGCGTAGTAATCTGATTCGTAGCGAACTTTCAAGACAGTCACTGGCATCATGACAAATCCCGCGGCGACCCGCGCTGCAGCGCCCGTGGCTAAATTTGCTGTGTGTGAGAGTTTGGGGAGGGCGGAGGAGGAGGAAGAGGAGGGAGATGTGGAGGTGGTTTGGACTTTGGCGTCATTGGCATTGGCGAGGGCGATCGGTACATGCGTTTGTGCGACGCCTTGACGCAGGGCATTGAGAGATGTGAAGTAGAGAGCGGAGCCGAAGCCCGTACGGAGAGCGGAGGGGAGGGTTCCGCGCCATAAGCTGCGGACTGGGTTGGGAGAGGATAAGATTGTCCTAACGGTTGAAAGGAGGGAGGCGCTGTGGTAGGATTGTTGGACGCGGGTTTTGAGGAGGTCTGCAGGTTGGAGGAGGATCGAGGATGTGAGGCCTGAGAGGAGGCCGGCGCCGAAGTGGAAGGTTGTTTTGGAGGCTGAAACAGATTCTGTTAGTTGGATTTGCTAACAGTATGGCAGAGTAGCAGGACTATACATTTTGAGACTGTTTTTACCGGCGGAGATGGGTATGTGGAAGCATTGTTCGACATATCTCCGACACAGGCCTCGGGAAAAGTTCCGGAAATCTCACCGTCGAACGCGGGGTATTTCAGCACAGAAGGTCGGACGGTGTGGCGCGCACGGTCAGGTCGGAGGAGGTCTCGATCGCATCTCAAGAGTAATCGCAGCGTGAAGGTATTCGCGGTGATTTTTGGGAGATCGTAGTATTTTTTCCTTGCCTGTCGATGAAGTCATCCGCGGCTATGCGAACTGAACGCTGACTGGCTGCCACCAGCGGGCATGGCATGTGGCTCTCGCAATGTATTGGTACGTATTGATCCTGTAATCTTTCCCGCTCTGTTGTCCGACTGGAAAACCGACAGTCTCAAGAGCCTCAAAAGGAGGCGTAGTGGAACGACGACTTCTGCTTAGTACTCTCGACTATCGGACTGATGGGCCTGCAAGTTAATATTTCTGGGCCAGAGATGGAGCGTGGGTACTCAGAGACCAGGCAACAACGGCAACAACTTGAAACTCTTCGGATGATCCATCCAAGTCCGGAACCTGCGGAGGCGTCTTGAACCAATCGGCAACCGAGCAGTAGTCGGGCTGGCAACTGCAAATCAGAGGGATGTATCGACGTCACAGCAAGACGGCCCTGAGCTTCATGGAAATGGTTCATGGTTCCTGCTGGTTCAGACCAAATCTTCACAAGGCTGCTCCTCCCTCTGCATTTTTAAGGACCCATAATATCTGTGCTGACCATGGTCAACTTTTTTTGCGACTTCGCCCCTCTCGCCCCCTCCCCCCCCTCGCTCTCTCTCTCTCTCTCTCTCTCTCTCTCTCTCTTTTATCCCTCTCTCTCTTCTCTTCTCCCGCCCTTGGCTGTCCTGACCTCAGCATTCTTGACTGCCTGAAGAGAGATATCTGGTCGGATGCTTGCGGGGAGTCAACGTCGACGCTATAATGCCGTTACTTCCTTTTTTCCCATACCCGCCTTCTCAGGATGGGTATTGGCATCCCATTACCTCGACCTTGAATTGGTGTGAAGAGGTAAACTTCTATTTTGCTTTTTCTAAGTTCCATGTTAGGGCCTGGTGATTAACCGTCTCTGTTTGTCTAGGACTACTATGCGACTATCTACTCCGCCGAGATTGTTAATGCCTTGACGAATCTTCTGTTCATGTTACTGGGAGTCAAGGGCATCCTGAGCTGTCGGCGCAACGGACACGACACGATCTTCGCGGTCGCATTTTATGGCTACCTCTTGGTTGGGACAGGCAGCTTCCTGTTTCACTCCACTTTGAAGTGTAAGCAAGCTCCTCGCTTGCGCTAGACTTGAAATGCAAAGCTAAATGCTCTCCTCTCACAGACCCAATGCAGCTGGTCGACGAACTGTCCATGATCTACACTACATGCCTCATGTGCTACGCTTCCTTCTCCTACTCGAAGCCGATAACGTACCGGGTCTTCCTCGGGATCTTCCTCACGTCTCTCGCAATCTTTATCACCCTCTACTACCATTACCTTCAAAACCCGGTATTCCATCAGAACGCGTATGCACTTCTCACGGCTATCGTGCTTCTGCGAAGTATGTACACCATGGAAGTCACACTCCGCCCGTCCCGGCGAAGGTCCACGGAGGAAGACCGACTCGCACGGGAAAAACAGGGCCTACCTGTCCTTTCCAAAGAGAGACAGCACTATGAGAATGTCCGGGACCTGAAAACACTGAAGACAATGTGGTTTATGGTCGCACTTGGTTTGAGCGTGTTCCTGGGAGGGTTTGGGATCTGGAATCTGGACAACCATTTCTGTAGTACGATTCGGAGGTGGCGTCGGGAGGTTGGTCTTCCATGGGGAATTCTTCTTGAGGGGCACGGATGGTGGTACGTCTTTGACCTCTTCTCGACCCGGCTGTGTGCTAACTTGGTCCAATAACAAGGCATTTGATGACCGGCACCGGTGCCTATCTGTACATTGTGTGGGGTATTTGGCTGCGCCACTGCCTGAATGAGCTACAAGAAGAATACTATCTCTGGTGGCCGCACCTCTGGACTTTCCCCGAAATCGTGCGGACCCCGATTTCGGCCAATGGGCCAGCCAAAAAATTGAACTGAGACGGAAAGGGATTCGATCGTTTCCTGGTTAGTGCTAGAAATACGCTGTGTCACTCACGCTTGCGTCAAGATGAAGAAATTCAATCGCGAGAACAGGTCTGTGACCCGGAACATACCACTTTTCACGATCGCGGTTGGGAGCGGGCTCTGCCGCTTGCCTTGCTTTTGATACCTGTATTAGCGGAGGAGTTGCGTTTTGGGTACATTGTTTGTATGCTGACAGGTTACGGTTTCCTCTGAACGGATAAACTTGAATAGACCTTTTTTTTTTTTTAAATCAGGTATAATCGATACCTAATATTCCATAGAAAGAGAATGATCTGAGAAATAAAACTACATAGAAATGCTATTCTTGCGAAGATGGAGTTTGTGTATGGCAATCATTTCCCCCCACCTTTGGAATCCATTATTCGTCGCCCCGGCTCGGGATACGACTCATAAAGTAGTGACTACTTAGTATGTTTCACTACTTCGGAGTATCAAAATCGGACCTTGAACCCAAGGTTGCTCGCCGTCCTGCTCCTTCCACGCCCCAAGTCCATCCGGGTGCGGTTTTTGTTGGCGTTGGGAGTCTCGCCGCCTCCAGAGATACATCCGTACACTCAGCACTGACTTCATATTTGGGTACGGCGTTTTGAGTAATTCTGTCCGCATCCCTTTTTACTGTCATGATGTTGTTCTTGATATATTCTAACGTCATGTTAAGTCTCTCTTTATATCCAATGCAAGTATGGGTTGGGAATATACGAGTTGTATATACAGGTAGCCCGATCATACTGGGGGGCGCCGATAGTCTTTGGGGTTCCTATATCCAGACGGTCTATCTCCTGTCCAATAGCCTCGGGCTTTCTGGCCTAGTGGGATAGTACGTCATCCGAAACTCGTACGGTCCCGTCATTTCACAGCTTCGATTTAGAAGCTTCCTTCTGGGGACGGACGGGAGCTGGAACATGCGCCTTCCATCGGGAATCGATAGTCAGCTTTTCAGCCTGCGACTTGAGAGCCCACTGGTCCCGGAAAGTCTTCTCCTCTTCCCGCCACCGCTTCAATTCCAAGCCTAAGAAGTTGCTAGCCTCCTCAGCGCACTGGATGGGTGCCTCCTGGGCAACGAGATGCCCGATATCCTTCAGGACTGCTTTTCGGACACGGCCGGCCGCGACTCCACCACTACCGCCGAGCCCTGTCCCTGTGTTGGCGAGCTTATCAGCTATCATGGTTGGCGGGGACATATCTGATGTTTCGCCGAAGATATATAGAACGCTTGGACGAAGTTGAGGGAGCTGTGCAAAAATACGTGATGGTTCGGGTCGGTAAAATGGGAAAGAGCCTAGGTGATTGGGGTCGAGGTCGGGGTGGGTTACTTTGTTCACAGGAACTGCGAAACCGGGTGGCCCGTCGTAGTTTGGCCGGGAATAAGTAAAGACTTCTTGGTGTCGGGTAGTGGAAAGAGTTACAGGTCTGTCTTCGTTATTGTTCGGGCTAGATTGGTTGAGGGGGTAGATGGCGGTGGGAAGGTCCCGGAGGCCATATTGTAGCCAACGCTCGAGGACACGGGGATCCCAGGCTTGATAGAAAGGATTCTTCTTGAAGGACTCCGCGGCGGCCATTCGTGATGGCCATTGGTCACGTCGGTAGGTTGAGAGCTGGGTCGTTTTGGCGATGACTAATTCCTGCTTGTCTGGGCCCGTAGGGTCTAGCTGGGTCGTTTGTCTTTGGATAACGGGGTCGAGCAGAACGAGGGAGTGGATGAGGCGCGGGTGCATGCTACACAATTGAACGCTGAAGAGAATAATAGTTAATGTTTTCCGCTTGTAGGTATTGTAGTGGAGGGCGGGGACGAACAGATGTGCGCCGCCCATGCTATGTCCAACTCCAATGATAGGGCGTGGCATATCCTTCCGCTTCACATTCACGAGATGAAGGAGGTCACGCGGGTGATCAAACCAGCTAGCTGTTCAGGTGGACGGTCAGTTCTCGGGTATTGCAAATAAGGTGGGGGGAACTGGGATCGGACTGCACGCACGGTCGTTTCCTAAGAGGTTTTCATTGATGACACTGCTCTGTCCCTGGTGCGCAACGTCTGCCATCCAAATACTCCGAATTTGAAACCCGTGTGCTTTAGACCGAGCATGAATCTCTTCCCAAAGAGGCTCGTAGAGTTCCTATTCAGGTGGTTGTTAGCGGTTCGACGCACCGGGAACGGCAGCTTACGCCAGGTTCAGCAGAGGAATAAATCGTACCTTTGGGAAGCCATTCGCATGCGCCGCAAGTATCGTAACATCACCGACTTGCGGGTTGGGATTATCCAAGGGGATGTACTGTTTCACAGCCAAGTTCAAGACATCCTCCTGCTCGTGGGCGGTGGCACCGGGATATTCCCGAATATGCTGCGACGGGACCACATGTTCGACGACACGAAAGGGGCCAGAGGTTGACATGATGTGTTGGAGGGGGTGATCTAGATGCAACTATTCTGGAATCCTGGTCATTTCGACGCTGAATTTCCGATGTTTAAGGAGGAATGGAAATCTGACCCGCATGGGGACGTCGGGAGCATCCGAGCTTCTCGTTGCCGACGCAAAGTGGGTGAACGCCTGAGCCGAGGCCCAAGAACCCCCATGGCCAGCAGAGGGGTGCGGCTTCCTGTTGGGTCATGATGGAAGCATGGCCAACAACACCATCGTAATCGAAAGTATGAGCCCAGAAACTTGGAAGGTCGGAGCTTTCCCAGAAAAGAGGCATTGCGCAGACAATGCCAAAGATTGCTTTTGGGGAATCACGGCAACAGACATGACACGTGACCTGGTGTCGCTTTGGCGCGCCCCGAAAGCGCGTCGCATCGGAGAACACACCCAGAGCCTCACGTTTCCTTCCGCAACCAACATCTACCCATTCTCTGCCCACGCCAATCTTCTAATCTGACCATTTTGACGGCCTTAAGTGCAGGTGTCTTCCCATAATGGGGCACCAGGACGAAACCCCCCACCTCTTCGACCAGTGCAAGGTCTGCATAGTATGCTCTAAAGATCTGAGCCCAGATACCGCGCATCAGGTGTGTACTGGACTGACTTCCACTCGCCTATCATGCAAAATCTTGACTCTAGTTAACACGTCTATGGCTTTGTAGCTAGCATCCACTCTAGAGGAGAATGGCGGCGAGTCAGTCATCTACGAACCCCCCGCCGATTTCCCGGATCTGGCGCAGTTCAGCCATATTATGTCAAACACGATTGACTTCCCTGAATTCGACGCTGCCAACGACGCTTTAATTCCGGTTGTCAAGCCTCACTGGATGCATGCATCACTGTCAAAGACGAAGTTGGCCAACCCCCGTCAATATAGCCCTGATCCACGACTCTTTCTGAACGATGTGGTGGTCACCTGCGGCGATATTCCTGAAGGTGATAAGGATGCGATCATCGGTGGTGTCTTAGCCAAAGGCGGTCTCTATAACTCTAGAGTTACCCAAATGTGTTCCCACCTCGTTGATTTGACCGTCGACTCCGATAAAGCTCGCCTTGTCAGGGAAAGAAATCTTCAGGTCAAGATCGTCCTCCCTCATTGGTAGGCCGAATATACTCCGATGTGACTTGCTTGGATTGATTTTAACTGTTGCTCTAAGGTTCGATGACTGCTTGAAACTTGGACGACGAATCGACGAGCGCCCATACATGCTTCCCGATCCAGAGATTCTTCGCGCAGCGCCAGACCTTCCGATTCGATCCGCAGAGAACCGCGACATCGTCGGGGCATCTACTCCGGAGCCCTCTACATTACCAACTCCCATAACCTCCCCGGTAAAGGGCAAGTTGGACGTATTCCATGGGAGGACTGTCATGCTCTCCCCGGACTTAGGAATCGGCTCCCATCTGCAGAAAACCATATCCGACCTTATTCGGGAGGGCGGAGGCGAGGTAACTTCTGATGTCTCAAAGGCGACTACTCTGATATGCCGCTACAGAGAGGGATTTGCTTATCGAGTGGCGTCAAGACTAAACAAAGATGTCGGAAATCTGTCCTGGCTTTATCATCTAATGACTTACAACACCTGGACATCTCCGTATCGACGTCTGCTGCACTACCCGGTCCCTCGCACTCCGATCCCTGGATTTGAAGGATTTAAGATAAGTTTGTCTAATTATGTTGGTGAGGCACGGTCTTATTTAGAGAACCTCATCACGGCTACAGGGGCGGAATGTACTAAGACCCTGAGACAGCAAAACACACATCTTGTAACAGCTCACGACAGTAGCGAGAAGTGTGCTGCGGCAAGGGACTGGGGTTTGCATGTGGTCAACCATCTGTGGCTCGAGGAAAGCTACGCAAAATGGAAGCTGCTCCCCGTCTCTGACCCTCGATACACTCATTTTCCGCGGCGCACCAACCTAGGCGAAGTGGTGGGTCAAACGCGGTTGGATAGATCTTCTCTTGAGAGCCTCTTTTTCGCAGCAGAAGATACTCCTTCAGCGCCTGCCGTCCCGAGTAAGGCAATGCAGAACAAAGATCAGAATACCGCGGCTGGTAACGCCTTGGGTATGCTAGACGCCGACGATAACCTGGTTTCAGGCACCACCAACGCCACCCCAAGAGTCGGAAAGTCAAGAAAGATGACGGACGGCAAGAATCTACAAACACCAGCCCGTGCTCGTCTCGCCACAGACGATAAGGAAAACGATACACCATCAACCACTAGCAGCCGCAGATCCAAAGACGCAGCAGCGGCCAGGCTGCATGAGATTGCACCAGACATTGCACTGTATGAGAAGGAAAAAAAGCGTGTTGGTGGTGTGATTTACGGTGGCCGAAGGAAAACCGATGAAGATAGGGTGACCCTCAACAATAAAAACAAAAAGCGCACATCAATGGAGGCACAGACTGAGAGCGATGAAGAGGATATTGCTGAAGTCAAGAGGCAGAAGAAATCGAAACCCCCGATTACAATCCATCTTCTCATAACTGGCTACCAAAAATGGGTCGGCAATATGAAAAAAGAAGATGCCGACAAGGTGCGGCATACCTCCATTCTGTGTCGGATGAAAGACTAACAATGAACAGCGTCAACTTCGGGAACTTGGAATCATGGTCGTTCAAGATGCACGAAAGTGCTCTCATCTCGCTGCTCCATCCGTCTTGCGAACGCCAAAATTTGTCAACGCCTTGGCATACGGCCCAGTGATCGTCCAAGTGGAATTTATCACGCAGTGCTTGAAAAAAAACGATCTTCTCGACCCCAATGACTTTCTTCTTAATGACAAGGACGCCGAGCAACGATTTGGATTGACATTGGAAAAGTCAATTATCAATGCCAGAAAGAACAAGAACAAGCTTCTCCGAGGGTATCACATTTATTGCGTCGAGACTATCCGCGGAGGGTTTGATGCTTTCAAGTCAATAGTTGACGCGAATGGTGGGGAGTGCAACATGTTCCGCGGACGCGTCTCATATCAAGCAAAACGCGAGGAAAGCGAGGACGAGAGCGAGGACGAGGATCACTCGAATAGAAAGGAGGTTTACCTTCTCAGTAGCGTTGCCGCTGAGCACCAGAAGCTGTGGCCACGGTTTCGACAGCTCGTCCACCATATGGACAAGACCCCGCGGATTGTCCGGGTAGACTGGCTTCTCGATATGGCGATGTCTCAGGAGCCGCGCGGTGCCCAAGCGTACGAACTCAACGAAGAGATGGTGCAGCAGTCTGAAGAGTGAGTTGGTGGTTTGGTCGACTTCGGAATGCTTCACTTACGATACCTGCATGTGGCGGCGGATTGTCTTCTGTCGAGTTTTGTGTTGAGTACACCCCATATTTTGCCTGCGAGATCGTCGGCGACTGGCGCCAATTGAATGAAAGGCTCGGTTATTGGGCACTAGAAGAACTTCACGCCCTCTTGCCCTTCGCTGCCAAAGACCTGTGCCTTCCCTTGCTTGACAAGGATGTTCAGAGACTTAAACATCACTTCAGGATCCATCCCATGCCACTCTATATCGATCAGCACCGGGAACTAACCAAGTATATAAAGATGGGAATACCTTGCGAGATAGTCGCATCCCCCTCCAGCAACTCATAAACCGTAAGAACAACATTTTTCTGCCCTGTATTCTCGACCTGCAAGCAATCAGCCAATTACCCACACCCGTACAACAAGCCACCTGGGTATGATCCTGAATACATACCCACTCCGCAATAACTCCCGCCCACTCCTCAGGCCTCCTCCACCAAATCCACGCCATCCCTTTATTTGCACCGTCAACCCACTCCGCCCGCCTCCCTCCACCCCCCTCCTCATCCGCCTTGCTCATCCAATCCAGCACAGTTCGCGCATCACTCAAACTCAACTGTTTCCGGAGCTCCGCATTCCGGAAAAGAGGGGATTCGATCGCCTCGACCAGGGAGATCTTGTAGATCCGGTGGTGTCGGCACCATGACTGGATGAGGTTGGACCAGCGCTGGAGTTGGACGGCTCGAGTGTTGCTGTTTGGTTGGAGGGTGAAGAAAGGGGGGAAGGCGTAGCGGCGGGGGAAGGGGAATGAGGTTGATGAATATTCCAAGGTGCTGGCCATTCTCAAGCGTGTAAGTAAGAGAGAAGGTGATGATGGCGAGGTGGATGTTGGATGGATGCGGGGAAGGCGGGGAGGAACTCGAACAGCTCCGCTCCGCCAGCCCGCCAACGTTGAGGAAAAAAAAATTCCGCAGCAACGAGTCGTGCCTCTCTAATCCACGCTCACCCCTCAATTACCTCACGTCAGAGAAAGATAGTGAAAAATCGCCATTCACCATGGGCGCTGCAGCAAAACGGCAAAAGCGCGAAGAATTCCGCAAGAAGATCGCTGCTGCCACGGCCGAAACAGCGAGGGATGGGTCAGCCTGCCCCGTAGGCTCGGTGCTCAACCTTCCCCAGAAGAAGTACTACCGGCAGCGGGCTCATGCGAATCCATTTTCGGATCATATGCTCTCTTAGTAAGTTGATTCCCGGCCCTTTTTTTGTTGGCGAATTGTGCTAACGTAGTCGTGTGGAATTGGACAGCCCGCTCAGTCCAGCACATATGGACTGGGCCACTCATTTCCCTGTGTATGTAAACCCTGATCCAACACAGACGAATGCGAGCGGCGCACGGAAACTTCTCAAAGAAGTAGAGGTCGTGGATATCGGCTGTGGTTTTGGCGGGTTACTTGTTGGACTTGCGCCAGTCTTGCCTGATACACTGATGGTTGGTGAGTTACACGCTCTCCTATACATGAAAAAGGGAGAATGAAGGCTGATTCGATAACGAAATTAAGGAATGGAAATCCGCATCCAAGTAGCAGAATACCTAACAAACCGCATCCACGCCCTCCGCCACCAACAACACAACCTTCTCCTCCACAAAACGCCCTCATCAACACCGGCCACCCCCGAACCATTGCGAGAACAAACGCCCCCCGCCGCCCCCTCAACACCAGACTCGCCATCTGAAACATCCTTCCCAACCTCCGTAATCCCAGGCGGATACAACAACATCACGGCCCTCCGCGCAAACACAATGAAGTTCTTCCCGAACTTCTTCGCCCGACACCAACTTTCTAAAATCTTCATCTGCTTCCCGGACCCGCACTTCAAGGCCCGGAAGCATAAAGCTCGGATTGTGTCGGAGACGCTGAATGCGGAGTACGCGTATGCGCTTCGGCCGGGTGGGTTGCTGTACACGATTACGGACGTGGAGGAGTATCATTATTGGATTCTAAGGCATTTCGGGTACCAGGGGCCGCAAGATGGGGAGGGCGGAGAGGGAAATGAGGATCAGGCTGGGCATGGGGGTGTGGAGGGGTTGTTTGAGAGGTTGACGCAGGAAGAGCTGGATGGGGATGAGTGTGTGCGGGTGATGATGGATTCGACGGAGGAAGGGAAGAAGGTGACGAGGAATAAGGGCAATAAGTATGTGGCTGTTTTTAGGAGGAGGGAGGATCCAGCGTGGCCGCTCTAATTCATTTTCCCTTTACTGGTATTTATTTTCTTCGGAGTAATAAGATCTGTACTTGCATGATGAGAACATCTTCCATCTTTACAACAACTCAAATCAGACCAACCCAACAAGATCGTGAAATCGTAAAATTCTGTGGACACATGCAATAAAGACGTAGCTGCGTAAAATCTGGAAATATTGACCGTAAGAATAAGAGATGAAAAACTCAAGGAGCACTTTGCCAGTCTAATATGCATGGAGAGCAGGAAATGTTCGTCATGAATCCTGACGCTGAATGTAGCGTTCGAGTAGCGACTATGGCCAAGGTCATGCCGGGTTACGCTCGAGGAGAAGCCTTCAATCGTATGCCTTCGCATTTCTCACACACAGCCAGTTGAACTGGTCCTCCAATAATCCGACCTTTGGCGGTCCGTCTGGGCTCGCCTTCCCGAACGAAGTATCGACCCTCACGACCAAAACCCTCCCCGCATTCGTGGCAGACGAAGCATTTGTCATGCCATTTACCTCCAACTGCACTGATCACCACGTCATCAAGGATAGGCTTCTTGCAGCCCGCGCACGAGGGCGCAGTCCGGCGCGAATGGCACTGCAGACACCAGGCAAAGCCGTCCTTTTCCACAAATGGAGTGTCCGAATTGAAAGGCTGTGTTGAGAGGTTAGCAAGAGCGAAAACACGCAATTGGGGGCACATACATCGCCACATTCGGCACAGAAGAAGTGGCCGACGTGCCATTCGGCACCGCACGCGACGACTACTTCTCCTTCGACAGGTGTCTTGCAGCTTTTGCATCTTGGACTGAACAGCTCGTGGAAATCTAGGTGACAGTAGAACCTTGGCGCATGAGCCTCCTCATCCACTGAAGGATCTGCCAGTCGTTCATTCCGCTTTGCATCCGGCTCTTGGTAAAAAGCAACGCATTCTAACGGGGTCTGGCAATGGTGGCATGTGAAGCACTCTGTATGGAAGCGGGATCCGGCAGCAGTCACAACCCTACCGGCAATCGGAAGTGAGCAAGATTCGCATGTTGCAGTTGGAACACCGGCGCGGGAATAGGTTGACATCCAACGATCTTGCGACGGCATAAATCTCCTTAGCCCGGAACTAGACCTCCGGCGGTCCTTCGTGCTCGAGGGTGGTTGTGGGTTTTGCTTACGATTCTGAGAAGGATGATCCATTTCCGCGATGGTGGGTTCCTTCTCATCTGGCAGATTAATAACTGGCACGGAAGGTGGCTCCGACACTTCGATGGCGGGCGGCGGGGGAGCAGACTGAGACACTTGGATTTCCGGTAACTCCCTCTTTGCAGGGCTCTTGGTTTCTGTGGGTTTCCAACTCGGATCGAAGCTCACTATAGGCCTCCCAGTGCGATCGCTCACGGCAGTAGGCATGGGTAGCTTTGAGCTGCGGTCCGACCGCTTCTTACTCGTTGCTGCCCTGATGTCGTCACTGCGGATTTCGAGCCCATCTTTTGCCCGAATTGGTTCGCTGTTCTCCTGCGATGCGTCTGCAGTCGGGGGAGAAGGCAGCGTGTTAGTCTTGTAGTCAGGCTTTCTTGATTGGGTAGGTGGATGTTTATGAAGCTCGAAGCGGGACAGCTTGTCGACGAACGGGATGCTGCCGAACCGACTCGGTAAAGGCCGAGATCCTTGGGGAAGTGCATTGCGTGTTTTCGTACGGAGCGCTGAAGAGTCGGACATTGAGAATTTGTGCCGTTCGTCGTCGTCGTTCCGGTCATAATCGTGCGGCTCCTCATAGATCTGATCTTTGGGGTTCCTAAAGATGCCCTTGGAGGGGTCATTGCTCGCCCCTACAAGACCCAATTCGTAGTCGCCATCTGTTTTCTCCGCTTCGCGTGGTAGTGCAAAGTTAACCTTGAGGTTTTTCTTGGGGATTCCACTGTTCTTAGGCATAGGACTCTCGTCTCCAAAGCTAGCATGGTCAGCCCCTGAGTTATTCCCGGTGGTCCGGCCTTTGAAAGAAAACCGATTGCTATTTCGCCATGAGCTTCGGAATTCAACTCTTTCTTGTTGCGGTTTGTTCTGTTCTTCAGCAACCCTCTTCTGCTCATCCATATCTGGGTTGCGATAAGGTGCATGTGGGTTCTTGAATGGGATTCCTGGGTTCTGGTGCATCCAGACAAGTTCCGTCGCCTCATCTTGCGCATCGCCATGGATGCGGATCTCGTCTTGGATATCCATCTCTTGCAATGCATCGCGCAAGGATTTTGCCTCCTCTTTTTCTCTGCGCCGTTCAAGACTCTCGCGATACGCTGTGGAGCCTGAAGGGATACGAGAAAAGGCTCGACTTGGTGAAACGTTTTTCCTGAGCGGGACTAATCTGGGTTCCTGGACCAAAGGTCGTCCAGCAGAGCTTCCATATGAGCTTCCGAAAGAACTGCGGAACGAGACTGGACGGTGATTTGAGAGAGAGCTAGCGGCACGAGGGCGTTCAGCCTCAGGTGTTGGTGCCGCGGAGGTTGCTCTCGAATGCCCATACGCCGACATTGCAGACGTTGCGCGAGGTGGAAGATCGTCACGGTTTTTGGATGCCGAATCTGGTCTTGTAGGCAAGGGTCGTGAGCCGCCAGGACGAGTCGGTCGATTGGTTCGCAAGTCTTTCAGATAACTCGCTGCCAAATAAACCATATGTTAGTGTGGCCAGGAGGATGAGCAAAGCCAACAGCAAACGAAGTCAAAATAAAGCCAAGGTGTTAGTTACACCGTCGAATATGTGAGAAGCTTCTCCGACGAATGCCAAGACTCTGCCAGCAATGTGGACTCACCGATCTGATCGTTCGACATGTATGAGGGGCCAGGCGGAGTGACCTTCCGCTGAGGGTCTCTGGCTCTGTTTTGCGGATGAGGAGATCGGTGGAGCATCTTGACTGGCTATCAATGTCTTTAAAAATCATATCATATGGCGGAGAGACGTGAAGCGCGAAAGATACTGGTCAGACGTGAGGTGCTCGTGTCGTGTTGGGCTTTCTGAAGCCGGCGATCCAGGTACACGCGCAGGGCCAATGAGCGGCAAGCAGGAGGTTGGGAGAGAAGAGAGTGTAAGACAAGAGTGGATTGGGACGCGAACGAGCGTGGGTCAGTTTTGAGTCGGTGAGCAGTTCCTTAGGGGGGGGTTGAAGAAGGAAAGAAAACGAGAGATCGGGGGAGATTGCCAGGTCTGTCTGGTCTGGCCGTAAACAAGGCCTTGGGGGTGCCTCGGGAGACGGGCGCAAGATTGGAGGAGACGGGGGAGCTATGGC
Source organism: Aspergillus lucknowensis (assembly GCF_044049455.1). Classification (NCBI taxonomy): domain Eukaryota; kingdom Fungi; phylum Ascomycota; class Eurotiomycetes; order Eurotiales; family Aspergillaceae; genus Aspergillus; species Aspergillus lucknowensis. The sequence continues at coordinate 66,618 of NW_027263575.1, read as the reverse complement.
CACCTCAGCAGTGTAAACAATGCAAACACCCGGGCATCTCAGGCACATGCTGAGTCATATCTCCTCCAGCCAGCACAACCCTCTCATCCAGACTTTGCGTCCGGTTCCCTCGGAGAATCAGAAGTCCAGAACTCAGGCACCTCGTGCCCCAAGAGAAATTCAATCTTCGGGCCCTTTTGCTGTCCTAGTCCGCACCCCGCCAAACCGCTCCTTGACTCTACGCACGAACCCCACATGTGGGCCACTCTTAAATAGCCGATCTGTAGTGTGTCTTTATACTCTTCGTTTATGCCCGACCAAAAAGAGGCAGGGTGACCTTTCGGATACAGGGGTGGGGCTCATTGAATTCTGTTGTTGACGCTGTGGTGGACAAATATGAGTCATGAACCGCCCAGCGCTTGTTGGCGGCGTTCATAAAGAGCTCGAGGCTCTTCCTCTGTCCACACCACACACTTCACCCGAATGACGATGACAGCATAGGGACCCGGGTTTGTGGGAGCTCGTTGCATGATGGATGTCCCCGTAGTACTCCAGTTATCCGTGGCCTCCGCCTTCAATGGCCTTACAAAGCAAGAGAAACTCTATGCACATTATATGGCGAAGTATACTCACTCGAGATCTCTTGGCCGATATGTTGGCACTGACAGAGTACGTCTAGAGCCGCTTGGAGAGGAACTCGAATTATTCTGCGGCAAGTGTCTCCCGAAGCTAACGGAATACTCGATTTCATACTCGCCCTATATCGATCTTGTAAGGGTGACTGGGAGCGACTTGCTACAACTGCCAATATAGCGCCAGAAGAACTTGAGAAATTCCTTGACTATGCTGCATTGTTTCTGTCCAACAATGGCAACTACTTTGTGGGTCAACGACAGGTTCCCCGTAATAGCTGCGCAGGTACTCATCACTGCTTCAGGGATCGGGAGACCAGAAGTTTGTGCCTGATATCTCGAAAGAATATCTCACTAAATTGGCTTCGAGTCATTCTCCTGCTAGGAAGCTACTTGCTCATATTTTAGACGAGATGTACCAGATGCCCCCACATGGCCTAGGATCACCCAGTCCCCTTTACCAGACAACGTACTATCTCGGGGACGACTGCCTGGGGAGTCAAGATGACATCTCTTCGATATCAAAATTGATGGAAGATCAATCGCTTCATCCCGAGAACACTCGCTTACATAGATACCAAGAGTCAGGGTTTGACTGTTACGACATTTTACAAGCATCAGTCGATGAGAGCACCGTCACCTTCAACAACAACGGTCAACCATGGTTAAGTAACAAAATAATCCGCCTGGTACGGGGAGACCATGAACAGGAGCTGGAGCAGATATGCAAGTGCTTGCGACGAGCCAGCAAGTATGCATCGAATCCGGCGCAGAAGCAGGTCCTGCAATACACGATGGATAGCTTCTTACTCGGCGATCTAGAGCTCTATAGGAGTGCACAGAAGATATGGGTAACTGATAAAGCCCCATCAGTGGAAACAGTCCTTGGTTTCGTTGAGCCTTATCGAGATCCACTTGGCGTACGTGCTGAATTCGAAGGGATAGTCGGGATACCTGATCCCATAGCGACTGAACGTTTGAAAAAGCTCGCAAGCGTGGCAGATACGTTCGTCTCGAAGCTTCCGTGGGTTGATGGGGATGCCAACGGCAAGGGGCCATTCGAGAGGGATATCTTCGATCCCCCAGAGTTTTCAAGCGCTCATAGTGGGTTGGGGTTTTCTATTTTTTCTATTCTGGATAACAACGCATGCGCTGACGATGAATGAAGTCCTGGCATACTGCTCGAGTAATATATTTCCTGGTATCAATTTGCCAAATGTAAATGGTAATGTCCTTACACAACTCCATCCAAGCTGACCTTTCTAGTACAATGACATAAGACAGGAAGTAGGCTACAAGAACATCATCTTCTCCAACCGTATGGTAGCCGAAAAGGCCCGAACCAGAGGCCTACATATGGTCAGTGAGTCCGAGCAAGAAAAATACCGCAACCATCGATTCCACTCTTATTATATCTGGGTTGTTTTGCATGAAATACTTGGTCATGGTACAGGAAAGTTCCTTGCAGAAGTTTCCGAAGACAGATACAATTTTGACCCAAGGAACCCACCGCTAAATCCTCTAACCGGAAGCCCAGTTGACTGCTGGTATGGAGTAGGGCAAACTTGGACGGGGGTATTCGGTGACCTGGCAACAACGGTGGATGAGTGCAGAGCCGAACTCGTAGGTGCTTATTTGATTGATGAGCCAGGTATACTCGCTTTGTTCGGGTATACCGAGGAAAGCGATATAAAGCCCGGAGATTGTTAGCTTCCCCCGCTTGCCGGGTCGTGAAGTATATGCTAATTTTCAAATCTACGACAGTGATCTATAATATGTACCTTCAGCTAGGTGTGGACGGACTCCGGGGTTTAGCAAATTATGATCCCGTCACGCAGGTAAGGATGGCCGACATCACTACGCAGATAGTAGAGCGCTGAAAGTTTCTTCCTCTAGAATTGGGGGCAAGCTCATAGTCGGGTAAGTTTAATTCTCCGCTTCTTCTGTTCGCTGTTCTGACCGTTAGCTAGGCCCACTACGCTATCTTCCGACATCTTCTTCGCGACAGCGACGATCTCTACGCGGTCTATTGCGATCACCAAACCCGGAAGTTGACCGTGCAGGTCGACCGGAGGAACACCCTTCAGAAGGGCAAACCCTCTCTAGGCCGGATGCTGCTGAAGCTACACATATACCGTTGCACAGCTGATATCTCCAATTGCCGGGAGTTCTATGAAGCCCTTTCCAATGTCGATGATGAAGCTCTGAGATGGCGGGAAGTTGTTGTTGATCACAAGGATCCTCCATTGGCGTTTTGCCAGGCGAATACTTATCTTCACGGCCAGGATGTCAAACTGAAGGAGTATGAGCCCACAACCAGAGGAGTTATTCAGAGTTGGGCGGAAAGAGAGATCCTATAAATACTATGTGAACGACTTAGTCGGTATGTATGGTTTAAGGTAGTAAGATGATCATATGTGGACTATCGAGTGCGATGTGACATGGCATCAGACCATATCTCTAGAGCCAGATGACAAGGTCTTAAATGCAGAGCAACAGCGCCTAGAGATCCTTCGGGTCTCAACTGCTCTCATATCTTCTTTATACGACGATGCACTCCCTCAGCCTCGTCAGAGTTTATAAAGTTCTCTTCCAAGGTAGCGTGTTCGCGGTTGGTCCTTCTGACAGGGTCAGTTTTTTCCAAAGTTCGACACAGTATTGTCGACAATCCCAGACACCCAGCGAGAAAATTTCCGACTGTTGCCTTTGCGAGATTGGCACTCTGCATGGTGAGGTCTGACGTTGAGGACTCTCCCGGGCGAACTCGAATCATCTCCCAATTCATCATTCTCCTTCTCCACGGCTCCCGGCACTGATGAATCTCGCTGCCCACCAAGTTGTCTCCAACTTGGGGATCTTTATTTTTGGGGGGATTAACCGACCAATCACCAAGCCTTTGACGTCGTATCCCCAATTTGCCTCTGGAGACCTCCGCACGACGGCTCGACCGGCACGCCCAACGGACCATCGAGCATGGCCCATGGAGAAGTCGCACTCCATTCCTGCCGACCACGAGAGCCAAGATGGCTTGCGCTGAGCCTAACAATGGGCTTGGATGTTTTTTGACAAGCAATCCATGACACATCGGCTCGACTTTTTCTTCTGCCCGGATTTTCCCTCTGTTTCTTCCCTTCTCCAGCAGGTCCTCCTCCCCGGCTTTTCGCTCTCGAGTCTGGAAAGTTTCATCAATGTTTCCATACACAGCTCGGACTCTTTTCCTTGGATATTAGAGAGCTATCCTTATGCATTATCGGTCGGCGTGTGCATGTTCAAATTGGTTCCCAACGCCGGCTCGTCTATTCTCGGCCCCTCGGCTTTCATAGCCATCACAGATGGCAGATAATCCTCCAATCGACATAATTCACTCCCGAGATCATGACCGCGACCTAGAGATACAGGTGTCTTCGAAGGAAAGGCGCCCTCACAGCACTGAAAATGAAACGGCTACAGGCCTTCAGCAAGAGAAACCTGAAGACGTGCCTCCAGATGGTGGATATGGCTGGGTCTGCGTCGCAAGTGTCTTCTGGATCAATGCACATACATGGGGAATCAACAGCGTCAGTATCTCCCATATCAACTATATCTGCTTAACATGCTGACCTGTGCTATAGAGCTATGGCGTGTTCCTCTCTCACTATCTAACGAATGATGTATTTCCCAACACTTCGCCACTTATGTACGCCTTCACCGGTGGCTTGAGTATATCCTGTGCCTTCCTCATTGCCCCTCTGGCCACCCATCTCATTCACCTCTTTGGGACGCGCGTCGTCCTGAATCTGGGCGTTTTCTTTGAAACACTCAGTCTAATCGGATCCTCCTTTGTCACCCAGAGATGGCAAATATTTCTGAGCCAGGGCGTTTGCTTTGGACTGGGCATGGGCTTCCTCTTCGTTGGCAGTGTTTCAATCACACCACAATGGTTCCGCCGTCGACGGGGTCTTGCAATGGGTATCAACGCCGCCGGATCTGGCCTTGGGGGTATGATGTATTCCCTTGCGGTGGGAGCGATCATACCTCGGCTAGGACTGAGTTGGGCGTTCCGGATACTCGGAATCATCGCCTTTGTTGTGAACGTGATATGTGCAAATCTGCTCAGAGATCGCAACAAAATAGTTGGAAGCCGGTATAAAGCTTTCCCCCTGCCGTTACTCAAAAGACCCGAATTTCTTTTTTTCCTTGGCTGGGGTATTTTCACCCTGCTCGGCTACGTCGCCATTCTATTCAGTCTTGCCAATTTCGCCGTGTCAATCGGTCTTTCGGCCCACCAGAGCAGTATCGTCGGTGCCCTCCTCAATCTTGGTCAGGGACTAGGGCGACCCTTCGTAGGCATGTTCTGCGACAAGCTAGGCCACATCAACATCGCGGCCTTCCTCACCTTCCTCTGTGGGCTGTTCTGTCTGCTAATTTGGATCTTTGCCCATAGCATGGGCCTGGTCTCTTTCTTCGCAGTTCTTGTCGGCGCAGTAGCAGGTACATATTGGGCTACTGTGGCTCCGGTCCTGGCCGAGGTCATCGGCTTAAAGGATCTTCCCGGCGGCCTTAGCATTACCTGGATTGTCCTGGTTGCGCCGACGACCGTGGCAGAGCCCATCGCGCTGCTCCTGCGGGATAACAATTCCGAAAACCGTGTGTATTTGCACGTCCAGATTTTCACAGGCCTGATGTATACTGCGGCTGCGGTCTGCCTTTGGATTGTGCGGGGTTGGAAAGTCGGAGACAATATTCGAGTTAAACAGGAGAAAGCGGCGGCCGCCGTGGAGACTGATCAGAAGGATGGAGGAGCCGTTCCCCCGCCCCCGCAGGCCACAGAAGCTGGTGATGGCAAGAGGAGCGTGGATCGGTCGCCGGTGCATTCCAAGGCAGCGCTTTGGTATCCACATACACTACTTCGGAGAATGGTAGCGGCTAAGAAGGTCTAATCGCAGAGGGACATGCCCTTTAAGATAGTCACCTTCGTAATACGGAAATGAAGTATCGACACCGTGATGTTACCGATTCACGTATTGCTCAAGCTGTATATTGAATGTACTTGTATTGCTTTTCAGTAATCACCTGTAGATGCCATGGATCCCCCTTTCATGAATGGTTGCATCCCCTTATCACCGAATAATTCTATCGGAACAACATTACGGTCTCAAACGGCGCTCATATCCTATTTGCCGTTGAGGATCAATATCCTCACCCTCCTCTTCCCAACACCCCTTCCACTTTCCTCCTTTACAGAACTAACATTAACCCTCACCCTCTGGAAAAGCTCAACAGTCATCGCCCGATCACTCGACCCCTGCCACTTCTCCGTGACCTTGAGTGTATAGTCCTCGGGATCGAAATCGCTCTCGCGCCTCGTTACAAGCTCGCGTCGCTCCTCAACAGACCGATTCGCCGTATCACCCGGTAAAACAAAGTCCTCCAACCGCACGACACCCTCAATGCCGAACCGGGGAACAAAAACCACGACACCGTTCTCAAAGACGCGCATTACGTAGCCGTCTTCTTCGATGCCGGTGTCAACTCCGTCAGCGGCGAGTTTTTCACTACGGGCTTTGAGTGCTTGTCCGACGTAGTACTCTATACTAGCGCGGCCGGCATATTGGGCGTTCCGGTGGCGGTAATTGATATTCCGGCAGATATCCTCGAGGCGGTTACGGGTGATAGAGCCCTCGATTGTGGCGCGGCCATCTTCGCCCTCGTAGTTGATTGCTGCTGCGAGTTGGCGGTGGACAAGCAAGTCTGCATAGCGTCTAATGGGGGAGGTAAAGTGCGTGTAAATTGGAGAAGCAAGACCGTAGTGCCGGAATTCGGACTCGGCATGGGCTCCGGCGCTGAAATATTCGGCAGAAGTCATGCAACGGGTTGCGAGGATGCGGACTAGGGTGTTGAAGAATGGGTTTTCGTTATCCGTGCAGCGGTCGAGGGATTCTGCAAGGGCTCCGGAGCTAGAAACGTCGAGGCGCATTTCCCGCTTTCTGGTGAGTTGGTTGATTAGTTCTTCAAAGTTTTGGGGCGGGGGTGTTGCGTGGCGCCGCAGCATGGCGGTTTGGGGGAATGTGCTATAGATTTTGGCTGCGACGGTGATGTTGGCGTGAAGCATGAATTCTTCAACAAGGCTATTCGTCGCGAGCATGGCCTTGGTCTTAACGTCTGCTAGTGGGTCACCGACCTCGTCGTTGTCTGCTTCGATGCGCACTTCTGGAGAGGCGAGGTTTAAGGCGCCAGCGTCCATTCGCTTTTGACGCAGGATCTTCGAGAGGTGGAGAAGTGTCCGCATACTTTGGGTCAGTTCATCAGTTTTTGATGGGTCGTCAATCCGCAGTTGAGCCTGTTCATAACTGAAGGCTTCACGAGAACGAATTACGGACTTCGTAAAGTCAGCAGAAACAACCTCGGCGTTTGGTGTCATTTCCCACAGAACCGAGAACGCATAACGCTCCACGTATGGCTTCAGGGAGCAGAGATCTGTACCCAGGAGATGTGGAAGCATGTCAATACGCTTGTCGACCAAATAGACGGTTGTTCCACGGACACTAGCCTCGAGGTCCATAGCATTATTCGGTTTGACGAAATGAGAGACATCAGCGATATGCACACCCACTTCAAAATTACCATTCGGCAACTGACGAGCGTGGAGAGCGTCGTCAATATCTTGACAGCCTGGAGGGTCAATGCTGCAGATGAGGAGATCTCGAAGATCCCTGCGGCCAGTCCACCCCTTATCTTCTTTGCTTTCTGGTACTCGCCAATCGTGGCCCTCTGAAGGAAGACAGTCCAGCACAGACTTAGGGAACGGCTTATACTGAACGTCCCACTCAAGCAGCAAAGCTTCGGTTTCGGCATCCTTTGTTTCCAACTCGCCAAGTGACCGGATAAAGTGCCCAGTCGGGTATCGGGAGTCGCGGTTCCATGCATCAATCGTGACTAAGATCCTTTGGCCCAAAAGGTCCGCGGCTTGTCGCGTTCGGACTCGGATTTTTGGCACTTTCTTATCCATGGGGAGAACGAAAACATTCTGCTGTCGCCTACCGGTAGTATGAGAGCTTGTGGAGGTCGAGTCAACGGTCCCAACATATTGCCGCCAGTTTCGCCTGACGATACCGACAACTTTAGCTGTTGGTTGCGGTCGTCCCTCCAGATTTTTCCCATGAGCATGTCTCACCTCCTCTTGGAGCGCCCTTTGTTCTCTCTCGGTGACAACAGCTTCGTTGTCTTCAGCATCAGGATTGTCATTCTTCGTGACAACTTCCTCGTCCACAATCTTAGTTGACGGTGAGTTCCACTGGTCTTTGGGTAGGACTTCGATTACAACGACGTCTCCGGAAATAGCTCTATTGCTATTATGGCGGCCCATGATGATAAGAGGCTTATCGAATGCAGCGACCTTGACTGAGCCTTCCAGATAGTTGTATGGGGAGACATTGAAAACGCCTTGGTGTAGATTTCCGGCCCTCAAGCCCGTCATCATTTTTGACATCGAGTAGTATTCAGGATAGAATAGCTCTCCGCGTGCTTCCTTCGCCTCTCGAGCTTCTTTGCTCTCATTGATCATATCGAGCAATCGATCTGCATCTTCCAGACCACTGACATAGTTCTCCAGAGATAACGCTGTCACATTTTCCTCTTTCGCTTTGCGCAGATTTTCCTTATCATCTGTAATCATGACAATTGCCGGAAGTGCCTTCTCCTTCTTGCTCCTTTTTGTCACCATGCGCAGATGTTCCATGTACCATTTTGCGACGGTTCTCACGGCTCGGTCATTCCTGTCATTGATCGACTCCTCCTGTCCTCTCCTAACGTGCGTTTCGAGACGAAATTCGTTGAAGAAAAGGTAGAAGCGTTTCTCGTCGGTTTTGATCAGGGCGAGGAGGCGATTGTAGAGAGGCAGCGATTGGTTCTTTAGCTCCTCGAGGACGGTTTGCAGGATGATCACATCGTAGAATGCCCCAGTATGCTCAAATAGGTCCATACCATTCAAAAGCGCATTCGTATCGGGCACGATGTAGTGACCGCGGGGAAAGGCCGTTGTGCCTGCGGGCTGCTCGGAAAGAACGAAAGGCGCGACTATAGAAGCCCACATTAGCGATAGACCCGCACAGCGGAGGTTGAAAGCATTTTCTTACTGTTTCCATTCGCATCTGTTGGAGCGACCGACGGGCATATCGTACATAACCTCGACGAGCAAGGAATATCCTGTCTTAGGTACAGCTCGCGAACGATCTTCTGCACCTTCCCACTTTTTGTCGACCGCACGAAGACTTTGCTGGTGACATTTGCGGTGTGCGGATCTGAAGACAAATCACGCCTGAGACTCTTCATGTTACTCTGATTAGAAACCAGAACTCCCCGGTCAAAATTATCCTCAGAGCCAGACTGAAACGTGATAGCTGCTAGAGAGGTCGGCGATGATCTGATAATTCCTCACCTTCCGCAGGTGCCTTGTCCAGAAACTGGTCAAATTAGGCAAGTCTCCCGAGACCGGGCCCCAAGTGGAGTTAATCACCTCAGGGTCCAAGTCGGAGATGTGATCTTGATTCACAAGATAGTCCACTGATTTAGAATCAACTATGGCTATTGCAGTATGTCCAGCTCCCTCCTGGCTACGAATACGCTTTCCTTCACCATGCAAGTCTACTGAACTATCCACCGCTGATAGGCCGTGGGGCAACTATGTTCAACCGCAAGTATGGCGGCCAATTTGGCCCAGTGTCGAATACTTGTGCGAAAGGCAGTTCAAGCTGGAGCAAAGGTAGTACCCGGCTAATTTTTCAGCTGAGCTGAAGTGTTCCATGTTATACCTCTGACCTCCCAGGCACTATTCCTCCCAGAGGCTGCGGACTATATCGGGTCATCTCCGGCAGAAACGATATCACTAGCCCGCTTAGTACAGGAGAGTGAGTTTGTTTTGGGTCTGCAGAGCGAGGCGCGGAAAGCAAATCTGCACATCAATGTCGGGATTCATGAGCCAGCTTTACACGGCAAAGTCAAGAACACTCTCATCTGGATTGATGATACAGGCAACATTACCCAGCGATATCAGAAAGTTCATCTGTTCGACGTGGACATCAAGGGGGGGCCTGTACTAAAAGAGAGCTCGTGCGTTGTCTCCTTCATTACGTCCATGCGACATCTAGTCATATAACCTTGTCCAGGAGTGTTGAGAAAGGAATGGAGATACTTCCCCCATTTGATACAGCCATTGGGCGGGTCGGTTTGTCCATCTGCTTTGATGTAAGCTCTCTCCACCGTTTCCCATTGGTATTGGTAGGCCACTCGAATACTCACAACATGTTACTCCAGTTGCGTTTCCCAGAGATCAGTCTAGCTCTGAAACGCCAGAACGCCCAGATTATCACTTACCCATCAGCCTTCACAGTTCCGACGGGCAAAGCGCATTGGGAAACACTTCTACGCGCTAGAGCGATTGAGACACAATCTTATGTGATAGCTGCCGCGCAAGCGGGTCCCCATAATGAAAAACGACGAAGCTATGGCCACTCTATGATCGTAAACCCATGGGGAGAGATCCTTGCGGAGCTTGGGGATGAGTATGAAGAACCGCAGATCGCCGTTGCGGACCTTGACCTGGACCTCTTAGCAAAAGTCAGAAGGGAGATGCCTTTGCTTAGAAGAACAGACATATACCCAGATATATGAGCAACAGCGCCGCGTCAAACGGGCGCGACGAGAATGCGTCAGCCGCGTCCTCAGCAGGTAGTCACTCTTAACTTTACGAGCCATTCCTCTACAGTTCTTGCTCAATTTTATCGCGATAAGCAGTCAAGAAAGTGGAGATGTCTAAAAGTAGACTTCGGATCTTTTTCTCTTCCCTTTTCGTTCCCTTTAAAGCAAAGCGCGAGAAGGAACAGGTCATGATAGAATATCTCAGGATGCGCGCAGACGACAAGAATTAAAGAGGAGAACACAAGGCAACCAACACCATCTAAATCCGGAACAATGCGTCTTCACCGGGGTTGGTGCGAACACTTGACCGAGATTGTCTTTTCTGATCACTCTATGTACAATGTACAAGGAAAATCGGGTGGTACACATATCACTTGCCCTGAGGGTCCTCGAGAATACCTTCCGCTTCCAGTCTCCGTCGGGCTTCTTCCAAAGCCCATGTTTGTATCCTAGAAAGCGGGTTAGTCAGGTAATCCGAAAAAATTGTATTAGGAAAGCTTGGGAGAGTCAAAACGGTAGGACGTACGAGGTGTCCGGCTTGAAAACGTATGCAACTCCAGCAACGAGCAGACTGCCAATGAAACCGTAGTACCAAATGTTCTCCCAGCCTTCCTTCACATATTTCTGGCCTGGCTTAACGCCGAAGAGGTACCCGGTAGGAGGGTCGTAGTGGTCGCCATGGTCGGCGGCGCGGAGGTTGCTTCGCGTGGAGAAACCCTGGATGCTCTGGGGGCAGCGCCGAACACAGCGGGCACGAAGGCAATGTGTCAATGGGCGAGCAGTCATTGTGTATATGCGTATCGTTCTTTGAGCTTGTTAACCGGTCGGGATAGCGGTGGCGGTTATGGACCCCTGTTGTACACAGTGGGGCGAGCTCGCGGAGACCAACGGTGCCCGAAATTGAAGACTTTATCGGCCAGAGGTGAGGGAAGATGGCCAATTGAGAAAACCCGGAATAGGATCGTTCGCTCGGGCCGCAGGTTGTGACAAGATAGAGGTAGAAGGGTGACGAGATGACCCCGGTGGACGACATTGCGAAGCCGCAAAAGGCCGATGGAGTCAAGGTACTAGGCCCAACTGGGAAGGTTTGGATGCCGCCTTTCTGCCTTATGATTCAGGCCTTAAAGCCTCTTTCTGCCTGAGGCTGCTATAGGACTGGACGCGTCGACGCGTCCCAAAAGAGATATCACCGCGCCCTTCACTGGGTCAAACAACAACTTGTGCCGACTCGAGCGGCACCTGCACCTTGGAGTCAGACAAGCGATATCCTTTTCTCTTTGTCTATGGCAAATATCAGCTGGTATGTTCCCCCTGCTTCTACAACCGCACGTTGCAGCTTGACTGAATCCTCGAACCAGACCCCTCATCGAAATGCCCTGTCGCTCTTTGCTCGCGGGGAAAAAGCACCAATATGAACCCCACGTATGGACAACTGCAGCGAATTCCGCCCTCGTCGACATCCCTCTCGAAATTAAACGCTTTCCGATATGCAAGCAATAATGAGAATGGAGCCGAGGCATCACCAGCGAAGCCATATCTTCCGGGGGGACGTGCGAACAAAGAGAACCAAACCTCTTGGCTGAATGGTGTGGTAGAGCAAGACGAGCCGAAATCTGACCCGCAACAACCTTTGCGGGAGACGGCAGAGGAAAACATTGCCAAAGAACCCCCCCAGACTCCTGCGAACAGGCTGCCACTCGCAGATCTTATCGGCAACGCAGAAGACGCTTTCAGTCGGGTCCCCATTGGAAACGATTTCACACCGGAAGACTACGTTATTTGGCAACATGTCCCGCCGAGCTCAAACGCAAGCATACAGACACCGGCAACGCAAAGCAAGAAACGCCGCCATAGCTCTTCACAGAGCAGCTCTCCTCTAACCGAAAGCTCCAAAGGAGCGCAAAATGGATCCTTTGACCTACAGTCCTTCCAGACCGTGCTCAAAACCCCACAAAATGATCTTGCCACTGATTTGTGGAATAACTACGTTGCCAAAAATACCAATGTTTCTGATCTTCAGCAACCGCGTTTCGCAAACCTCCTATCATCCTCTCCACGCACACCAGCATCAGCTAAAACAGGACAGGATTCTTCCGGATTAAGGCGGTCAAACAGCTGTATTGCTGAATGGCCTAGTTCCAAGGCGAAGAGGAGGAAGGTAGATGGGGAAAGGCATCCAACAGGGCGTGCTATCTTCTCACGGACCCGCAGCAACACAATGATTCCCAAGGATTTCAAAGCATCCAATTTCAGTTCTCTTGTCAAGGAAATGGAGAGAAGCCTGAGAAGAGCCCCTCCTCAGCAAGCAGATCACCATCAGATCAGCCCAATCCCAGCACACACCAAAGCCCGGCGAAGTCGATCAGCAACACCGTTGGAAGCTAAACCAACCAAACCAACTGACGAAGGGACAGCCATTTATGGCCAACGCGGTCCGCCAAGCAAGAATATGCTGCAAGGTACATCTTCTGATTTCGGTGACGATGACTTGGATGACGATTTCCTCGAACTTGCTGAAGCCGCAATGGACCCTTTCGCGGAACCTATTCGGATGGGTAATGCAGCAGGAGGTACCACTACGGAACCCAAGCAAGCTTTGCTCTTAGATAGTGGCGAAGCTTCGTTCAACAACATGGCTCATGATTTACCTTCGAATATGACCCAACCTCTACCGACGAAAGCCGATCATACCCTCCACATTGATGAGTTTGACGACGATTTTGAGGGATTTTCGGACGATATAGATGAGATCCTCGCCGAATGTGACGAAACGCCCAGCAATAAGCTCTCAAAGGCCCCTCAACAACAGCCTCCAATTTCGGAGTTTCCTCCTCATCAAAATATGAGGGAAATGCCGCCAGTGGCTACAAGTGTATCGCATAACGAAAACAGACATCAGTATATAACCTCTAGTGATGAATTTGGTGACGACGACTTTGACCCAGATTGTTTGGACCAAGCAATAGCACAAGCAGGTGAAGATGGCCCAGATTATGTTCGTCATTCTTAGTTGATATGTCCCCTAGGTCTTTGCTAAGTACTTTATAATTAGAACTCTAGAGGCCGTAAAGCTATCAAACGGTACTTGATCATGGACACTGCTGAATCTACTTATGCTACCCCGAACGGACGCATACAACCAGAAAAGGTTTGCCATACATCCCTCATAGTTTCTTAACATGAACTAACATTGTAAAAAGGTTCTGTCTATCCAAGATGAGGTCACAAAGCGTAAGAAGGTCATCGTGCTTCGGGACTCCTGGATCGACAGCCCGTGCGACAAGAATTCTTATATACACTTGATCGGCGAGTTCGACGCGGCGGGTCACTGCATTGTCAGTAATGCTCAGAATATGATCATTATCCACCCCGACCACCTTATATCCGCAACAGTCATAGCAGACTCAATCAGTTGCCAGCGGCGAGCTGTGCTCCAAGACCGCATCAAAAGGAGCTCTGATCTCGGGAAGCCGCAGGTATTTGGAAACATATTCCACGAGGTCTTCCAGGAGGCTATGAAACTCAATATATGGGATACAGCGTCGTTGAGAACGCTCGTTGAAGATGTCGCAGTCAGACATGCCGAGGAGTTATACCTGATCCACATGAGTATTCACGAAGCTGTTGACCATCTGATGTCCAGAATTCCAGGTATCCAGCATTGGGCGGATCTATTTCTTCGGCCAAAGCCCACCGTGAGTACAGCCGAACAGGTCGCCTTCCAAGTTTCTCGCTGATCTACAACAGGCTCAATCAATTGTAGAGGACCGAAATAGTTCGAATTTGAAACTGAGCGTTAACAAACTGCTTGAGGTGGAAGAGCACATATGGTCACCAATGTACGGCCTGAAAGGCAATATTGATGCCACCGTTCAAGTCGCCTGCAATGAGGGACAGGGTGACCGAAATCTGGTTGTGCCTCTGGAGCTCAAAACTGGTAATAAAGAGACAAACCAGGCACATAGAGCTCAGACGGCGCTATACACGTTGCTCCTTTCTGACCGCTATGGTAAGCATACGTCTTATGCTGCGTTACGCTTTGCTATGGCCGGATGTTTGCTAATATGACCGGTATACCAGATGTGGAGGTTACATTCGGGCTTCTCTATTACCTCGAGACCTCTAAAATTCTGCGAGTACGAGGCCTTCGACATGAGCTACTCCATATGATACAGCAACGCAATCATGTAGCGGGTTTTGTACGCGACAGAACGAATCTACCACCTATGGTCAAGAGGCCTTCGATGTGTGCGAATTGCTATTCGAAGACGCCGTGTTTCATATATCATAAGCTTTCAGATGGCGGAGACGGCGAAACTAGCGGCCTTGGTGACGAGTTTGTGCAAGCTATGGAACATCTGACCCCAGCATATCGTGACTTCTTCAGGAAATGGGATGACCTCCTCACCAAAGAAGAACTCAGTATGATCAGGTTCAAGAGGGAATTGTGGACTTTGCTCAGCAGTGAGCGAGAAGCCTTGGGGCGCTGCTTTGGCAACATTGTTATTGAACCTGGAACGGCTTGCGAAGACAGGGATGGAACAAAAATCAATCGATACCGGTATACGTTCGTCAAGAAACGACTGTCTCCCTCGTTCTCATTTGCCGAATCCCAGATCACCATTGGAGAGCCGATAGTCGTTTCGGATGAGAAGGGTCACTTTGCTCTGGCGAATGGGTATGTTGTTCAAATCAGCCCTCGGCGTATTACCGTCGCCGTGGATCGAAGACTTCACAATTCCCGAACCAGAACAAGCGACTTCGATCCCCAAATGAACCAATCATTTCGAGGAATCATGGAGATCACAGATGAAAATGCTCCCTCAAGAGCGCCATCTATACAGGCAGAAGAGATCCTCTATCGACTGGACAAAGATGAATTCAGCAACGGGATGGCCATCGTTCGAAGCAACCTAATAGCTATGATGGAGAAAGACCTTTTCCAGGCTGGCCAACTCAGGAAGTTGATTATTGGAGGAGAGCCACCGGCATTCAAAACCACCATCCCCGAGATGTGTGGCTTAGACAAGTCTAGCCTGAATATTGATCAAAAACAAGCAATCAACAAGGTGATGAGCGCGCAGGACTACGCACTGGTCTTGGGAATGCCGGGAACAGGAAAGACAACTACCATTGCTCATATCCTCCGCACCCTCGTCGCTCAAGGAAAGAGCGT
This sequence comes from Aspergillus lucknowensis, assembly GCF_044049455.1. Taxonomy (NCBI): domain Eukaryota; kingdom Fungi; phylum Ascomycota; class Eurotiomycetes; order Eurotiales; family Aspergillaceae; genus Aspergillus; species Aspergillus lucknowensis. Next base: position 51,156 of record NW_027263575.1, on the reverse strand, counting down.
TCTCCTTACATCATATACTCACACAGCGGTCGACAACATTCTATTGAAAGTTCGGGATGACAATATGCGCATTCTCCGTATTGGAGCAGCTGCGAAGGTGCATCCTGATATTCGCCAGTTTGCAGAACTTGCAGCGACACCGAAGAAAACTATTGAGGAGCTGAAAGCTGCATACGAGGACTCCCAAGTCGTCGCGACTACCTGTCTTGGAGTTGGCCATAATGTCTTCAGTCAGCGCATATTCGATTACTGTATCGTCGATGAAGCCTCCCAGATCACACTTCCAGTGTGTTTAGGACCTATTCGTATGGCAAAGACCTTTATTCTTGTGGGTGACCACTATCAACTCCCACCATTAGTGCAAAATAAAGAAGCACAGGCAGGCGGACTTGATGTCAGTCTGTTCAAGCTACTTTCGGATGCTCACCCTGCGTCGGTCGTGAATCTTGAACATCAGTACCGAATGTGCGAGGACATCATGCTTCTCTCAAACACACTCATCTACTCGGGTCGTCTAAAATGCGGTACCCCAGAGGTCTCAGCCCGCTCCTTGGAAATCCCCAATATCGGAGCCCTCAAGCAGCACCACCTTAACGACTTCTCTGAGCCCAGCAGAAACCGTCAACTTTGCTTGGGAACTGGCCACGGCCGCTGCTGGCTCCGTGACCTGCTTGATCCCTCAGCGAAAACTTCCCTCGTCAACACAGACCCACTCGGTACGTCTGCTGGCGATGTCGCAAATGGCTCACGGATTGTGAATCCCACCGAGGCAATGTTATGCACTCAACTTGTTGAGGCCTTCATCTCATGCGGCATTCCCGTACGCAGCATTGGTGTCATCACATTCTATCGCAGTCAGCTTTCTCTCCTCAAGCAAAATCTCCGTCACCACCTCCCAGAACTTGAGATGCACACCGCAGACAAGTTTCAAGGGCGAGACAAGGAGATTATCATCCTGAGCTGTGTCAGGAGCAACCCGGAAAACCACGTCGGCGACTTACTTAGCGACTGGCGACGGGTCAATGTCGCCTTCACACGAGCCCGCACAAAGCTTCTTGTTGTGGGAAGTAAACGCACCCTCCGCGACGGTAACGAGCTCCTCGGCAAGTACGTGAAACTAGTGCAGCAACGAGGCTGGGTCTACGACCTGCCGAAGAACGCGCTTGAGAATCACATTTTTGACGATGTCCCCGCTTCGACGTATGATCGATCAACACCCAGTCCCAAAAAGAAGTCCCCAGTGAAGAAGCCGCCACGCAAACCGTTGAGCCTTGTCGAAGGACGGCAGACGGGGAAAGGGCTCAGGAAGCCTGCGAAGAAAGGAGCGAAGCTTTTGAGTGGCCAGAAGATTCTTGGAAATCGACCGATTCTCCAAGATGTGGTTAATGACCTTGTTGGATGATTGAAGTACTTTCCTTTTTTGGAGTCGTCTGAATGGATATGGCGTTTCCGAGAAACCAAGTTCCAGACAATTTAGCATAGGCGTCGGATTTCCATTCTTGATTAGGGTTTATTGGATGATACGCCTTCGTGTGTTGGTGGGAACATGTCTTAGCTTTCGATCAATGATTACATCTGACTCTGCTGGCCTTTTTCCATTACAATGGTCCTACTACTGGGACCGGAAGTTCATTGCTCTATTCCTCCTGTTCGCTATTCGATGCCTCTCAATCCGGCCTCATTCTGCTCGACTAGAGTGGACAGAGCTGTGTCTAGTATGACCGGTGGCCTTGCTTGAATATGCCCAGGGATGTTGATCTCGCGGTTTATATCCACCACCGACTTTGTTATTGGAGTTTATGTCGACTTGAACGTAGCAAGAGCCTTTCTTACCAGCGACTACGTTGAGTCTCGAACTAGTCTGCTGTGCCCAGTGTATACTTCCTGGAAGATTTCAGGCAGTACAATAGCACATAACGGAAGGCCTGCTCATCATCAACAATGAAAAGGGGTAAGAGTTCGAGGAAAGCCGTCTACAACACAGACTCGAGAAAGGGTACCCCGAATTTCTATAATATTGACGCGCCAACGAACTCCCAACAAATGGAATGGCGGATATCTTGAACCTTTGCGTCTTGGTTTTCCGGAGTACGACACTGCGCAGCAGCACAGCTCACGGGAGGTAGTACCATAATTGTGCATCCATCTTTACCCTCTGTAGCGTTCCTCCCGAGTGCACTTGCTGAGAGAGTGAACCAAGTCCGTGACTTGGAAACTCGAGGCGCTGTTTCGCGGCTACATGAGGTTATAGGGAGTTAGGGCTGCGCAAATATGGCAAACACAAATGGGACGGGACTTACAAAAGCGTAATGAATAACTGCGTAACCCATTGTGGAGGGATGAACCCATGCCATTTCAGACTAACAAGGTCAGATGCGCTCGAATCGCCGATCCCCGGCGCATCATATCGACACAGGAACGGGTCTATATCGTCCCCGACAGACACTCGACGAGATCCAAGGGAAACCATAGCCAGCCACTCAGATACCTCACCGCAGAGGCTTTTTAGGTCTGATTCGGAGGTTTCCTCAGTGATTTTCAAGTCCGAGAAAGATGGGGTAGTAATATTTTCATGCACAGTGCGCACTGGTTCGCAGGAGATGAGTTCAGGGTTATTTCCCTTCAGAGAGGGATCATCTATTCCTGGTTACTAGAAATACGGGAAAGAAGATTTGGCTGTAAAGCCCCGAAGACCTACCTTCTGCCATGCCGGTTGATTCCGATCCTAGATCAAAGAACAGCCAGGTAACAGGCTTATCCAAGGCTTTTCTGAATGCCCACTCTATCCTCTGAAAGCCCTTTTTGCCATGCAACATCGATGGCAGCCGTAGATTAAGCTCAACAACTGCAGATTTTCGTTAGTTTATATACTTGTCGGGGATGACCCGCGGGAAATCTCGTACGATATCTTTCTTTTGTATGTTTCTTTCCGCCCGTGCGGATAGCTTTCCCTGTCAACCCGGTCCTCTCATAATCCTCTTTTCCAAGCTCCAGCCTCAACATACCTTGAGCACAGGTCAGTCATAGTTTCATCGGCCTGTGTAGTCCCTAGTAGGTAACTCACCATCCCTGAGAGTAAAGACATTATCCAGACCTGACCAGCCTTCGGATATCATGAGAAAGTTTCCTGATATTAGGAAGTGGTCAGTGTGCAGCTTCCATGCGGTATTAATTCAAGGGGGAAGTTTCCTCAACAAGCCCACGTACTACGCGGTTGATGCGAGAAATGTCAAGTAGGGTCCAACGTGTAATATACCTGCTTTGATATAGGTGTTAAAAAAGTCTCCTTCGACTAAAGATGAAAGAGCCATGTGAAGCCGAGCATATCTGAGCTTCGGTAGTTTAGATTCTAACGAACTCTCAATTGATGAGTAGACATCTCTAGGCAGCGTGACTTCGACCTATTCATGTCCCGTCAGTATAGTGCCGGAAGCGGGTGTTCGGAATCTGAGGAATGGTGTATACCGTATGTACAAATGGATGAGCTTCAATTGCTGAGAACGGTGGACTTCTGGCCGGGGGTTGTTTTGGGTCAATAAATTGAGGCAACTGAGCTATGGTGGTGTAGCATTTTTCGCGCCCAGAGGCGTCATCACCTTCGAGCTCAAACATGGATCGCTAAGTGAGCCCAGTAGACTCCTAAAACCAAGAAGATACAATGAATTGCGCGTATGGAGCTTATAGGGGCTGTTGTAGAGAGCGTTCTTGCTGCCAGATGTCCTCGTCCCCGAGAGTAAAGCTTGGAAAGTTGCGAAAATTTGGTGACAAGAGGTCCCGTTCGAGCGTGGACATACCTTCTGTAGTATTTGATCAAGCTTTTTGATGCAAAAACGAATTTCTTCCGCGAAAGCGTAAATGATCCCGCACAATTGCGACGGGATACCGACGAAGATTCTTAAAGCTATATTTAGGCCTCAGGCATCAAGGCATAAATACCACGCGCTCTTTTGAACGGCAACCAACCCAAAGCTCTCCCTCCGTCAGAGTTGCAGCTCGCCAAATTCCCCCAAACCCGACGCCTTCCCACTCATCCTCGTCTAACCGCAGTGTCGCAATATATATGCAATACCACCTGTTGATCTCTCGCCAATTCCTATCCCTCCCCCTGTCAGAGAACCTTCGCCCACACCCCGCCCTCGGGGCAGACGAGCTCCGCCAAACCCACTAATACTATAAAACATGGCGCCCCCAAGGCGCATTCTGCTATCCAAGGAGCGCTTCGCATATAACTTTGGATTACTTAAAACACAGGCCTATCATGATCCTCAAGCGCGGGCACCAGGATCTCATACGTACGTCTCCGTCGGCCACACCCACGACTACCGTCCAGCCCATTTGTGCGGGAACAGAAACTCATGCTTATAGAAATACGGCAGAATCCGAACAATTGCATGGAACCCTACCGGCCAGCTGATCGCGACAGGATCTGCAGACCGCACCCTTCGAATTTGGAACCCCGAGCGCTCACAAGCCAAAAACTCGACAGACCTGCGTGGTCACACGGCGGGGATTGAAAAGGTCATCTTCAATCCCGTCCGCGACTCAGAGCTAGCTAGTTGCTCTACCGATGGCACGGTGCGGATATGGGACGTACGTTCTAAGACGTGCGTGAGCCGTCTAGATGTCGGCGGCGAGGCATTCACTCTGTCTTGGTCTGCCGATGGCACCGTCCTTATGGCTGGGAGAAAGGTGAATCCTAACTCCCCGCAATCCGAGATTGTTTGCCACTTACGCTTGTGGTCTCGAATCGCAGGATGATACACTCGTTCCTATCTCCGTTGAATCTCCGTCCTCCCCAATACCCTCCAGCGGACCTCCTACTACATCAACAACGACCGATCCAGCAACCTACAAGATTCTCCCCTCCCACCCTCAACCCATTCAAACTAACGCAACGACATTCTCCCACCACATCCCTACACCTACTTCTCCGAACCTCCATCTCCTCGCCACAACCGGTGAAGGCACCGTCAAAGTACTCTCCTACCCATCCTTCGAAACCCTGCACACCCTCCACGCTCACACATCGGCATGTCTCTCCATAGCTCTGACCCCAACAGGCCGCTACCTCGCGATCGGTGGTAGCGACGCCCTCATTTCACTTTGGGATACAACAGATTGGATCTGCCGGCGGACCGTATCAAGCAATAACGGGGGCGCCGTCCGCGGCGTCAGCTGGAGCTTTGACGGGCGGTTCATCTGCGGTGCCTGCGACGAAGTCGGGTGTGGCGGGAATGGAATTGAGATCTTCCACGCGGAGACGGGGGAGAGCGTCCACACCGTCGCTACTGGTGGGGGTATGAATGCGGGGATTCCGGCCGTTGCATGGCACCCATCGCGGTATTGGTTGGCTTATTCGACTACGGCGGATTCGCACGGACCGGGGGGGCTGAGGATCGTTGGGGCTGCTGGAGGTGGGAATTTATAGTTGAGGTCAGTCGGTGGTCGGGGCTCTTGTTCGGTGTTGCCGCTGTTAGGTCATGCCATCGGCATATAATAAATATACACTGGCAAAAAATGTGACATAGCGGATGTGTGAGGTCAATACGCGAACGCAGAGACGAGATTCCATTATATACATTATTATATACAAATATCGCGAAGTTTCCAGTCCTGTCCATGTATCCCGAGAATGTCAAAATGCAATCCACCAGAGATATATTACCCAAAACTCCCACCACTTACCCAAAGTCATTAAGTGTATCGTAATTTACCCGAGGTCGTAAGGATATCACCGCTGCTCACGGTTATCAAGGTTATGGATTCCACCCGGCGGACCCTAAGATATGCGCCCATTGGGCCCCGCTAAACCCATCCATGTCTGTCGTCATCAGATCGATAACCTCCGCATTTGGATCGTTAAAATCGCCAGTCACATTAATAGGGTAGCCCCATGCGGATGACATGGTCTGAGACCCATCAGCTCCGGATGATTGGAGTTGGTCCATGACGAATAAGGGATTATTGGAAGTAGAGTTTGAAGTTTCTATGAATTGGTTGACATTCGTTCCGTCGAAATCTCCAGATCGCTCTTGGACGGAGGTACCTAGAGACGATGATGGTTGTGACTGTTTCGGGGACGACGATTGATCGGTCCTCATGAATGAGGCGCTGGATGAGGAGTTCAGAGTTGACGGGGTGGAGCTTTCTGCCGCGGAGTTTGTCACGTCGTGGAATCGCGAAGGTGGTTCGATGTCGAAGAGGACGCCTGGTGTGGGATCTCCAGGAATGAAGGGCGCTTTGCTGAAGCCTGGCAGATTGCTGATGTTCATGGTTGGAGGCGGTTGCGGTGTGGGATTGGAGGCGGAGTTTGCGTGCTGCGTAGGTTGTCGCGATCTTGGGCGGGTAGGAAGACAGGGTAGATTTCCTGGAGGACCCTGATGGTGTCCAGAAGGAGTCGGATCCCATGCCACGCAATTGCCAGCCTTCTCGGCGGCGGGCTGACGCTTGGCTGGGAGTGTGGGTAGGCCGGTCTAAGAGATATGGGAGTCAGTGATGTGCGGTCTAATTAGCGGGACAATGGGTAGTTACATACACCATCATGGTGCACACTTTCTTCAAAGAAAGTCTTCTGCGGGGGCTTTTGAGTATTCGGTGCCATCCGGATATTTTGGAATGGAGTTCCTTCAATGTCAACTTCGAGCTGAACAAGGAAAGATTCGGTGAGAGGGTTCTTATTCTTCAAGGCGTCAAGGACAGAGAAGACAAATTGCAACGAAGAGCGAGCAGCCATGTCATCAGGACGAAATTTCAGATACTGCACGAAGACGCGCGCCGCTACATAGACACAGAACGATATGAATGGGTTCATCTGTAGACTGTTAACGGGTGCTATGATAGCCAATGCAACCTCGGGAAACGTACTTTGCTAATATCCATAGAGCTCACCATCTTCATTATGCTTGAGATCTGGTCAGCTGCGACGATGCATCTCCGTTTGCTCTCCAGAATGATCTGTTCAGGCATTCTGTTCTTCTCAGCTTTGAATATTGCTGCTTGGTGGAGACATATAGTGGATGTGTGGACTGCCAGGTTGCAGAAAAGAACGTTCGAATCACCCATTCCGGCCGGGAGCCGCAAGTGGTTCGGCATTGACAGTGCGAAATGAAGCAAGATATTATCATGGGACCTATGGCGCTGCCAGAACACCCCATTAAGATCGTTGTCATTGTCCTCCGGTTCAGGACGGTGGAGATGGGTCAGATTTCGACCAAAAAGACAAGAGACGAATGCAACACTAGCAAAAGGTGATAGCTCCGCAAGCTCATCACCGAGGAGAGCTTCGCTTAGGCGGGCAGTCTTTTCGAACTTGCCGTTAACGAATGCTTCTTCGCTTGATGGAAGTTTCGTCATGACCTGTCCAGTTCTGTGAGTCACCTCAAACCGTTAGTATCAAAGTATTGAGGGCATAACTGACATCTCTCTCATCGATACAAGTGGCCCATCCTGTCCCGATACTTGCATATCTATCGACAGCGAAAGTCATCCAAAAAACTCTGCGTCGCTCTTCTTTCTCTACCCAGTCTCTTGGCGGCGGCAAGCACTGTTTCACCTCGAGGCCCTCGCCATCCAGACGATGTAAACCAAGCATTACAGCTAGCCTAGCCGCTATACCAGTGCTGATCCATGCCCTGGGAAAGAACATCATCTTGTACTCGTAGCAAGCGATAAGGATCCATGCTTGACAATGTGCGAGGCTAAGAATGTTTTCCCCAAGACCTTTCATCTGATCCAGTTCGGCGTACTTCCGAGCGCGTTGGTAGAAAAGCGAATGTAAGTCAGAATACTTGTCGCTGACGACTGCGGCATGACACCAAACTATGTACCGTAGACATGCCGGAGGCCGTGAGTTAGGGGCGAAATTCATCATGGCCAGGTATCGAGGACGGTGGATGATCGGCATAAAGGCATGGGTCTTCTCAAAATAGACTTGGTTCCTGTCGAGAAAATGAGAAGCGCGCTCACCAATAGAGATAGAGAGTAGACATACAGCTCATCCATAACCTCGCGAGACGGGAGAGGCTCTTCCAACCCTAACCCGATCATATCCCACCCAAATGTGTTAGTTGCGTCCACCCCTTCCGGTGTAAATTGTGAGGTCGAACCAGCCGCTGGACCCTCAATGGGGGAGATCGAAGTGTTCATGCCAGCCCCCATCGCATGCATCTCGGTCATACCAGTGGGCTCATTCGGCAGAGCGCTTGGGAAGCTAGGTCCTTGGGCGGATGGCACATTGGGCTCTTGGGTCTTCAACAGCGTTTCGACCTGGGCTTTCGTTCATAGACAGCATTAGTACCAGGAGCGCAGAGACACAACTAAACATTCAGCAGGCGAACGCACCTAACCGGGCTTCTAGCTGCTTCACATATCCCCGCTTTGGGCCACTCTTCTTCCGCGCCTCATCGTACGTGCATTCATGACCTAACCGCGAGCAGGTGCCGCAGCTGGGCTTCCTCCCATCACATCTGAGCTTCCGGCGCCGACAAACCGCACATGCGATTCGCTTAGGACGGGGGATGTAGTTGCTGTCGCCACCACCAAAGCTCTCGGCGGTTTGAAGAAGATGCTGAGCGGCCGAATTTTGTCCAGTCTGAGATGCCGCAATATCGTGGTCGATCCGCGGCTGGCATGGATCGTCAAGATGGCTCGCCATAGCGTTGTCAATGGCGTGGGGCACACGGACAGGCGAGGAAATCTGGAAAAGCGAGCGGCAGTCGAGGAGTCGGAGGTTCTCGCCCTAAAATAGCAAAGGGCATATGCTTTGACCTGTAGATCCCTCATCAAAAAGGGGAAAGGAAACAATGGAGAGATGCAAAGGGAATCACTGGTTGATGAATAATCGTAATGTTGGAGGTTCAGGATAGGCAGCACTGCGCCACGATCTTCCCAACGCCTCGTTCGCATGTCCCTCCAACATGGGCCAGTGCGGATACGAGCAAGGCCATTCTGTTTCAAGGAAAACCCGAGAGATCCAGGGATCCATCAATCACCTTCCAAAAACAAGAATCATTCTTTCAACCCCACATGAGTTTCTTCAGGCAGTTGAAATCTGAAAGGATGCAAGGGAATTTGCATATATGTCTTGGAATGCGGTCATCCCCTCGCTGGAGACTCTTCCCTTGCGCATCATCTTTCCTTCTGAAGACCAGTCGGCCACGTTGCAGAGGGGGAGAAATGATAGTCGATGCCCAAGTAATATCGTCTTGGCTGCAGCTTACAGCTTGCAAGTTTGAAGGAAGCCAGATATGGAGGCAAGTATTCAGCCCATAATATACAATGCCAGCAGCCATGAGCATTTTCAGCCGAGAAGAAATGATCTTGGGAATATTCGAGGTGGCAGATCCGTCTGATGGGACTGAAAAGACGATCTATAATACAGTACATACAAACGGAGACATTGAAGACGTCCCAATAATCAAAGCCCGGTTGAATCGAACGACAAACACGTCTAGCTGTACCCTCTGCGACGCTTACCCTGGTTGCGAACTCTTGGAACAACAACAGCTTTGTTGACTCTCCACTTGGGACGAGTCTTGTAGCCAGATTTTGCCTGAGTGGCACATTAGTATGTTGAGACAGATATTAAACTTGACCTTCAGAAGGAGGTTACGTACCGGTAGACCCCAAGGACTCTTCGGGTGCACATTACCCTTCGACTTGCCTCGTCCACCACCATGAGGGTGGTCCATAGCGTTCATAGCAACACCGCGAACTGTTGGCCGGATATTAAGCCAGCGCGACCGCCCTGCCTTTCCTAGTTGGGTGTACTGGTAGTTAGGATTGCTGGCAACTCCGATAGTAGCACAGCAATCCTTATGAATAAGACGGACCTCACCACTTTGAAGGCGGATGGTGATATGGTTGAGAATACGGTCCTGCTTTTGTTTCTCGCGCTGGGTCATGGGCTTCTTGGTTTCCGTTCCCTCCTGGTTTTCCTCTTGTTTAGCCGCAGCCGATTGTACGTTGCTTCCCTTTGCGATGACTGTCGCGTAGGTGCCGGCACTCCGACAAAGCTGAGCTCCTTTACCGGGATATAAGCCCACGTTGAATATTAGCGTCCCAACCGGAATCATATGTAGCGGCAAGCAATTTCCTCTCCAAGCTGTTCTGGCTGCGAGCACACCAGGGTCTACAACTCCTCCCATAGTTTTCCACAGGTCTTCAGGTATCCCGGACATGTAGCTCTGAACAACGTCTCCTGCTCTCATGCCATCTGCGGCCAAAATATAACTCAACGACTTGGTCTGATGGCTGCGAACAAGGGCAATGTGTGCACTCCGACCAGGGTCGTACTCAATGCGCTCAACTGTGTGTGGGCCAGGAGCCTCTCTCTTAAAGTCGACAACTCGGATTCTGCGTTTGTGCCCTCCACCATGATGCCGGACAGTAATCCTCCCGGAGTTATTTCGGCCTCCTTTGGCGTGACCTTTCTTCGGAAACGTCAGCCTGTGTACCGGGCGACCTTTCCATAGATGATCATTTACGGGCCTTCGCAAATGTCGAACACCAGGTGTGCGGGGTGTGTATGTGCGCAGATTGACACCAGAATCCCCGCGAGTAGGTGGAGGAGCGAATGCAATGCTGGGGTCAAAGGTCGAGCTCGAAGTTTCAGTGGAGGAGGGGGAATCAGCATGCTGCTGGGCACCGTCGGAGTAGGCACGAGAGGAAGCGCGCGACAGAAATCGGAATGGGAGACGGATTCCCGGAAGCAGAACCCGAGTTTGAAGCATGATGAAGAGTATGCACTAACAAAGTGAGGTCCTCTGCGGTGGAATCGACCGATTGGGAGATAGACAGCGAAAGGTTATATTTGTTGAAGTCAAGCGGACTAATGCTGAGCCATGCTCGCACAAAACGAAAGAAAGGTACAAAGCGGTGAGAGAAATGAGATACCGCTCAGTCCGCAGGCCGAATTCAGCCGAGATATTGTCGAGGAGTTGGGGATGTATTATTATTTCAGAAGCACCTCCTCTCTTGACCCAATTGAAGCAAAAATGTTCGCTGGAATAATTTACGGATGTGGCTGTGTTATTGTCACGTGATATGTGACGCCACCGCCATGGTGTGGCTAGGTAAGAATCACGGGACTACGCGTGTCGTGAAGTGCGTCCCCGGTTGCCTAGCAACGAGGTCTTGTTTTGGTGATCGTGCCGCGCTGCATCACGTTCTTTGGCGCGTTTTGTTCAGTGGCCTCATTGCCTTGACAACTTCCGGTGCCCAGGCCATTATTGCTCTGCTTTTCCTGCTCTGACAGTACCAATAATACCACCTCAGAGCGTCCACTTGCTTTCAATTCTCCTGCATGCCCTGAAGTGGTGAATTTGGTATTTCATAATACGGTACCAGGACCTGCTCAACAAACAGGCCACAGCAGGTTCTCTTTTTCTTCTCTCACATTTTCCTCATCCTCAATTTACTTTCCCCCTCTTCTTAAATCACTGCCCGAGTCGGTATCCAGACGTACATAGCAAAGGAATTGGGCGTATCCGCCCATCCTGAGGACAAACCCCGACTTGACTTCACGACGTAATTCCACGCGACCTGGGTGGGTTGTGCTGTGGGGCAGACATCTTTCCCAGTCTGGCTCCCTCTTCACGCGAAAGAGAGTAGGGCCAAACATCGCCTGTGCCCTGTCGAGTGGCCTGCCGTCTTTTCCTCCCTCCACTCATCCCATCAACACACCCAAGGGAACCCAGAACCTCGCACATCTTTGGCGATTCCCTGTATTTTCTCGCGTTACTGTTCATATCTTACCCATTTGATTCTTCTATACCCTCTCACGCCGAATTTCGTGTCAAGCAAGGACGGTTGCATGCCGTGACGGCGACGTGATTTGCCTGTATTGAGATCCGATCAGCGTCAACAAACCCATATACGCCACGCTTCAAAGACCGCTCAACCAAGTTATTCCACATTCCTCTCAGTTAGCCTTATCGGCTCTGCATTACCTTGACTGATTGTCTGAGGGTGGACATACTCGCGCCCGGTTCGTGCACCAATATTGCTGTTCCTTGGGGTATTCGGGCTCCACCAGAGCAATGTATCTGGAATGCTGACTGAGCCCAGCGACGTGCACGTACAGAACTCCAGATATTATCTTGAGCATTCTACCTTTGTCTTATCCGTCGAGAGCTTGTTTCCGCTCTTCGCCCTCTTTTCATCATGCCTCCGGTAAGTAAGCCACCCCGCAGATATGCATGGGCCACTTCCTACGGATACACCTCCTGTTCGTGATGCAAAAGATTAGAGCTAAATTTCCAATTCACAACTAGGCTCGGAACCTCCGTACGCGAGGCACTATGAACGAGAATGATGAGAATGGCCCGTCAACGCGTGTGACTCGAGCCAAAGCCGCTGCGCTGACAACAGCAGACGTACCCGCCTCCAATGGAGCCCTCAAGAAGCCCCTTCAGACAAAAAAAGCCGCTACTGGCACCAACGGGACGCAAAGAAAACGCGCTGCTCTCGGCGATGTGAGCAACGTTGGCAAGGCAGATAATGGCGAGACTAAAGACACGAAGAAGTCCACGTCAACGAAGGCTAGCTTGACTTCGAAGGCTACCATGCAGTCAGGAGGCGTCCAGAAACTCAGCCGTAACAATTCATCTCGCACCGCTCTTGGAGCCAAGGATAACAATGCAAAAAAGCCCGTTCCTGAGGCAAAGCGTCCCGGGAGCGGCTCAGGAATGGGGAGCGCAATGAAGCGGACGTCAAGTCAGAAGTCGCTCCAAGAGAAGACACTGCAGACAGAAGAACCACCGCGCAAGAAAGTCGATATTGAGAAAGCCGTCGAATTGAAAGCCCAGACCATCGCAAAGGAAGATGTGCGAGCCAAGTTTCACTTGGAAGAACAAGAAGCACAGGATCTCGTTGCAGATCTAGATACGGAAGACTTGGATGATCCACTGATGGCTGCTGAGTATGTCGTGGAAATTTTCGACTACCTCCGAAATCTGGAAATGGACACACTTCCCAACCCTCACTACATCGATCACCAGCCCGATCTAGAGTGGAAGATGCGTGGTATTCTTGTCGATTGGCTCATCGAGGTTCACACTCGTTTCCGCCTCCTGCCCGAAACGCTTTTCCTTGCCGTCAACCTCATCGATCGTTTCCTCTCTGCAGAAGTTGTGGCTTTGGATCGTTTGCAGCTGGTCGGTGTTGCCGCTATGTTCATTGCTTCCAAGTATGAAGAGGTCCTCTCTCCACACGTCGCAAACTTCAGTCACGTCGCGGACGAGACCTTTTCCGATAGAGAGATCCTGGACGCCGAACGCCATATCTTGGCCACCCTAGAATACAACATGAGCTATCCCAACCCCATGAACTTCCTCCGCCGGATCTCAAAAGCAGACAACTACGACATTCAAACCCGTACCCTTGGCAAATACTTGATGGAGATCAGCCTCCTAGATCATAGGTTCTTGAGTTACCCTCAGAGCCAAGTGAGTGCGGCAGCCATGTACTTAGCGCGCCTCATCTTGGACCGGGGCGCTTGGGTAAGCCCAATCACATATTATACTTGTGCTTGTTCCGTACTGACTACCCCACAGGATGCTACTCTCGCTCACTACGCGGGATACACTGAGGAAGAGATCGAACCCGTCTTTCGGTTGATGGTCGATTACCTCCACCGTCCAGTCTGTCACGAGGCGTTCTTCAAGAAATATGCCAGCAAGAAATTTCTTAAAGGTAAGGGTCCCAGGAACCAAAACGATCCGCGCATCCTTTCTAACTGATCTTCTAGCCTCCATCATGACACGACAATGGGCCAAGAAATATCACAAACTCTACATCGACAGTGCGCTCTCAGAACCATACAACTCCATCAAAGACAGCGAGTAAGGGTGGCACCCGATGATCTAGGTACCACGGTACCGAGGGAACACCGAAACTAGGACAGGAGTTGGTTGATTTCAATATGTTGGCATTTTGTTTGTGATGGGTATAAGGCAGCTCTTGCATATGTTTACGACGGCATCCTGTTTCAGTTGCGGACATTGGCATTCTTCACCTTCTGCGGTTGGGGGTGTCTGGCGCTGTGTTTTCAAGACTTGCTTTATTCACTTCTTTATAACTTTCTTGGCAGTGTCTTCGGGATGCTTCACCTTTGATTAATGAAACTTTCCCAAGATCCAGCGATACTTGAATTCGAGATGATTCAGTGAGGTAATGGAAAGGAAGACTTTAATTGGTAGCAAATATGTAACTGCGTTCCTCTGACAATTGTGCTAATAGCGCAATGCGGATATTTATCCCAGTCGAGGCTCTGCAACACCCGAGGTTCCGCCACGCCTCCTTCCCCCCATGGATTTAGACCCTCGATTCTGTTCTCTATGCTTCTTCTATCCCATCATAATTGACTGTTATTAGACTCGGCTTTCTTTCTCCTCTCATTTAAAGATGTCTCCTACTCCCTGTACCTTTTGTAAAATTGCTGCTGCACACCCCCCGGTCTCCACATTGGGCTACCTCCGCAAACCAGACCAAGAATCAAAACAAGTGCCTTCAACACCAAGTGTAGACGAAGACGGCCACGCGTTTCTGATTCTTTCAACGAATCACGTCCTCGCCTTTCTCGATATAATGCCCCTGACCCGGGGACATGTTCTCGTGGTCCCGAGGGAGCATCGCCAGAAGCTTGGCGAGGTCGGAGTGAGAGTTAGCCGGGAGGTATGCCTTCATCGACCATGAATTTATTATATTTTTTACCCTTGATTTATCCTCTACTGTCGGAGAAGTCTGCTCGCATGCTACGAATACTGACAAAATATCTAGCTCGGCCAATGGCTCCCCATCATTTCGCGCGCCATAATGAGGACTATCTTTGGGGAAAGCACGGAGTCAGATCCCAGTACAGATGATAGCTGGAATTGGAATGTCGTTCAGAATAATGGTTTCTATCCCCCTGTTTTACATGACCAGTTCGTTGAATGTCGCCTAACCTGTCTGACTAGGAGTGGGAGCCGCGCAGGTCGTCCCACATGTACACTTCCATATTGTGCCGAGACCGCCTTTGGGTGCTGCGGGCACCGCAGCGAAGATGAGTTTCATTATGTTTGGGAGAGGGCAGAGGGATGATCTGGATGACGAAGAGGCGGAGAAGTTGGCGGCGGAGTTGAGAGTGGAGGTTGCGAAGGAGGTGGTCCGGGTGAGGAAGGTGGAGGGGATTGATCTGGATGGCTTGGAGGAGGGCCCGAGTGCTATTGGGAAGGGGAGGTTGTAGAATGGTGGGTTCGGACTACTTTAAATAGGTAGAAGAATTAGATAGGATATGACCTATAGGCTGTGAGGTTCCTTTTCGGCGCTTTTAAATTTGCTCGCGGCCTTTTGCACCATGATGATAATGAATATACCCTATCCTTACCCAGGCATGGCTGGATCTTCATTATCACGGGGGGTATTTATTGTGTCATTGTGACCCTATGATTGGGACCTTCGCTGCAGATTTTGGGCCTGAGTTTTTCATGAAGTACTGCAGATGCTCAGCATTGTAAGGAAAAATGCTGGGGTTAGAAAAGTTTGGGGCGAACCTTTCTTCTAAACGGATTTAGCTCGTCTGCTGTAGCTCCCGTTGAATCCCCCTTTTGACGTCCTAGTGATATATCCGAAAGCATGCCTTCTGGAAGTTTTCGGTATGTGATTAGCCGTCGCGACCCTGGGTGGATGAGAAACCATCAGTAAGTATTTATTCAAAGAAGACGAAGAGAGGGGTGCAGATGGAGTGCGTACAGTTTGTGAACGGTTGGACTGAGACGCTGACAACTTCTAGATTTGGGTGCATAGGGACGGAGAGTTCCACGTCTTCGTCGTTGGCGGTTGGCATCCACATAGCAAGACGACCATCAATGACGAGGGTCCGCGCCGCGAAGGCAAGGATATCATTTAGCATGGCTTCAAAGCCATATGGTTTCTTGGGCGCGATATAGCCGGGCCGACTAAAGAAGAATCAGGCTGTGGTTCAGACAGAACAGTTTGGGGGAAGGCATACTAATGCGCAGGTACTCCGTCGATAATGACTTCTTCGTTTCGACGGCCATCTCGCACTCCCAGGACCCGTAGGCCCTCTCGGACTCCATAAGGTGGATCACAGACGATGCCATCCAGGAATGGGCGGTCCAATAATGGAGTATTCGTGAGGTCTGAAGTAAATGTGTCAACAAGCTTGCTGTTAAGTCCATATTGCTGAAAATTCAAACCCACGCCCGTGGGTTTCCCTTTCGCCTTGTCCTTCCCCCGGAAGCTTCGGCCATCAATATCGGAGCCAAACGTAAGGGCCCCAAAGTGCGCCGCAGCAACACAGAAGCTGCCGGTTCCCACAAAGGGATCAAAGAATAGCTTCCCTTGACCAGCACCTGCCATATTTGCGGTGATCAAACTCAACTCAGCATCCATCGAGGTAGTACTGATATACCGACGCTTCTTCAAATCATATTTATTCACCACGTCGCGACTGCTATTCGCAATCCACCGTCCCATATAGATATTCACCGGCACAGATACCTGAGCTGGAGGTGGCCGCTCAACGCCCGCCGGGGCATGCGTGTGATCGTAGCACTGCTCAAGAACCCAGAAGTCCTGTTCAGGGTCCTTTAATGTGATCCGTCCCTCGAAGCCCACATAGCCGAAGGACTGAATGATATCTCGTTTTTGAGTCGAGCTGCGCTTTCCAGCAAATGTCTCGACTGTAAATCGGAATGGGACTTCCTTGTACTGGGCCCAGAGATGTTGTGTCCGCTTGCGGACATCGGCATGTAGCTCCTCGTAGGTTGTACCCTGGCCCCAGAGCTCAAAGATATCTTTTGCGATGATGCTGCGAGAGATGAGTGTTCGTGCAGCCTCCTCATTTGGAAGTTTCACGATCCAATACGGAGACTGGATGTCATTAGTGCGTATACTTTCATGCTTTTCTTTCCGTTGCGCGCGGGGAGGTGGCGAGATTGTCACTTTCTGCAAATTGGCCTATGCTGGACCCAAAGGCAGCTCGGAAAAAATTGACAAAAATAAAAGACTCACGATTTCATTGTACGAGATACTCTCGACCTCGATATTTGCGATATCGGCTAGTGCCTGGATTTCCGGCCGTCGGAAGGTCTCATGGACTTGGGCAAAGCGGATGAGATATTCCATCCTTCGCGTGATATTGCGTTTCAGTCCAACCTCTCGAGGGCCCCGTTCTGTATAATGTCCAAAATAGAAAGAAAGTGCAGTTCCTCTTCTAATTGGCTGGGATTTGAGGGTGGTTGTTGATGGTGGATTGTGGCAGCGAGATTTTTTCGTCACCCAGCGATCAAAGCCTGAGGGGAGGGCAGAAGCGTGGTTGGACGTCACAACTAATAACTACAAATTAATTAATTATGACCACCGATGTGGAAGAAACGCGAACTGCTTGCTTGCAAGCAAAGAGGACTCCTCAAAGTCGATGGATATGTTCAAGCAGTCGAAATCGTTCTATAAAATACACAGACAAATGCTCTCTATCAAAGATCGTCTCTCGGCGGCCACAGTAGAGTCGAAAATCGTCCACGACGAGAAATCCCTCGGAACATCCCGAGAGCAGAGCAGGTAAAGGAAACACTAATGGCGCACATCCTCCCGTTAGCCCTCCAATAGATACCATAAACCGACGCCATCCCTCAAGAAAGACAGCCTGAAGCCCAAGACCTATCCGAACACGAAACTCCGCCGCTATGCGCCGACAACCTTAAATACATGTCGTGAGTCATATCCATAAACTGGAGTGATGTCAACCTTCTCGTCTGGGGGTATCATCTCATGCTTCAAATCCCATCCAGCCCGGCGACAAAGTTCAGACACCACCACATCGCAATCGCCCAGCAAATCAATGTCAAAACTAGTATGCATCACAGGCTAAGAGGTGATATTAGTTGCGGAGATATCTTACAATGTCTATAGGAACTCACGGTGCGGGAAATGTAAATTTGAGGCACATTGGGTGGCAATACACCGGGGACCTCTGCAACAGGTGCAACTTTCAAGGAGGTCCCTATGACAATGACGAGGTCTACCTTGTCTCGATCATGGTGAAGGAGGCGGCGGCCAAACTCATCAGGAAGGTCCTCTCCGAAGAATGTGATATCCGGCTGGACGGGTTTGGGTCAGTGATCAGAAGTGAGGGTAGGGCGGGATCGCGTCCTTCTCAACTAACCTTCATCACCCCTGGAGTGGGTATTTCGTAGTCATCGTCGTCAGAGCTATCTTCTCCATCACTTTTTCTATCTCTATGAACGCTATTGCTATGGCGTTTCCGCTTCTGCCCTTGGGGCTTCAGCGCGTCTTGAGCAATCTGCTTGCGACACTGGGCGCATTCAGGGACGACCCCTTTTTTAATCTCGTCATAAATTTCGTCACCGGGGACCTTGTACTGACACTTGAGGCAGGTAGCCATCGCAAAGGAGCCATGGCACTGCACGATATTCTCCGGATGAACACCCGCATTGGCTTCGATGTTGTCTATGTTTTGGGTGTAATTGGTAAGCAGTTTGCCTTTGTCCTGGAGGAGTCGGATGAAACCATGAGTCGGCGAATATTTCTTTTCAGTAGGCAGAATATCTTTCGCAATTGAATAAAAGACGCTGGGGTCTTCGCGGAATAGGTGGATATCGAAAACTTCCTGCGGATCACTTAGGCCCAAGTGCTCCAATTGTGAGTAGAGCCCAGTGTCCTTCGATCTAAAATCTGGAATCCCAAGACTTGTAGAGATCTATCGAATCGGTCAGTAATCTCCCACACAAGATCAGAGACGGAGTGCGACACTCACACCTGCCCCCGTCAAGACAATTATATTTTTCGATTCGTTTAAAAGTTTGACTGCATCGTCTACCGAGTTGTATTCCGACAGCTTCTGACGCCTCGTAAACTCCTTAGAGATGGCGATCGCCAACAGGGGATGATAGGCCTCATCCGGCGCACCATCAAGGAAGGCTGGAGGCAGAATCCCAAATGCAGTACACAACTTTCTCGCCGTCACGGTGTTGCGAGCAATGGTTTCCTCCACAAATGCCGCCTTTCCGATCTCATGTAAGCGTTTTCGGTAAGAAACAGCCTCCTCGAGGGTACAGGCGCCGGGTATTGCTAAATGGGAGGAGGACAGTCAGTGCGCCGAACATTTGACTTGCACTATGGCGATAAACACTTACTTCCCTCGCGCAACTGGTCGTCGCGGAGCATTTGAATGGCGTCTTCGTAGAGGGAATGAGTCTCCCACTCATCTTCCAGGCCATCGCTATCCGTCTCATACTCAGACTGAGAGAGAGACGCCCTCTCCTCCAGAGTTAGAGCGTTCTCTATCGGGGGTGTCTCTTCGACCTCCGCAGCCTCAACCTCCACCACGGGCGGCTTCAACGACGGGCTCTCCCCGCGGGGCGCTGATAAAAGGTCCATCCTGGTGAGTAGGCTGAGAAACCTTCAGCAGCCCTTATATTGCCGGCTGGATCACTCACATTGAGCCTTTTGCCAAGCCATATAAAGAGGATTGGCTCTGCACATGGACGGTAGCGCGATCGGATTAGCATTAATCCGATCCGTTTCCGAGTAGGAACGGGCGCTCTTTGTCTCCAGCAGCACCAAAGAAAGCGCGTCCAGATGGTGAATATCGATTGATTTTCATTGGTATCATCATGGACATTCGTTCTAAGTTATTCACACTATGAGTCAGCCATTTCATGGTCGCTATCTGACTCAATCCCTTCCCATTCTTCCTCACCACCGTTGCCATCCTCCGCGTTGCTGTCATCGTCCATCTCTTCACCCAATTCCTTGTTCATTTCCTGGACTAGTTCCAGTGCATGTTCTTTGAGCCTTTCATCCTCGTACTCGACGAGTTCGTAAAGCGCCAGACTCTGCTTCAGCCATTCCCGGCTGGCAACAAGCGATGCATGTCGCTTTGACTCAGGCTCTGTCGTCTCTTCCCCTTCAGGGTCTTTGGGAGCCTCTCCTTTCTCAGCAAGAAGATAGGTGCACCAACCCCCCAAATACCATGCCTCCACGCTTTGATCATCTTCTAGAATAAGACGTTCTAGTACTTCTAGTGCCTCGAGCAACATTGACACTTCCATTAGCAGACGGGAAAGACTAATCCTTGTCGCAAAGTCTGGGACGTTAGGGTCTTCTGGGGGCAAGTCCTTCCATAACTCTATACTCCTCGAAAGCGCCGCCCGCGCATCGTCTTCTCGCAATTGCGAAATCCGAATGGACGCCAATGTTTGTAGTACTTCTGGGGAACTGGGCTGGACCAGCAGCGCCTCCGTAATAAGGGCCTCGCAACGGGTTTCCGCGTCTTCCTCCCATCTGGTAGCCTGTTAGCTGAGGAAAAGGGAACGTATAGCGGCCGAGGCAGTTAACACCTACGAAAGGTCCGTCATATAGATCTCCGCAACACCGCAGAGTGCATTTCCCATCTTCCGCTTTTTTTCCTCGAGTTGCAGCACTTGCGCGGGGCCATGATTTGCCTTTGCCTCTAGTTGTTGTAGGACGTTCCTCAAAGCTGCCACTCCCTTCTCAAACCACTGAACACTATCCTTCCCCCCAAGCTCGCTCAATTGAGCTAGCCATAAGAACTTTTCCGCTCCCCCTCCTTCGGACTCGGATATGGAGCCGGTCGGATCTAGCTCAACAGCCTGCATAAAGTGTTTCCTGGCCAGTTCAATTTCGCCGAGCTCAACATAGATCTCCGCCACCGTATTGAGGGCAAACAGCTGGGCTGGGGAGTTGGCGGGCACATTGTTGAGTGCTTTTTGCCCTAGTGAGAGCGCAGCATCTGGCTGCCCCGTCTGAAGAAGTATCGTCGCTTGTTCGAGTATTTGCGTTGGATCCTCGTTCATCTTTCGTTTCGAGACTGAGCCGCCGGCACTAAGGACGGATTTTTCGCGGGTCTTGGAAGTTTTCTTTTTGTGAGGTCTGGGCTTTCCCATGATATGGTCGACGCGGTGACGTACTGTAAGCGCTTCTCTAATGGATCAATACCCAGCGTGGGATAGTGTCGAGTAATCCGGTTCGTGGGTATGTCATATATAAAGTGTCTTGCTTGAGGATTGAACAACCCCAGTGCATTTCCCGATTCGGGTGAAACAATTTTGGTCGGTTTTCTTATCTGTTTGTTCGGTTTGCATGAGGGACCAGCGACAGTATCCAACATTGGGCAACGGAGTATGCAGAATTGATTTGGACATTCGTCAGGCATTTGCTTTGCCCCTTCTGAGACGGTGATAGATATCTCGGACCATATATTCTCTCACTTGACTCCGTTTTGTGGATGCTGCTATAATTTTCCACTTTCCGTCTCCGATCAATACCAACTGCAATACCCCTGTGGCGGCGCAACAAAGCTAAGATGGGCCGCGAGGACCAGATCGAAGAGCGCGAGGTGCTCGAGTCTATCTTTCCAGATGAAATAACAGGTGCAATTACACTCATCCCTTTTTGTTAGAGGTTTGGTAAGTACTTGGCCAACTGACAAGAGCACTCCATGATTTTAGACCTCTCCGACACCTCATTCCGAATATCAATCACATTAGACGCCCCCGAAAATGACCAGCAGGAAGCGGAACCTCCGATATTGCTCTTAGAAGTCTCTTACCCAGAAGAATACCCCGACGTCGCGCCAGAACTAGAGATATCGGTTCCTCCGAATGCGCCGAGACATCCCCGACTAAATATCAACGAGGATCATGACCGCCTACTTGAAGCCCTCCAGCCGACGATTGAGGAGAATATGGGTATGGCGATGGTGTTTACGCTGGTTAGCGCACTGAAGGAAAGCGCTGAGCTTCTCATGGCCGAGCGCGTCAATGCCGTCCATGCGGAGAAGGAGATGGAAGCTGCAATGGCCGAGGAGGAAGAGAACAGGAAATTTCAAGGTACTACTGTGAACCGGGAGACTTTCCTGGCTTGGCTTGAGAGATTCAAGAAGGAGATGGAGGAGGAGAAGAGGCTGCGTGAGGAAAAGGAGGCGGAGGAAAAGAAGGCTAATAAGAAGGCAGCCGTGAAAGAGGAGAAAAAATTAACAGGGAAGCAACTTTGGGAACGGGGTTTGGCTGGAAAAGCAGACTTTGATGAAGAGGAACAGGACAGTATACCGGCTGCGGTGGAGAAGATGAAGATAGCAGCATAGGGTATCCTTCTATCAATTGAGAACTTCTGAGCCATTGTGATACACCATTCCGCCCACCTTTGGTTCCCTAACGATAGCACCAGCCGCAAAACTTATGTGACCAAGGAAAGCGCACCGAATGTTCTCGAAAGTTGGCACACTGATGTTGTCTCCGATCTATTTGTGATTTTCAGGAGGGTGGCTGGCCGCTTAAACTTTCTGATGCCGACGACCCGTCGGGCTCAATACTACATTCCGTTGGACAATGGCCGGGAAATGAGTCGGCTGGATTACCCAAGGGGGATGAGCCCGCTATGCTGAAATCGTGAGCGAGACAGCCTAGCAGAGGGAATCCCTAAATCACAGCCAGCGAGAGCCATGAAAACGGTCTTTGGTTCGAAGGAATGATAGAGACGCATAACTGCGTGGGGGTAGGGAGGGCATCACGTCTTAGCCGGCGTCTGCTTCTCCTCTTCGGCCAATTTTCGCTCGGCAAGAACAATTTTCCACATTGATTCCGCGAGCGTCGTATTCTTTTTGTCGGTGTTGTGGATGAGGCGTTGAACATCCTGTAGGGAAGTGGCAATCGGATCAGACCACGTTTCCGGTTCGCTGCCAATTGTCAAATTATCCCAGCGGTCCTCATCCTTGCCGTAGGTCAATTCAAGCTGCAATCGTTCTTTACGCTCAATCATTGCCCACCGCCTTTCGAGTTTTGATCGTATAACGCGGCTGAGATTGTTTGGTTGCGGTTTTTTTATGCGCAGGAAGGGAACGCCGCGGGCATTGACAAGTACAGGGATACGACGTTGGCCACTTACAGCTAGCCGAGGACGCGATAGTATAGGAGTGGCATCCGGATGTCGTCGGGCTGTCTTCTCCTGAACCCGCTTGTTTTCCTCCGCCTTGATTTGCTTTAGTGATGGTTTCTTAACGGGTAGGTGCTCGGATATGATGCTTTGCAGCCTTCTTTTGCGCTCCTTCACCGACGCAGCTTCAGAGAGTATCTTCGCGATCAATTTGCTGTCATTCTTGCTTCCTTGCAACGCCGAGTGCAAAAGGTCAAGACCCTGATGACTTTAGCCATTGGCCGCGAAACGTAGCTGAGGGCTGCATACTTCGTACCCAGCCTTTAGTGCATTGGCTATTTGAGTCGGACTTTGAAGAGTTCTATATCTGCGGAAGCGCTCCCGAATGTGCGATTGCGCCTCACTGAGCTGGGGCACGGTCTGCGGTAACTTGCTGCATTGCCGAAGAAGCGCGCGGTAAAGTGCGAAGCCTAACACGAGTGTATCCAGTGAGCATCTTGCAAACAGAGAATGCTACAGTAATGCCGTTGGACATACATGCAAAACGATGCGAAAGGGAGAACTTGGGGACGAATGCTCGATGCATGCTTGAGCTTCCGCAATTTGGCTTCCGTGTTGGAGATCTTTGGTCCTTCGAAGGGGGGACCACTGTGACAATCGCCCGTCACGTGCAGGTCGAGACCATATCTAGGCACGTCAACTGTCGGAATCTTGAAAGTGACAGCAAGCTGGATTACTCGACAAGTCTCTCTTGTGAAGATGATGATGTCTACAGTATGCAAGCAAAGAATCCGCTTCCCAGAACGTGCCAAACGCCGCGCATTGATCTCCTATATATAAGTGCCAATTGGCGCTACAAGGAGGCAGAGGTCATTTAAAACAGACATGGCTATTCCGGATGTCCTTATAGCTCGAGTTACCATAGTTCGCAGACGGTAGGCAATTGGCATACGCGAGCTGGTATACAGCTGGTACTCCGCTGAATAAAACTCTGAGAAGCTAAATTGATAGATTGCAACAGGACATTGATTTATAGTTTGATGACCGCCATCATGCAGACAACATATGCTCTAATAAGTCAAGAGGGAGAAGCTGATAAACCGGATGCGAAGACCGACCGTAATACTCCGTTTTCGGCTCGTGGACCGTTCGGGATGCAGGGCTTAGAAATTCGAACCCTCTGGAGGCTGTGGAAGCTTTTTGTGTTGGGGCAAGGCCATATACCTGAATTTTTAAGTACTTATAACCTACTTGAAGACGGCGAGATTGCCACCTACCTTCTAAGTTCTATCAGGACGGTCTCCATTGTGTAGTCGCGCTTCCACTGTGCCAGACAGGGTAGTTTGGCCGGGTCAACCTGAGCGCTGCTGCATCAGCTGCTACTTATCATGGCCCCAACATCAGATGGTATCGAACCTTCCCGGAATGCGGGTCAACGCATGGTATGTTGACGCGCGAAATGAATTGAAGGGATGGAGGCGCATCGGGATAATCGGGACCGCAATGAATATTTAGACTGTATATCCGATTCTCATGCACGCTCTATGCTTGGGTGGTATTCGGCCTTAGCACAATTCTTCTGCTATTGGGGGTCGACCGGCGTCTGGCATACGTGAGGAGGCCCCAGGACGGTTCCATTCCAGTTGCTCATCATCATGTCTTCACCGTCGGCAAGACCGTAGGAGCAGGCCTCTAATTTAATAAAGCAAAGTGTAATCAGCCTGAATATCCATACTGGGTTACTGGCGCATGCTTACCTGCTCCCAAGCCCTTTTCACCTTTCTCCAGCTCCTCTAAGAGTCGGAAATTCCTGGGTATCTTTGCATTTGCGGACATTATGAGCAAACTACTTTAATAGATGACCTAAAAGCCGAATAGAATTAATTGGTCAACGAGTAGGAAAGGTCGGGAGGGACGTTGGGGGAAGGAAACAATTTCATCACCACCAGCCCTGCAAAAGAGGGGCTGTCGTCACGGTCCCCGGGCCGCCGTTATCCACATAAAGATTGGCAGTAATACATTTACAATACCTGCCAAATTTTGGTGGATTGTGAGTAACCCCATACCGTAATTAACTGATTGTATCGCTGGGCTTGTCTATCACGTGATGATAATGGAACGCCGCAGCGGGATTATTCCCGAGCGCCCACGACGACGGAGTTGTTTATACACCTGGCCATCTTTTCACCACCTTCTAGCCGGAGAATGCTGGCAATCTCCCCCGAATCGCACCCAGAGCTGGAGCTAAATTAATACTAGCCCGTTTTTGAGTTTCGTCCGTTTGCCGTCCCACCCAGCAATCCATGACGCTCTCATTCCACTATTGCTACCTACTTGTTGGACCGGCCTCGGCCATGCGTTGATCGCAACAACCCTAGTGGAAATGTCCTCCCAATTACTGCAGTCGGAGCTTCTAAATCTTATTCAAGAATCCAAGAGGAAGAATGCCGACATACGAAATGTTTGTCGGCCTTTCATGTTATAAAAGGGATGTCGGCAACCAATGCTGACTCGAACTGTAGGCCGCTGAAGAGTCTCTTAATGATTTGAAGGCGCTTCCATCAACTTCGGAGGCGCAGATATCTGCTGGTAAGACTAGTGCTTTTATGTGTCTGACCTGCATTGCTGATCACCGATCAAGATCTGGTGCGCAAGCCTAGATTCGTTAACCCGTTTATCCTGGCCTGCCATAGTCGCCATGCCAAACTTGCTGGATTCAGTGTCGTCTGTTTGCAACGACTGGTTGCCTCTAAATCGCTGCCGTCTGAGCGTTTGAAGGACGTCCTTAGTGGCCTGAAAGAGATCACAACTTTGAGTTAGTTCTTGGGCCCCAGCAGCACTTCATCAAGACTAATCCGGGAAGCACTGGATATCCAGCTCAAAATACTGCAGACTCTGCCATCTTTGCTGCAGCATTATTCTAATGACTTATGCGGCGAGCTCCTTGTCACGACCCTTGAAATATGCGCAACCCTTCAATCGAGCAAGACCCTTGCGGTCTCCAGCACCGCGGCTGCTACTCTACAGCAACTTGTTGTTTTTACGTTTGAGCGAGTGTCAATTGAAGACCGTAAGTTGTCCCCGTAACTGTCGCTGCCGGGTGACTTACTCCTCTGTCATCCCAGAGACCAATCAAGATTCACGGCCAGCAACGACAGTCAAAGTTGACGGTGCCTCGGTAAAGATAGGACAATTTGCGCTGGATGCCTTACGGGTGAGCCCTGCCAAGTAGCCCCACAACAATCATGCTGACTTTTTCCTAAGGTTTTGGATGACCTTTGCGGCCTTGCGGATGGCGAGGCACTGCATTTCCTGCGGATCAAGTCGTTGTCTCCAACTTTTGCCTTAGAGCTTCTTGAAAGCGTTATTCTCAACAGCGGCCAGCTCTTTGTTGACCATCCCGAGCTCACCCAGGTACTACGGACCCGTCTAATCCCCATGACCGTCAGATATCTCTCGGAAAGGCATACGTTCGCTCAAACGGTACGCATAGCGAGGATTCTCCTTATTCTCCTCAAGCGTTATCTGTCACTCCTGACCGCGGAGTGCGAGATGGCCCTCTCGCTTTTAGCGCATCTGCTTGAACCCGACGGAACTTCAACTTGGAAACGAGTGCTTTGTATGGAGATGTTTCGAGGACTTTACGCTGAGCCGGGGCTCGTCAGGCTGATATATTCTTTGTATGATGGAGAGGAAGGAAGGAAGAGTATTCTTCGAGACCACATGGCTTCGCTTGTCCGATTAGCAGCTGAGAAGCCTTCTTTGATCGGCGTTAGTAGTCGTTCAACCGTGCCATTACGCGCAGAACACGCTCGATCTATCACTGAAGAGCAAATAACCCTCGAGGTTGGAGGAGTAGCGGGCGTCATTGGCACGTCGGTTCCTTCTAACGACATCAGTGTGCCGGGAATCAGCAATCAGTGGAGTGTAGTTCGCTCTCCCTACTTAGAGCTGCTCGATAAAACCGAACCTCCTCCGCCACCTGACACTTACATATATAGCTTGGCGCTGAACTGTGTAAGCGCCTTTGCTGAAGGACTTGCAAAGTTCATACTTCCGCTCACTGTGCCTGACCTGAAATCGAAGCGGAGAAGTCGTGTTGTGGGTGATCGAAATGGCGGGTCTACAGCGTCCTCGGAAGATTTTCAAAGGGAGGACTCTATGAAACGATCGAAGTCAGTAAAAAGATTTCCTGTACCCGTTAACCCACTCGATCTAGAATCCCACCCCCAACTCTCGGCTGTTCGAACCTGCGCCGGGATTATTGAGGATTGTTGGCCCGCGGTCCTCGCAACGTGCTCAACATTCCTATATGCATCGTTGGACGATGATTTCTACCACAACCTTGTCCGTTCGTTTCAGAAATTGGCACATGTTGCTGGCCTTCTAAGACTGTCCACTCCTCGAGACGCCTTTTTGACCACCCTGGGGAAAGCGTCCGTACCGGCTGATGCGAGCGGTGTTAAAACCGCTGGTTCCTCGGCAGCCACACCTGGCCCTCAGCTTGGTGAAGTGCTAGAGAAAAGACGAAGGGGCAGTGAGGCTGGTCATGTCGCCCCACAGACACCTATAGAGGGTCCTGCAGCACCCTTAAATGACCAAGTTCTTTCTCTCACAACGAGAAATCTTCTTTGTTTGCGTGCCTTGCTCAATTTGGGCATCGCTCTCGGACCAACTTTGGACCAATCTGCCTGGTCGATAGTTCTTGGTACACTCCAGGACACGGATCTTCTGGTTAACAAATCTCCCACAAACGCACAGAGTGCGGCTGGTGATTCCGGGGGTATTGCGGGAGGGACTAGGGGTGATGCACCTTTGGGTAATCTAGGTTCGGAGATTCTAGCTGTACAGGCCGCCTCGACCAAGCTGTTCGAGAGCACTAGTGAACACCCTAGCGACACCTTTCGAGATTTTTTAGTTGCGCTATTGGACCTTTCTGTAACGACGGAGGAGCCTGCCGCATCTGACGCTCCAGAAACATCAACAGGACATGGGAATTCGCTACAATCGACCTCCGGCCGTATGCGCCGGTCTTCCCGGCGTGTGTCCCATGCATTGGGGAAATCTAGAATTCAGGATGAAGAGTTGAGATTCGTCTTGGAGAAGGCGCACGAGCTAGCAAGGGCCAACCTTGAAAGACTGTCGTCCTTGGCAGAAAGTGATCAAAGTGTTTGGTACCTTCTGACTGACCGGCTCATGTCAACCGCAGCCAACGGGCAGACTGGTCAAGGCCTTCGTCTCCATGCCAATGAGGTTCTTAATGGCTTAGTATTTGAGACTATGAAGCAACGGGCTGACGAAAGCGGCTCGGAAAGGGATTTGCGGCAGCTGAGAAATCTCGAAACCTTGAAATCACAGGTCAAACTGCTTTACGAGAGAAGTGGTTGCTCGCTAGGATCGCCATCTACGGCCATTGTTGAGGTCCACGAGCAAAGCCTTGAAACATTGAAGAACATCTTGGAGCAACATGCTGAGACGTTTGCCCGGTGCTGGACGGCTGTATTTGGCCTAATCTCCAGCGTGTTCGGTGAACCGATCTTGGGTGAGAATAAAGATGCATCAGCAGCTGTGAGCAACGGACGAAGGAGGACACTGATAGCGGACTCTCCTCGGTTGATTCAAGTTGCTTACAAGAGCCTGCAACTTATAGCGTCTGATTTCTTATCCCAGCTTCCGCCACAATGTCGCCTCGACCTTGTTGAATCTTTTTCCAAGTTTGCACTGCAACAACAAGTCTTCAATATCTCGCTTACAACCACATCGTCTTTCTGGAACGTGTCCGATTTCCTTCATGATCAGACTGGACGCCTCCCAATCGAAACACATGTGAATTTATCTGTGAGTGAGGGTGAGCTTGCAGCACTAGCAGGGGCGGATAACCCGGCTGTTGCAAGAAACGCTCTTTGGTTGCTTCTACTTCTGCGGATCGTCGACATCACGACAGATAGCAGAGCCGAAGTCAGGAACTGCGCAGTTCACACCTTACTGAGGATCTTTGACGCCTATGGTCAACAACTGTCCCCCAAGGCATGGTGCCTCTGTTTAAATCGTGTCTTGTATCGAATGTTGGAGCAGATCGAAGCAAGTTTTGCCAACGTGCAGCGCAAGGGTAGTAGTGATTCTGACGAAGCCAAAGCTTGGACCGAGACGACAGTCCTCGTGATAAAGGGAGTTTCTGACCTTATCACCAACTTTCTCGAGACTATTATCCAGGACACTGAGTTTGACCGGTCTTGGAAACGATTACTGGAATACTTTCAAACTCTGGTCGGCTTGCGCCTTCTGGCGTTCAGTCAAGCAGTGTTTTCCAGCCTGTCTACCATTCTTCTGCGGGTTCAGCCGCCAACTTGGCTAAACAAGCAGTCGCTGCAGTCGGTCTGGTTGGTCTGGGTTAATGGCCACCCTACCTACAAGGAAGATATGCTGAACTTGGATCATCCAAATCAAGAGGCCGCGATATCATACTTGCGTACCTTCCAGCAATTGTATCGCCTTTACAAAGACGAGCTGTCGAATCAAGATATAGAGAAGATCTTACAGCACATAAGGATGCTCATATGGAATTCGATATGCCCCAGATACTCACCTGATATCGACCGCCCATCCGACTTACAGGCATTGGTCATTGACTGCGTAAAACTGATGTGCTTGGAAAAAGACAACTCTCAGGGCGAAATTTTACGATGTCTAGCAGAGTTTGCGGATTCCGCTCTTCGAAAATGGTCTAAGAGTAGCGATCCGAGAAGACCGACCTATATCGCTTTTTCCAAGAGCGCAATTGATCTGCTCAGCTGGTACGTTGCTGAGTATGGCATCAAGCAGGACATATTCGTGGATGGCTCGCTATCGTCAACCCTTGAACATCTTGCGAATCCTATCATTCGGCGATATGAATGGCCTGGGAGGGACCGTGAGCCAAGCTTATGGCGGAAGTCAACCACGGCATCATTGGATGTCTTGCAGGTGGCAATCCCTTACGTGGAGAAGCAGTATGGCGGTCCAGTTGAATCTGAAATATCACAATTCTGGCGTTGGGTAGTTGAGATAGCGAACGGTATTATTGCCGCCAATGGCTACCGTACTGTCCCTATCCCTAGGTCTACTCTGCTGTCCGACGAGGCTTTCGACATTGAAGCGTTCTGCAAACTAAGATGCCTCATTATCCCGCCGCTGGGTTCGTCGGCTATCCCAGCGTCTATTCGACGGGATTTCGCTTGCGCGTTGCTCCATTCTTCCTTTATCTACCTCCCACAACGCTTTGACTTGCCAACGAAACACCGCGAGGGCAGTCCCCTTGAGGACGTTTACGGCGTGCGACCAGGAAGGACTTTTGACCCACCACCAACCACACGGACTAGGATGGCCTATGTGGCTTTAGATACCTTGTTTGAATTGTCGTCTTCACCCGATCACCCAACCGAGGCGGCTGGAGACCGCGGACCAACCGAAGAGGAGAAGTTCAGGAGAATCTCAATCGCACGTTCAGTATCCCCATACCTAATCCTCCGATGTACGGTGTCGTTGAAAGACTACATTGCTGATCAACCACTGCGCGGACTCATGCCCCAGCCAACGCCGGCGCGCAAGGTACTTTTGCATCTTCTTGAAGGAATGGTCAACCTCCGCAGCGAGCCATCTGCAATTCCGCCGCCGCCGACGGGGAATATACCTTCGAGCAGCCGTCAAAACCAAAACTGTAAGATGCATCTGGAGTGGATATACCCGCTTGTTGTGCAGGCTGTACAGGTTGCAGGTAAAGAGCGCGAGGGGGATGAACTTCTCAGTATCCTTGGAGAGGTATTCCGTGAAGTTGGGACTAGTGTGTAGATACTATATATTTCCGGGAGTCTGAAAGGTTTGGATTGGGCACGTTATTTTAGCGTCTAGATTTTCTTTAAGGTAATGAAACGACCTCCCTTATGGATCGCCCCAACTGAAGATTCCGATTGTGTATCATCGAAGCAACGATGCATAATGGAAACACCGCTGGAACTGGTGGCATCATGGCCCGGGCTTCTTCGAATCTTTGTTTCAGTCGCTGCATTAAATACGCTACAAACTCCCATAACACCGTCCATGCAATCCCCAACACCCAAGGCAAGGAAAAGAAAAGGATAGAAAATGCTAAGGCCGATATCCCTTCAACTCCTCCCCAACAGCCCTCATAACCTCCCTCTGCACTTCCGCCGTACTCCCCCTCACATCAACAGTCAGCGCATCCCACTCCCCGGCCCCGGGCTCTTCGAGGTCCCTCAACTGGCTCTCCACCATCCCGGGCTTCATATAATGCGCCTGCCTCGCCGAAACCCGCTGAAATAGCGCAACAGGGTCCAGTTTTAAGTAGACGAAGTGGATGCGAACATTGGGCGATCCATACGCGGCGACACGCATGACGTCTCGGTATTTTTTCTTCAGGGCGCTGCAGGCGACGACGACGCCAGCGGGTGGGGAGAGGTTTGTGCTGCTAGTCGTGGAGAGGAGGGTTGTTGCTGCTGAGCGTAAGGAAATGAGCCAGTCCCAGCGGTCTGCGTCTGTGAGCGGGACTCCGGCGGACATTTTTTCTTTGTTGGCGATGGGGTGATACTAGCGCCTTTTGTTAGGATTTCATTTATTCCGTCGTGTACTCTCTTTCCCTTTTCTGGGGTTGTATTTTGGGGGCGGGGGCGGGTATAGTTGGAGGAGGGAGGGCTTACATCATCGCCCTCTAAGAAAGGCACGCCCAATTCCTGCTGGAGGTATCTTCCCACGGTGCTTTTCCCGCTTCCGGCCGGACCAGTGACGACCCATATGTGTTGGAGGTGCTCAGGGGCGACCGGGGCTGGTTCTGAGCGCATTTGCGCTGATGTGGAGGAAGCAGTGTGGTCGATGGAGGCTTTTGTGGCGCGAGACGGGTCTACGGCCGCGTTTTGGAGGTCGCCGGTGGAGAGCATTATTTGGACGGTCGATATAGGGCGCGGAGAGCTTTCTTTTATATAAGGGTGGTTTCAGTGCCTAGACGGGATTGGGAAATGGAAGCGAGGAAGTTTGGGAAGGTCCTTGGATGGTTCAACCAAACTTCAAAGTTCCAGTGCAGGTGAAGTCGGATTTAGGCTGTGGTAGTACAGAAGAAAGGACAAATTTTGGCTGCTTTGGGCGCAACGAGTCAAGGGTGCCGGGAGGGTTCAATTAAGCTGCGCAAGCGTCGGGAGTCGGGAGAAAGTACAGGGGGAAGGGAAGAGGAGCGGAAAGGAAAGTTCTTATGTCGAGAAACCCAGGGAAAAATGAAGGGTTTGCCTCCTGGACGGGGTTTGTGGTTGTGGGTCATGACCCGATATTTGTATATCTCATCTTCCAGGGCCGCTTTGGGGCTCTCCATTCTGGGCAAGTATTGGGCGTGACAGGTGCAGAAACGGGGAAGAAACATGCAGGGAAATCCATCAATCCAAATTGAAGACAACCGAGTGGGGGGGAGTGGGGGAAAGCAAACAAAGACATGGAGCTGATTCGAGTCCAGCGGTCTGGTTGTTAGCGGCTGATCTCAGCAGTCGATGGCCGCCTCGTGCTTTTGCGTCTTCCGGCGCAGGGCTTCAATTGGGGTATTCGTGAGGCTATACAAGAGATCTCATCTCTACATGGACACACGATCACAGAATCGAAAAGGATGTCAAAGTTTTTCGTTCTTGCGCTGGCCATGATAAGGAACTAACCTATGATGTCACAGACTTCCAGACTGGATCGAAGCAGAGACTCTTGAGTCTGCGACCATCCGAAACTGACGGAGCATTTTGATTGAATCTTGGAACCGAGAAACGCCCCAGCCGAAACATCAAGAATCTTCCTCAGGACCAATCATCTCTCAAGAGGACAGGCCATACCATGCTATGAGCTGGTTTTGTAAACCCCCACACTATACCGAAATAGGCAACTATGTCATTGAGCTGGGAAACAATAATCATGGAAAAACGGGAGGTCTTCCCTTCGGAAAAAGGTACGAGGAGATGATGAATGACAAGCCGGCATGTAGTGAACGGCGGACAGACATGCGTTTCTCCGTCTTCGGACGCCGCTGTCATGGGAGATCAATCGTCAGCTTTCTGGTCTTCGGTTTCTTCGATTCGGCTCCTTGACTTGCCGTCTTGGCATCCTGCTTTCGGCTCTGGATTCCAGCACAGGTGTTCAGGAAATCCAAGCAAAGGCCGCTGCCCAAATCTGGAGACGTCCTCTCTGAAACAGTGCTCTGGAGGGTCAGGACGGCTCAGCTGTTTCGTGCAGACTTCTCTCATCCTGGTCAAAAAGACGGTAAGACTTTGTTTCTCATCCCTTAAGAGAGGCCACCTGCATTGAGGCCCTGCCGCTCAAGGTAAAACGCCCGACGGGAGGGATCCGACTCTTTGAGGAAGGCTCTCAATCGAAAGCTCGAGAGGGAACGCTAGGATTGGCTGATGCTGTGGCTGCAGAGTGTGGCGGAATCTGGGGAAGGTGAGGCAGGGGACATTAGAATGACCTTGTGTCGTCCTTCCTTCATGTCATGGTCCTGCGAGCTTCGGCCAATGGGTAAGCAACGTTTTCCAGTTCCTTGCCCATTTTGCAGCGGAAACGGGTTTCCTCGGAGGATTCGGGCCACACAGTCATAGTTTTGTACGGAGCTCCTCATTCGAGGACCCTTCGATCAGCAGTCGAAAGACGATGCTGGGAATGTCATCTGTTGGGTGCGGATAATGAAGTCATTCTGCGTTCGCCTGACTTGAACTCTCCCGCATGGTCATCCTTGGCGGCGGACGAAGATGATTGCTGGTGATGGGGTGCTCAACACCTGTCGTGTTCAATTACGACCGCGATTCATCATACTTCAAAAAATCAAGTTGAAATGATCGTTTGGGAGTACGTAGAGTTCACGAAACTCCTGACCGAAACCAGGCCTGGGGTTGGGCCATTACGTAATCCTGATATGCCCACCGCCAGGCAGTAATCAACTGCCACCAACCCGTCTGGAAGCTCAGCTCGACTCGACGAGTGCGCATTGTCCTTATTATTGCGTTACTCCGATCTACTTGATGAGACGAGCGAATTGAACTTCTCCTATATATCCGCTTACACGCCATGACCTCACTTTTTTTCTCAACCCCGCTCGACATCGATGTCGTCCTCGAAGATGGAGATGAGCGCCAGATGGTGGATGTCAAGCTGGACAAGGGTCATCGGGAAAAAGTACCGTTATACATGGATGGGGAATCAGTCAAGGGCGCTGTAACTGTCAGACCGAAGGACGGGAAGCGGCTGGAGCACACAGGCATCAAAGTACAGTTTATCGGGACGATAGGTACGGAAAGCTGGCTTCCCTCGGCGACGCGGCCAATGTTGCGAACGGTCCTTCAGATCGCAATGGACATGCTGTGATACTGTACTAACGTAACTCGCATTCTACTACAGAGATATTTTACGACAGAGGTAACCACCACGAATTCCTATCTTTGGTCCAAGAGCTCGCAGCCCCTGGTGAACTACAACACCCCCAAACATTCCCATTCAACTTCAAGAACGTCGAGAAACAATACGAATCCTACAATGGCATCAACGTGAAGCTCCGATATTTTGTCCGGGTGACAGTATCCAGACGCATGGCGGACGTGATTCGAGAAAAAGACTTATGGGTTTACTCGTATCGCATGCCTCCCGAGACCAACAGCCCGATCAAGATGGACGTCGGTATCGAAGACTGCCTGCATATCGAGTTCGAGTATTCCAAGTCGAAGTACCATCTCAAGGACGTCATTGTGGGACGAATCTATTTTCTTCTTGTGCGGCTGAAGATCAAGCACATGGAGCTATCGATAATACGACGAGAGACGACTGGGACTCGGCCAAACGAGTACAATGAAAGCGAAACATTGGTGCGATTTGAGGTTAGTGATTGGAATAACACCTTCTGTGAATAGTTCAGGGCATGTTCGCTGATTGGCTAATCCATGCATAGATCATGGATGGATCACCGTCAAGAGGTAAGCTCGTCGATTTGCCCTTTCCTTGCGTATGCTTGAGCTTTTCGGATCTTGAGATGATGCCGCGTTTCGAATTGCTTGGGATGGAACAAGCCGGAAGAGAAAGAATGGCCTAAGGGACGCAACCAGGATCACTCTCGCTTACCACGAATAGGTGAAACCATCCCTATCCGTCTGTTCCTTGGTGGATTTGATTTGACGCCTACCTTCCGAGACGTCAACATGAAATTTTCGACCCGTTATTACTTGAGTTTGGTGCTTATCGACGAAGGTACGTTGACATGGTTACACGCGCCCATGATGTGTCCTCTGCTCTCCTCAAAACTTGGAAACAAACATCCTGTTGTTGAAACTCACTTCGCCCGCACGCGTTGGGCCTGAGACTCCTCCACCACCATGCCAGCATCAGTTCGATAGCCGACGGCTTTTGAACACAAACTCGGACGAATCCAAGTTGTGTGGCGTTCGGCTCGGGTCCTCGCGGGTCCCAGTGTCGGCCTCTCCCCGACTGAAACCCCCACGCTAACCCCTCACGTGGTGGACTCCACTACCCCCAGTTTTGGTTTTCTGTTTGACGTGATCGTCACCATCCCGCTCGTCGCTGTATTTTTGCGCTGACTGACTTCAACGTCTCATAGATGCCCGTCGGTACTTTAAACAGTCCGAGATCATTCTTCACCGACTCGCGCCGGAAATCCCACCGACGCCTGAGGTAGCCCGACAGCAACAAATTCAAATGCAGCAGGCTCAGCAGGAGCTTGAACAGCAGCGCGAGCTTCCTCCTGGATCTGCGACGCCTGGTCCTGGAAGGGAACCGCAACCAACGACGAGCCAAACCGCGGTCCCTGCTCCTGCGGCGTAGGAAAGCGCGGAGTCTCAGCTTTCCGAATCATTAGCTCCCTTATCTAGAAGGGGTTGTCTCTTTGTTAGACTTTGGGCTTACCTCCCTCTGATACGTATTAATTAGTATTGAAATATACCCTGTGAGCTACCTACTATGTATAGATATCCCTCTGTATGCGTACGCTGTGTCTCTATCATGACCGTTGTCTATTTTCGCGTGCTTCTGTACAATTACACTTTTACTTCGTTTTTGAGGACTGCAGAAGGTTTTGAGGGCTAGATGGTTCCTGTTGGTGAAACTGCTGGGTTCAATCTGGCATACATGGACTGCTTGAGTGCTCGCTCGGCCTAAATGCTCGTGTAGGTGAATGCCGACTCTTCCTGGCAAAACTCCGAGAGATAAGCAGGGAAGATGGACAAGGAACGAGAAAGGGGGGGAAAGAAAACTACTCAAACATGAAAAGAGAGCTTCAATGAACCGCTAGCACGTATTTGTCACCCATGTTGTCTCACCCTTGATCCTGTGGCTCGCGGGTACAGGCTCTTGTTCTCAAGAGAGTTTCTGGAATTGGGAAGCATAGAAATTAGAGACAGGTATCAGCTGTTCTCAACTACTCAAGAACTGAGTTGTCGCTCGCATTCTGACGATTGGGGAGGACGATGGGAATATGCTCTGCGGTGAAAGGATCCCATTCTGTCACCTTCCGGAAGAGCAGAAAGAAGGAATCCATCCCTCAAACTTCTCCCGGGATTCATTGTCGCCGAGATTGAGAGGTTCACCACTGGGAATGAGATCAATGAGGCGACGGCTGCGGTCTGTCTCTATGCATCTCCCTGCAATCTTCACGCAATGAAGCACCGAAGTTGCCACTTCCAATGGTCTCTCATCACGCTTGTTGACGTAGTAGAAAAGCTTCACTCTTCTTCCGAACGCAACGACCACCGGTCTCCCTCTGATATAGGAGCTGATCTCGCGCTCCTTATCAATTTCGCGATCATGGAGCTTTCGTACAACATATTCTATCGTCTTCACCCATTTCTCTGCGCTTTCGTCCTTCGCAGCTCTGAGAAATATATGCATACCACTACAGACAAAGGGGCTCATCATTAGCTCCCTATAGCCGTGGGGGACGAGGCATTGATATTGTGCGCCATCGATGTGTATGTGCCTACCGAAGACCGTGGTTCCTCTCCTGATAGGTTCCGATATATAACTTCGAAGAGCTTCTTCGAAAGATCCCAGGTAGAGATAGTCTGGGAGTCGAAAGAGTAACTCCAGGTTTGATCTGTCGAGCTCGTCGAGACTATAAAACGGGCCTATGTTCATCGTTAGATCCTAGGAATCACATAGATGGGAGAGCTGACACCTACCGGACGGGCATGTCTCCTTTGGAAGGATAAGGTGGACCCTTCGAGGAAACTTTTGAAAACCTGAAGCTCAACTCTTCCACGATACTTCTCCTATTGGGGTTGATATCCCCACGATAGGGCTTTAGTTTGAGATTTGCCTTGCTGCCCTTTTTTGCGCCCAACACGGAGCATATCTTGCGCCTCGAGTGAAGATCTTCTAGAGTAAATGTAAAAACCCCTGATTTGCAGTCGAGATTGACAACAGCATAATCATCGTTCAAGCGGAATTTGCGACGGTGAAGGTCCCTGCAGGAGGGCGATGCCTTGGCGAGAGACAGCGAGGTCTGAAAATCTGAGTACTCCATGACTGTATTCAAAATTTCGTTCGGAAACACTCTAGAATGTGCACCCGCGAGATGATCATCTGCGGCTGCGTCGAAGAAGCGTATCAGCGCCAAGTGAGGGTTATCAAATGTAGCAAGTTCACCAATTGTTGGCAGACTGTCTCTGATTCCCAGGAAATCAGAGCCTTCGAAGTAGCTGCTCTCGTATACACCACCGCTCCCGCTCTCTCCAGCATCATTCTCACCTTCTCCGTCGTCAGGTCCTCTTCCTTCATCATCATCATCATTTTCCATGCGTCCTTCGTCACAGTCAAGAACATCATCGTGTATTTCCTGGCCGTTCCCTTTCAAATTTAGTTCGGTTGTATCATGGAATGGCGGGGACTCTGGATATCTTGTGCGCGGCCCCTTGGGGAAACGCGAATTGTCATCGTCGAAGTGGATGATATTCACAAGTGGCGACCTTGTAACTCGAATATCCCATTTCCTTCAATCCGAATATGTAGTAAGACAAAGTCCCAGATAGAGAACACCACTGCCCGAAACGACCTTAACCCTTGATCAAGGCCAGATTTGACTACCGTAACAATGGGTGCCTTTTCGACTTGGACAAGATCGGTTCTGGGGATCAGATATACGAGAACGTTACCAAGCCAAAAACTAGGGCTCTTTGGAGCAGATCCTGGCTCGTTACCAAGGCCATGGCATGCCCTGAGAAATTTTGGAAGTAGCGCCTGCTCCTGGGACGGGATCTCGGCATTTGGAATAAGAAAAAAACCTTCTCTAGCATTATTTCGGTTAAAATCCCGAGGGGTCTCAAAAGATATCTCACCGGAAGCAATAGACAAAATGGCGAATGCCAGCTCTCTGAACGGGAAGGAGGTAGATGTCCACTCAAGATAGAACGCGTCTAAGAGATATCTATAATGGTTGCTGATAGTCATCATAGTGATGGTCAACAGAATCTCGCGAGCGGTACGTGGTGTCCCGGTAGCATTGAAAACATCTATCGAGTTCTCTGTAACCTCAAGAGATTTGTATACATCCACCATACTGCTATCCACTTGAACATTGCTGGCTGGATCAGCAACGAGATCTCGTGGTGTGTCCTGGTGCAGGATTCTGCGCTGGCGGCGATCGTTAGACAAGTGGTTGATTCAGTCTGGGTAATGTGGTAGTCTGGAGAGGTGAAAGAAAATGGCTTTATCAACTGCGAAAAGCTGGCGATCGAGATCAAGAGTGTATGTCCACTCATTATCCCAATACTTGACATCGTCTAACAGCGCCTGGGTTGGAGGTGCGTCAAGTCGGTCATCTAAGGCGAGGTAGCTCCGGGCATAGCGTTCGGCAGGTGGCATAACCCCTCCAGGTTGGCCGAATTTGGGGGACACGCAGAGGATTTCCTCCTCAAACTGCTGGGAAAGACGAGTATAGAGTTGTCTCATGCCCTCTAACCATTCTAGAGAGAATTAGATTGGACGAAAACGCTTGATCTATCCACTTACCGCGGATTTGCCGACGTCTTGTGGCACTGTCGCCACTATAGCTGCGCCTAGGCCCTCTGTGTAGCTGTCAAGCCTGTTCCAGTAGATATAATATCTACCACAGCAACGAATTATTACGAGATCTCTGGTTCCCATATCGACGAAACTGCTTTCGAAGGAAGGAGGTTCGCGATGGGTAAACACCTGGGCCCTTGGATTGACGTATAAGTCTTGAGTTCCTAAGCTGAATGGTAGGAAAAAAGGTAGAAACCGATACGGGCCGGGCGAAGAATTGAGGGACGTACGGTTGGGGAGGCAAGCTGAAAATGTGATATTCAACTCGAATGGTAGAATCAGAAATGCGAAGATGGAGGATGTGGAGATGGAAGATGAAGAAGGTGAAGGTGGCTGCGTGGGGGAACAGACATGTGTTGTCGTGCTGTGTTGTTTGTCTTTCGCCTTTCAAGGGCAGCTGCAATTGCGCACATTAGCGACCTCCGGGAGTAAAACTGGCCTCGTAGCTCTATTTAGATATTCGGGGAGAATACTTGCGAGGCTGGACTTACGGACACGATGAGATAACGTACGCTCATGACATCTTGATTTGGAAGTTAGATCTATGTAGGTACCACTAAGCGCCATCCCACAAGGCTGACTATTTAAGGTCATCGGAGACTCAAGAGCATACGCTCTGGCGACTCAATGAGTTCCTTTACCAGGCTAGCCATCCTCGCCATTGTCGCACCATCTATGACTCTGTGGTCAGCACTCCAACTGAAGTTCACAATCTCACCCTTCGTGACCTGCCCAGCAT
Source organism: Aspergillus lucknowensis (assembly GCF_044049455.1). Classification (NCBI taxonomy): domain Eukaryota; kingdom Fungi; phylum Ascomycota; class Eurotiomycetes; order Eurotiales; family Aspergillaceae; genus Aspergillus; species Aspergillus lucknowensis. The sequence goes on along the minus strand of NW_027263575.1, from coordinate 11,423 downwards.
CGCCGAAGACAGGCACTGTCCTTGCCCTTCCCACGCCAAGGATGGCCAATTCATTGGTGACAATCACTGGGCTAACATATGTACCTCCGATGTTCCCAATATTTGAGACGGTGAAGGTGCCGCCACTGAGGTCGGCAGGTGTGAGCTTGCCTTCCTTTCCAAGCGCGCTGAGGCGTGAAATCTCCTGGGCAACATCTAGGATCGAGCGACTCCCAACGTCTTTGATATTGGGAACGATCAGACCTTGTGGAGTATCCATCGCAATGCCGATGTTGTGTCTTGGCCGCATGATAAGTTGTGGCTTGTCGAGGTTGCTGGTGTCCAGCTTTGCATTGATAATGGGGTACTCGTTCAGAGCGAGAGACACAGCTTTGACAACAAAGGAAAGGAATGTAATCTTCTGGGGATCCTTTGCGTCATTGGAAATCCTCTTCCTTAAAGCTGTGATGTTGTTGATGCTTAACTCGTCCGCATATCCGAAGTGCGGGATACTCAATGACCGCGTCATGGTCTTGAACATCTGCGACTGAATGGGTGTAAGATCAACGGCTGTGTCTCCCTGCTGTGGTAGAGACGGCACAACACCCTGGCTGCTTCTCGCTGCAACATATCGTTGGACGTCCTCCTTGAGTACCCGTCCATCCTTGCCTGTTCCTTGCACATCTTCGATATTCACATTTAGCGTCTTGAGCAGTCCCCGAACTGCTGGGGTTGCGAGCGTCGCGTAGCGTGACTTGGGCCCATTATTTGCAGTGTCTATAGCTGGAGGGGTGTGTGTTTGGATCGTCGACTGAGTATTCGACTGCGAGTCTGCGGGCCCCAGCGCTGGTGGAGAGGCCTCTTGCTTCGATTCCGGGGGAGGATTGTCTTCGGGGTACGTCGCATCATCTACTTCAATGTCACAAAGCGCCTGGAGGAAGATGAGATTAATATGAATAGTGTTTCTATTTTTGTTCTGGGGATGTGTCCTTACCCTTCCCGTGGGCACAGTATCATCTGCTTGGAAGTGCAGCTTCTTCACCACTCCCTCATACCTCGAAGTAATCTATACATATTAGATCATCATCGAATGTGAGAGAGCGAGGTAGACCAACATCATCGACTGCTTTATCCGACTGATACTGGCAGAGGGGCTTCCATTCCTCAACCCGAGCCCCTTCCTCGACATACCACTGGATGATTTGAACCTCGGTGATCCCTACGGAGATTGCGTGTTAGTAGCAGGACAAGGAAATCTATTACTATAAAGAAACAAAGCGGGTATATGTTACCTTCCCCGACGTCTTTTAGAACCTGAGACCTGATACCACCTAGCGCCAACGCTGCGTGGAAATTCCGTCGAGGGAAGCGTATTGTGGGGGGTCGAGCAATGCCCAGGGCTATGCGGGATTGGGATGGTGTCCAGGCCCTGGAGAAGGCTTGACCGCAGCGGAGGGCATTCATTATCAATTCTGCAGCAGTTCAGGGATAGAGGGCAAATAGAGAGGCATCCAGATGGGAAGAAATAATTCATGCTTCCCTTTTTACATCTCCGCACACACGCATACAACCGCCGATGATAACCGGTGCATAGCGTCATCTCACGTGAGTTTCTCCGCATCCCGGGGGTTGGACGGGGAAGTCACGTGTGGCCTAGAGCGAACCCGCCGGGGAAAGGGATGAGTGTGTTTGTTAACATTTCTGTCTCGATTAAGGTTGGATAAGGTGAGAATTATAGTACTCTATGGGAATACATTGGGGCCAATTCCTATGCCACGAGGGGTAGCCTGGGCCCCATGATCTGCCGTTCTCGACAGTCGAACCCTGATTTAGTCACATTTCTTGCCCATCTGGGTCTGTTGATTCCCTTTTCGCACAAAATCGCCCTCCTTGGGCAGGCGATACGTACCCCCCAGCCTATCCCAAAACGTTAGGAACTGCCCATAGTTATAGTTGAAGTATAAATGATGCATGGTGTGGCATGCCGGACCGTTGACAACCACGGACTGGGAAAGATACTCGGCGTCATCTGTTGCTCGTTAGGACTAGTCCTTCAAATCATTAGATTAGTGGATTACTTACGAATCAATACCGTCCAGAGCGTAACAAAGACAAAAAGCCCGAGGTACGCAACCTTCTGGAGCGGAAACAGAAATGGAAAGATATGATATGGCAAACTCTGTGACCATCCATCTACAGGATGAAACGCGTAACTGGCGAACGGTGTCGGAACAATCCATTTATGGTGCGGCTTATGTAGCCAACGATAGACAGGCGGGTAATGCAGTCCACGATGAATCCAGTAGATCCCGCAGTCTGTGAAACACACGAAGAATATATACTGCAGCCATGTATATCCACGGAATGGAGCTTCGTTGGTGAAGTCGTATAATTTGGACCATCCGCGCACTTCTGCTAGGAAGAAAGGCGTTGTGAGAACGGCAATCACCGGAATCGCACTTACACCTTGTCGGATCTCAAGCCGGATTTGGTTGGGGAGGAAGTGGGGGTGTCGAAGGACCCGCTTGTCAAATATTGTGTGGTAGGCTATTGTACTGCCGATGAGGTACATAGCCAGTCCGAAGATCCTACAACACGGATATATGTGAGCGGCTTGTTCTCGAAAAACAACATTTGGAAGGGGCAATACGCACCACGCGACTAGAAATAAGGATACTGCCTGTCGCGCAATATGGTCCCTCTTCCACAGGCTTGAATCCGCGTAAGGTGACGGTTCCAGCTGAATGTAAAGATTGATATGCTTGTTATAGGTTCTCTGCGCTCCTTCATCGCCTGAATTTGGGTTGGCAGCTGGCAGGATCGCTGCGTATAATTGGTCAAGCACAAATGTGTCCAAAACGTCGAGAAACACGTCCATGACACAGTGGGAAAACACAAATTGAAGCGCTCGCTGTTACTAAAACAAGAAGAACGGTCGATGACATGGCCCTATTCTTATATTCGGGAAATCCCTATATATAGTTAGGGTAGGGAAATACCTACAGCGGATAATACCCACAGAGGGAATTACCTACCATGGTGAGAAGCCACGCGGGGAATACCTACATGGTTTATTCGTAACTCCGATGCTACGGCCAGCCGGAAACCGAATGGCTTGATGATATCTCGTGAGACCATCGATTTCGACATAATCATAAACAGCCGAAAAAGGGTGATCCATCATGCCACACCAAGCGCACCGGTTCGTTTCATATATCGGCAACACCACTGGATAAACTCATTTAGTTTGCCTAGATCATCTGTCGCAGCGCTCTCCAAGTACTTCGGAAGACTCGAGGGATTCTGCCTGGCAATATCAAGTGTAACGGTCAGGAGAAGCCAAAGCTCTTCTGCATGTTTTGGATATCCTAGGAGAAGCGTTTTCTCGTTACTTTGGTCATGATACACCCAGTCCCAGATCTGTTTCCAATTGCTGGCGGCGCATCTTATCTTCTCCAGTGGTACAGACCCGGAGAAGTCGGCTCTGGCCAGGAAAGCGAGTGAATTCAGCGCTGCGCCATATTCTTAGCAGTGACTTAACAAAATGTTACTAGACAACATACCATAAATCACGATCAATAAATGTTCCGCGGAAAGCGAGAGTTTGGGCGGTAGTGGGCCGGTGTCTGAGTTATCGAATAACAGCCGGACTGCTTCCCTAATGGACGGCAGCGGGATTTCTGTTTTATGAGATAAAACGAGGCGGCTGAAAATAGACGCATTTTCGGCCTCCCATAGCTCTGTCCTCCATGGAAAGGAACAATCCAACTCGAAAATGGACACCGTTGGGCGGTTCTTAAAACAGAGCGTAAGGAATCCATCCGCCAGGAATACCCATGAAGCAAGGCGTATGCAGACCTCCTCCGCAACTGATTCTCTCCATGTACTGTCTTCATAATTGCAAGCCGGGGGAGTTATAGTCCGCTTCATGTGGAAAATGCCCAAGCAACGCATGAGAGATATCAAGCTTGGGTGCCGGATGATCCGAATACGGCGCCTTGATTCAGCGTTTTCTTGCCCGAACTGAAGCATTTCGATGATTAAGGCAGCCTGCAAGAGCTGGATTGTAGGATACTGTCGCCTGAGATCGTTCGCTGGTGGCGCACATTGCGCCGATAGGGCTGTGATCTTTCGAAATATCTGCTCTTCAGCGATGTCAAGAAGAGTGGGCAATAACACTGGGTAGTTGAAGGAGCTACTATACGCCGCCCCGGTTAGGAAGATCGAGAGTAGGAGTGGGTTAGAAATGTTCCCTGGGTCAAATGTAGGGAAGTGTACAACAGGAAGATGCCAATGGAGCGAGTGGAAGAAAACGGAAATGAAGGTAGCAAGATTAGAGACAGTGAATAGTTGGTAAAGCTGTGTCGCATCAAGTAGTGGCTGTGCATCGTCGATACGACCGAGTTTCAATGACTTGGAGGTTTCGATGACTTCCTCTATTATTTCGTCGAGTTGCTGGGATAATTTTGTAGGGCTAGGGTTGTAGGACAGCAAGTCAATCGGGAAATATTCGTCCGTGGTCAGAGGAGGGCGGAAGAACGCTTCAGTGCTCAGGAAATCGCTAAACCCAGCAGCTATGGAATCGGGAGGTATGAGTGCATCTTCGAGGTGGGAATATAGAGTTTCAAGGTTCCTTCGGACAGAGCATTCTGCAGTTGTTCCAATTGCAAGTCTGTCCTTCTCGACACAAGGGTCGGTAAGATGCCGAAGAAACGAGAACTGCAAATCAACTGTCGGTGAAGGAGAAGGTGGTTGTATTGATCCTGGTATGGAGCCGTGCATCAAGCTGGCGACTTCATGTATCCCAAAGGTGCATGGCTGCCCAAGATTTCTGCAGCGCGAGCATGGTGAACTTTTATCACACGCTCTTTTTGTAGAAAAACATTGGTCGCAGGATTGCCTTTTCCTTCCCGGTTTCGCTGCGAGGACAGGTCGTTGGTTGTGCTTGATGGCACATGCTTTGCTATGTCGTCGAGCAACCTCTCTGGAGCAGTAATGAATCAGAAACAGTCTCAATTTCCAGGGAGAAGAGGTCAATACGGTTTCATAAAAGACTTCTTGCAAATGGGGCACGCTGAAGACGCCTGGCCAGTATCTATTAGATGGTCAATTGTGTAGCTGGGCGACAAACACTTCTCCGAACCTACGAGTCAATTCATGGCGCCGCAAATGCGCTTTTCTTTGGTAGAACTTGTCACACTGCGAGCATGTGAACATGGTTCCGTACCGAGATTCTCCAAATCATCACATTGGCCTGAATTAAGCCTTGAAAGTGGAGTGACAAGTTGCGCTTGAGGTGGTGGCTCTCTCAGCAATGGCGCCATCATGTGATGCTGGATGCTTAGTCAGTCTCAGACATACCCCTCAAGCCAGGAACGCACACACAAGCAGGTTTATGAGGAAAATGTCGCCCAGATGACTGTCTCGGGATTCTGAAGTGTTGTATCAATGCCCATCCCGTCTAATTTTGGGGCAAAGCGCCCATCTGCTCTTGGCTGTTCATGGCTTGGTCGTCCAGATGCGGCCATGGGTCTCTACCCCTCCCCCACCAACAGCTGAAAAAGGAGAACCAACCTTCAGCATGCACCAAGATCGATCCTGATTCACCAGATCTCGGTCGGATCTCCATTGGGCTTAACTTTTGGGACGTCCTCCCGAAATTATCTACACATCCTAATTGGCGCCCCGCCCATCGTGGGCTGTTTAGTTGCAACTAAAACCACAGATCCTTGGAGCCTAAAGTTCACAGCTGAACTTCAGACCTGCTTCATGTCCTGACTCCCCTCCAGCAGTCTTCTCGACCCCTTAGCATCCAAACACGACCCAAGCACTCCCAAACTGTGCTCTCATAGAAGCCAAAGTTGCTCAACATTACCATGGTTGCTGAACATTTGACGATCAGGAATCTTAGTTCCACCCCAATCACGCTGAAGCGCATTGAACGCTTCCGTGCCCCTGAAAAGCCTCGCGATGTCGACATTGGGGCCCTGGCGAAGAACTTTACTCGGCTCGTGACCAATGTCACCCGTTCGGAGGCGCCTGTGGCATCAATTAGCGATGATACAAAGCCATTTGCGCACAAGGATGTCGATATCCATGTCGGGCCCTTTAAGACAGTTCGCACCGAACTTCATTCTCACATCGACTCGGAGCAGGAACGGATTCGATGGGTTTTCGAGTCCAAGGGTGAAAAACACCAAATTCAGACCCCGGTTCCCACAACCGAAAGTGCTGGGATGAAGCCCTTGACCAAGGATGCCAAACTCAGATTTACTGGCATTTTCTCGACGGCCGAATCTCATCTCGCTGTGTTCTCTTCGGCCAATTTAAATGCATGGATGCGCGAGCTCAAGGACGACACCTTGCTCTCTTCCCTCTCCATCCCGGGAACGCACAACTCCCCAACTTGCCATGTTGCACCGCCCTCTGTCCGCTGCCAGGCTGTCGGCCCACGCGAACAGCTGAAGAACGGCGTTCGATTTTTCGACATCCGTGTCCAGCCTAAGTTCCCCGATGATGCGTCAAAGGATGAACTCGTTCTCGTTCACAGCACCTTCCCTATCTCCCTAACAGGAGACAAATACTTCCGCGATCTTATGCGGGAAGTCAACGATTTCCTCGAGCATAACCCCTCTGAAACTCTGATCATCTCACTGAAGCGTGAGGGACCGGGAAAACACACTGACGAGCAACTCAGCCGCATCCTGCGCGACCACTACTGCCGCCCAGGAAGCAGATGGTACACCGAACCCAAGATCCCGACTCTCGGCGAAGTCCGCGGCAAGGTAGTCCTGGTTCGCCGTTTCAACATGCTTCCGGAGCTGAAGGATGTTCACGGCGGAAAGGGATGGGGCATAGATGCCACCGGCTGGGCCGACAACTGTGCCAACGCCACGTGTCCCAGCGGTCAAATTGTTATCCAGGATTTCTACGAAGTCCTAGAAACCCAGAACATTGATAAGAAAATCAAGTATGTGACCGAACACTGCAAACGCGCTAGTGAAACCCGCTATCCATTTGGTGTGCTTCCGGGTCCGGGGGCGACGAAGGCACATCCCTTCTATATCAATTTCCTGAGCGCGAGTAACTTCTTCAAGCTTGGGACATGGCCGGAGAAGATTGCAGAGAAGCTGAATCCGGCAACTGTGGATTATCTTTGCAGGAAGCACGGAGAGAAGGAGAGCTCGGATTGGGCCACTGGCGTCCTTGTTACGGATTGGGTTGGCCTTGATGGAGATTGGGACCTTGTAAGGTGCATTGTGGGTCTCAATGCTAAACTCATGGTGCGGCAGAGAAACCAGGAAAATCATGATCGCAAGTAGATATTGTGACTAACCGATGCTATCATGGTATATTTTATTCATATCCCTATACAACATTCTTCGCTGGTGAAAGACGATCCCTGTTGATAGATAAACCGTGTTCAAGGCTTAAGAGCGGCCATCTTCGTTCTCAAGGTTGACCATTCGACAATGACGCTCAGATGGCTGCCAGCATTAGAGATTTAATATTGAAGGCTTAACCAAGAATTTTATCTAAAATAATGATCATGACCTGTACACACAAGAGGTCTAAAATATAGATATTTATTGTACACGCGGAATCCAAGATAGCAATTTGACTAACTTGGTTCACACTGCCTTCCTCCCGGACGCTTCTTTCTGCTCATCTTCTAAAGCGGTTCTCCTGCCCTCAAGAGTCAAGTAGAGACTCTTACTCGCCCCCTCCAAGGTCCTTGTGATGCTGGAACCCATGCTTTGCAAGGTCATGACGAGCTGAGAACGTAGACCGTCCAGACCACCCTCGATACTTCCAACCCACTTCATCTGGTCGGCGTCAACCACCTCGTTGTCCATGCGCGCAGCAAGAATGTTCAATTTGTTCAAACCATTCTGAACAGAGAATTCGTGCCAATCCGGGTTCGCTCTTCGGGTGGGAGCGGGAAACCCAAAAGCCTTGGGAGCTAGAACGGACAACGCCGCCTTAAGGTGTTCGGGAGACATGTGTGGGATAGATAGCACCGCAATTGGCCCGACAAGAACGGTAGAAAGTTCATGCTTTCCCTTTAGATGTCGCACAGCACTTTGAGCGGCACGCGACAAATCGTGTGTTAGGGTAGGGTCGTCTCGTGATCCAGAGAGACAGATTTCGGCGGCTGTCTGTGTAGCCGGGTCGACAGCGCTGGGGGACTGGGCGTTTTGTAGTATCGATTTATCAGGCCGGAAGTATTCCACAATGCGCAGTGCGACTTCGAAAATGCTTGTTTGGATAATTTGGACTTTGATATGAGGCGCTAGAACAGGGGCGCTACGGCCCTCGGCGGCGATCTGAGCGTCTACCTTCTGCATCGCCTTGCTCAATTCCCGTCGGATAGCAGCCCATTCGACTGACTGGAGATTATCATGCTGAACAAAAAGCATGAGGGGCGTGGTGCGAATGAGAGAGGTGTATTGTCGGAGAAGCTGGGACCGTCGGTACTCGGGTTTGCGGTGTGAAGGTGGTTGTGAGGGAGGAAATCTGGCGATTGGTGGGGGGGAAATGGTCATCTGCTCAACAGAAGGAGTAGGTGTAGTGGCGGCCGCAGCACTGGCATATCTAATTGTGGTAGAGATGTCAAATTCGCAGAAGAGCCTTTGACACCCGATGGGTCGAAGAGCCCGGGGACTCGAGAGACGAAGCCGCGGTGGCATTGTGGGTGGAAGTGAACGAAATATTAACACAAAGACCGATATTCAGTAAGAGGACCACTCCTGAATACCAGAAAAGATGTAAGCTTTCTTAGGATGGAGAGTTGCCGGCTGCCAGCGTCGACTCCTTCATGAAGCTCGAGACAAAAATAAAATGGGCCAGGGCCTGGGTGAAATCTGATTTCCCGAATCGGACTAGTCTATAACCAAGGCGGTATAATTCTGCCTCAACTGGTCAGTTCGAGCCTTGCCGAAAGGAGGAAATATGTGTCACCGACGATCCCCGATAGATTGGACAGACAGCGGACTCCGGAGTATATAGAGCCGTACGACGCCCGCCGGAAGGCTCACGGTCTTGAGTCATCAATCGCGAAGGTCTCTGAGTACCTCCTGACGCTTAATGAGCCTCAATGTCCGTCCAAACCCGCCAAAAACCGGAGAGCATCTCCATTAGCCCTCTTCTGAAGAAGCTTGCATACCCCGCCTCCGAAGTCGCTGTCGAAGCATCGGAAATCGCTTCAGCATTCGCATTGATTTTCGAAGACCGTCTTTCAGATATTCAGACCGCAGCTCTACTTACCCTTCTACATTCAACTCAACTGGATAAAAATGCCGAGGTCGTTGCGAAATGCTCTCATCGAATGCGCGAGGCCGCTCGTCAAGTCGACAAGACGGCGTTGAAGAAGGCCATTGAGTCCCGCGGGAAACAGGAAGGAAGCTACAGGGGTGGCCTGGTATGTTCTGACTTAAAGGCACAATTATGACACCGCAGCTATCTGACAGCGGCATCTTGTCCGTAGTGCGATATTGTCGGAACAGGTGGTGATTCGCATTCCACGTTCAATATCTCAACGACTGCCTCCATTCTTGCCTCACCTCTCCTTATCATGGGCAAACATGGAAACCGTGCGCAGACATCTTTCTCCGGGTCTGCCGACGTCCTCAACGCAGTCTCTCCTATTCCTCCCAAGATCGGTGCGGTTTCCGCCGAGAACCTCAGTCAGGTGTTTGCTGCCTCGAACTACGCTTTCCTGTTTGCGCCAAACTTCCACTACGGTATGATGTATGCGGATCATGTGCGCCGGAGCCTTGGTCTACGAACCATATTCAATCTTATGGGCCCACTCGCAAACCCTGTCGATTGGGCTATAGAAGCACGGGTGGTCGGAGTAGCCTACCAAGCTCTTGGGCCCGTTTTCGTGGAAGCGTTGCGCCAAATGGGAGCTAAAAAGGCGCTCGTTGTCTGCGGTGAGGAAGACTTGGACGAGATCAGTTGTGCGGGGAAGACAAACTGCTGGCAGCTCTCAGAAGTCCCTAACCCTGAATTTGACAAATCAAAAGTGGGTGATGAGGATTACGATGACCAGGTGCCACGCACGATCGCCAGGCTGGAGACGTTCCAGCTCGAGTCCTCTGACTTCGGGTTATCAAGTTACCCACTCTCCGCAGTTTACGGGAGGAAGATGCCCAAGGACAATGCTACCAAACTTATGGCCATTCTTCGGAACGAGCTGGAACGTGATGACCCAATCCTGAGCTTCGTCCTTATGAATGTGGCCGCTCTCTTGGTAACTTCCGGAATATGTGAATCAGATACTTCAAACATGGGCCCTGGCGATGATGGGAAGGTAATCACCGAACGTGGTCCAGGCGGTGGTCGTTGGAAGGAGGGTGTCCGCCGCGCGCGCTGGGCGATTGAAAGCGGCGCGGCTCTCAAATGTTTCGAAGAATTCATTGAAATCACAAACAAGCTTCAATGAGGTAGCGTGACTACAACATTTCGGGTATCATTTTCATTTCGGATCGCCACAAATATAAGACCTTCCAAGGCCTCACGGCCGGGTGCTTTGGGTCTTTGATGGAACAGAAAAATTGTCTGGGCATATAAGTATCATATCGGTCCATATCGGGATGAAATATTTGGCTTGGCAAATTCTGTTCATAGAATCAAGAAATACCCAGAACACACAGGCATCATCTTTGCGCGTAAAACCCTCCTCTGAAGTCGCGGCACTGTATGCTGCATGCTTAGATCCCCAACTCCGAAAGCGCCACGAAATGCACGGAACAACCGTAATGACAAATGAGGCATCAACCAAGGCCCCGTAAATCCAATCCAACTCGACGAAACCATATCTTCATCCGCGCCTTTTCATCGAGCCTCAAACTGGACCATTCTACAGCCAAAAGTCAGCATAGCTCGTTTCCTCAGGAGCAGAGAAGAGAAGAAAAGTGAAGTGAAGCGAAAACCCACCGCTTCGTCCTCTCCTTATACAGAACACGATGCCCACACTCCTTGCACCGGATCTGATCGCCCCGCTTGAGAGACACGCGGGAGTTGCATTCACCGCACAGGTAAGCGACGACGGGGCCGTCCACTGAGCCTGCGCCGAGATTCTCGTTGCTGAAGGCGTTCCGGCCGCCGAGGGAAGGCACTTGGTAGGCTTCGCGGGACATGATGGCGGGTTTTCGGGCTGAAAACGTCGGAGGATATGGTTTCTTGTGCAATTTCGCGATCGAAATCCAGATGGTGAAGCGAGGAACAGCGATTATTGCAAGGAGGATGTTCTCCAAAGTCGATTTTCAATCCAGCCCAGAAGCTCTGGATCCTTCTGAGTGATTAGTCAGCGAGAAAAAATATAACGTATTTCCCCACCGAACGGCCAACCCCACCGAGCGGCCAACCGCCCCGATTTTCAACGCGCCGTTCAACACGTTGAATTCAAACCTCCACCATGCCACCAAAAGCGCGTCAAA